>NC_091770.1:31147424-31450454 GCF_029378745.1 Bos indicus
TTATATAACAATAATGTATCTTGCCTAAGGACAGTCTCTGGATTAAACCTTCTGTTATCTTAAAATGTAAATCATGGGAGTAGGTCTGATGAGGTCTTTACAACCTCCAGACATTCTTTGGATTCATTGGAGATTATATAGCTTCGTTGTTAACACTAGCAAGCAGGTACTCTTTCTGCCCCCTTTTGATGCCTATGTCAGAAGCTTTCTCTAGCTCCTTTATACTTTAATAAAACTTTATTACACAAAAGCTCTGAGCGATCAAGCCTCGTCTCTGGCCCCGGATTGAATTCTTCTCCTCCGGGGGCCAAGAATCCCGGTATATTCGCGTGATTCAACAACAACCTTTCACTTACTTGATTTATATAAATTTGATCTTCTATATTATGTCTGTAAAGTCTCTTTGGAAAGGGCTCATGCCCTCCAAGCAAAGTTCAGATGTCTGGGACCTCCACCCAGACTTGCTTTCTGGGGCAGGGGTCAGAGATGGAGAAGGCGGGGGGGGGGGGGGGGGGGGGGTTTGGATAGAAACACTGGGACTTTGGCAAGGGGCCAGAAAAGGGAAGCGTATTGATGATAAAATGAGCAGATGCAGCAGTTTTCTACATGGGAGTGAGGGTCCTCCCTATATCATCACTAAAAAAGAGGGTATTGGGTTTATGTCTGTAGCCAGAGGGAACTTGTTCAGCTATTTTATTGTTGTTTAATTGCTAAGTCATGTCTGACCTGTGACCCCATGGACTGTAGTCCACCAGGCTCCTCTGTCCATAGGATGTCCCAAGGAAGAATACTGCAGGGAATTGCCATTTCCTTAGGAGGCATTTTAAAAAAGCTAATCCTGATGTATAATGTAGTTATTCAGAAGCATTTTTTTTTAAGTATAAGTTTTTAATGTAACATTCTAGGACCAGTGGACAGGCATGAGTTTAACTTGGGCAGCATCAGAAAACAAGAATGTAGTTTTCGTTAGGGTTATGTCTCTCTCATAATCTTTACTGTGCCTCCCCTCCACCCCTTCACCACCCCAGCCTTCAGCCCAGTTTCTCTGCTTCTTTCCCCAGTCTGAAAAGACGATTCCATTTTTTAATAGCTGTTCAGGATTATAACCTGTAGCCATCTTTGACACTGTTTTCCTTCACACCCCATATTTAATTTGTCAGCAATCTTTATTGTCTGTACCTCCAAAATGTGCCCAGAATCTGACTGCTTCCCATCATCTCCACTGTTCACCCTTTCATGTGAATCCTCATCACCTCTCAAACAAATTATTGTAATAGCCTCTCAACCTGTCTTTCAGCTTCTGTCTTGACATCCTTCAGTGTATTCTTAACATTAATTCTGTTAAAGCTTAAATCAGATCACTCCCTCCCCTGGCCTCCTATCTCACACTAAACAGAATCCCATGTCCCTACAAGGGTTTACATGCAAATTCCTTACATGCAAACATCTTTGTGACCCTCTGAATTTACCTATGCCCTCTGCAGTCATCCACTCAGCCACTCTGACTTTGCTGTTCCTTTTACATGCAGATGTGTCCCTGTCTCAGTCCCTCACTTGGCCTCTTCTGGAACCGTCTTCCCCTAGATATCCATGTGACTCAGTCCTTCACCATCTTTAGTCCTTTATTCAATTGATTGCTTCTCTACAGGGTTTCCTGGCCAGTGTACACACTGCTTCTGATCTTCTAGATCCCTTTCCTACATATCTTATTTTTCATGGTCATTATTAGTCATCTATTGTAGAATATAAGCTCCTTAAGAGCTTATCATTTCTTCTTGTAATCCATTTTGTTCTCTGCTGTATCTCTAGCATATAGAACATTATCTGGTGCATGGGAGGCAATCAGTATTTTTGAGTGAATGAATGAATTGTTGCTCACCAATTTTTCTTTTTTCCTTAGTAAATAACATGCAACTACTTGAGGAATTTTAAGGCTGTCCACCGCCTCAAATTTGCAGGGCTCTTGATTTTAAATATTGGACTTAAAAATGGAAAGCCAGGAATGAGCACATGCAAACACACACAGAAATGGCCCTAACTCCCTGGTTGTGCCACTCGCTATAATGATGTGGATGAAATGTCAGTTGCTAACAGACCTAAAGCCTGGGAAACCACAGATGGCTGATGGACTCTGTTGTGTCGTCGTCCTCCTCCTCCTCCCAGGGCAGGGTCTACAGGGCAAGCTGTCAATAAAAAGGTACCTGGCCCTTTAGCTTTTTCCTGCTGCCATTTAGTCATGACAGACCTAAAGAAAGAGGCTGGCAGAAAATGCAGGACTTTGACTGCATAGGTGCGAGTCCTAGCATCACATGTGACAAAGCTGTCAGGGTCTCTGCACGTGTAGGCTGGGAGGCTGGCTTGATTGTTAAAAAGTTGATTGGCTTAAGTCAGAGTTCGTTCTCAGGCTCAAGTTTTCCTTCTGTTTAGTGGGGAGGGAAGTGACTTCAGGAATTCTCATGTTCAGCTCTGTGACTTTATAAGAGGTAAACTAAGGCCCTGAAATGTTAGATGATTTTCCTAGGTTGAATAATGAGATACTCTTGGGATTAGACCCAGGTTCTTCTCAATGCCGGTCCTGGGATCATCCCGTGACACTGTTTGGCCTCCTTGCCCTGTAATACACCTCTCAGGAAGTGGAATGAGAGGGTTTCAGGGATGGCCTATAGGCCTGCCCCACAGGGAGGCATCCACATCTTCTCCCTGCTTCCTGAACTCATGAGAGAGAAAGATTGTCAGCTTCTGTCAAGGTGGCAGAAAAAGGGTGAGTGGCTAAGGGGAGGTTTGGGCAAACTCATGGAAGAGAAGGCTCACGCTTTGAAGAACTCAGATCTTCAGAACTAGAATAGTCAGTAGTTAGAATCATGTGTGTAGCTCTGCTTTGATAGGATGATTTAAACACCTGTTTGTTTAAATACCTATGTGCAGGGTTCAGGGGAGGCACTCAGTCACGCCTCGCTGATGGGAGCAGAAGATTCAGCCGCAGACAGGCCTTTGGGTGCACGCAGGGCAGGGAGACACCTCCAGGTCAGGACTCCTGGTCATTCTGGGAGAATGAGTATGGTGTCCGGCATGGACTAGGGCTGCCATGTCCCAAGACAAATGTTATTTGAACATTTTAAACATTATGGGTCTGTGTTTTTGATTGTAAAGGATAGGTAAATATAAACATGAGATGATGTATTATTAAAAAACCTTTATTTTATGACATTCCTGGGTATTAGAACCCTGAAATACCTACAAGGTTCTGTACAGTGTGACTGGGCAGATCCTATCAGGGTCAGACTTCAGGAAGTTCAGTAATGTGAAATCTGGATGTCTTAAAATGTTTAAGTTTAGGAGATTTTTTTTTTTTTTATAATTGCAAGTCTTTTTATAATTGCAAGTCTTTTTATAATTGCAAGTTTATAATTGCAAGTCTTCAAGAGGGGAAGAATTGTTTCTTTTCTTTTTTTTTTTTTGTTTGTTTCTCCTTTTCCTTACACTGCTGTCATTTTCCTTTCTTAAAACCTTTATTTAAGCTGTGTTATAAACTCTTTCTCCCCTGTCCATGATGTCTTGAAATGGTTAACAGCAGTGTCTTGGGGTCTTTCTTCCTGAGTCCCTATCCTGGTTGTGCCACTTGGGCGAATGACTTAATTGCTTAATGCCTAGTTGCTTTATCTGAAAGTGTGGATAATAGTAGAGCCTGCCCCAAAGGGTTGCTATGAGGACTAAAAAAGATAATGATATAGTGAGACAGTGAGAGCCGTGCCTGACATCCTATATACACATACACATAAGCCTAGTTATTTGTCTTTATTGTTATTATGTCTGGAGTCTCTGCTCTCATTTTTGCTATCTGTCCTTGGAATATCATTTAACCTCTGATCCTCAGCAGCCAGGAGGGCTTGGACTCCCTGATTATTCCAAATAGCTGGCCTTGATCAGCTAGTGAATGGCATACACTGACCTTCCTTCTGCTTTCTTGATAGCTACTCTGTCACTGCAGAGAAGCCCAATTCATTTCAATCCAGTCCAATCCAATTCAATTTAACTCATCAGTTTAACTTAGCGAAAGTCATTCATTTCATTTATTCAGAAATATCTCTTGAGGTCTAAGACATGCTTGATACTTTACAGACCTAAGACAGCTAGAAATGAGGCATGGGAATCCTTGGTTTTGAGAATCTTACAAATATAAAGGCTTCAGTAGCTTCACATCTTTCTAAGTGGAAAGAAAATGACAGACTCCATCCCCTTAGGGGTTTAAAGGAGTTTTCCTTTAAACAATCTTGAGGGGAAGCAACATGGAGTCAGTCACTAGGAAATGCAATTCTAATATCTAAGTGGTTCTAATTATTCCCTCCTCAAGGAGGGCGGTTCCTAAAGGCTGGCAAATCTTCCCTGGAGGCTGCAGTAGACAAGCTATTCAACTTTGGTGGAAACAAGATGTGGCTGCTGCAGGGTTCAGACAACAGCAAAATAAACAAAGCCCCAATTATGATTTGAGGGAGGTAGACCAAGCTTTTCTATTTAGTCAAAAGGAATTGATTTCCCCTGGAGTGTCACTTACACCATAATGATTATTGGAAGGGAGACAGCTTAACAGAGTGATGCAAAAACAAAAGGAGTTGGCTCACGTGTCGGTCAAGTCAGCTGATCTTGACTGCTCGCCTTCAAGGCAGTTAGAAAAATACAATAAGAAAACTGAATGTAACAAAAACCCAGGACAGTTTTGGAAATTGTATGCTCTCTAGCAATTTTGTGTGAATTTTTATACAAGCACTGTTTTTTATGAGTTATATAAAATGTTATAAAAATAGAAAAAAAGGAAAAATGCAAGAGATGGGGAGGCAGACTATTTGGAAGATTTTCTTGATAGTTCTTGTTTTATGCTCATTTATCCCCCTCCCCCCGTTTTTTTGAAAAGCAAAGTGGGTTGGGGACCAGCAAACAAAACAGCTAATTTCAGGTTGTTGTTGGTTTTAATCGCTTAGTCGTGTCTGACTCTTTGCAACCCCAAGGACTACAGCCCTCCAGGCTCCTCTGTCCATTCTAGGAAAAGTTATCTAGACCTAATTGGGGTCTATTTGCTTACTGTGTGAAAGAGTCCAATGTTTAAGTTTGTCTGAAGGAATTATTTATTTTAGAAACGTAGTTTTAGATCCAAAGATCCCCTGTGACCTCAGCTTGTCCCTATTCCAGCCAATTGAAACAATTGAATAAAAACTGATTCTATTTGAAAAGACTTCTAATGAGTTAAATAATTTGTATTTCTTAACTGCAAAATAAAACTGGGTCTAATTTGTTCTGCATTAAGTCAAAAGATTTTTAAAACCATTGAATACATTCCACTAAATTTCTCTGAACCATGCCTTGGTCCTTTCTACCCAAATCTCCACTATCTATTAAAACAGAACTTCATTTCTCCCCCTACTAGATTCTGGAATTTGGAGATTTGGAATGGAAATGCTCCAATTCCCCCCACTCTCACCCAAGTGCTGTGCTTGGCACATTTTTGAAAAAGGAAATTGATAATTCAGAAACAATACTATATCCTTCAGGAGAAAAAGCTTTTTCTTTGATTTACTGCTGTTGGATTAGCTCTGCAGATGTTCCTTCTACCTACTAAGAATCTTCCCTCACTGTTGGATATTTAAACCTTTTCTTTATGTCCAGCGCATGTCTGACCTCTTCAAGGAAGTGGCCTTGTTTGTTTATTACAAGCACAGTTACCTCTCCCTTCAAGGAATTTCTACAGTAGTTACATGTTGTCTTGCATTTCCTGTCCTTATCATGTTATCACATGATCAGTTGAAAAGCCTTGCTCACTTTTTCTATGTCTGTGTGTATGTGTCTACTTGCTTCAGATCCATGAAGAGAGTCTATCTGTCAGGGCTGCAAGGTTGACTCTTATATCCCAGCAAATGGCTGTACACACAGTAAGTGTTCAATAAAGATGTGATGCCAGGAGTAGCAGGTCGTGGGTGATGTACTGCTTTGTTTAGGGTCTCAGTGATTTTTTTGGGGGGAAGATGCTGAACTCAGGATTTTGATATACTTTTGGCTTGTTTGCCATTTGATACAACTGCATGCTCCCTGTTGCTGAAATTACTTCTGTCAAATGGTCAGGACTGTCAATACACAGGGAGAAGGTAATTTTGTCTCTAGCCTGCTCAGGATTAAAAAAAAATCTGTTTTTCTCTTTTGATCTAACAAACCAAAGCAACTCTGGAAAGCATCCTTTCAGTTGTAATTCCATTTCCACCTGTTTTGCTCACCATATCACAATGTTTAATAAACTGTTATGGCTGTCAAGAAGAGCAATTAGTGGCCTTATTTGGTGGATGATAGAACCATTACTATTCACCAGACCAACTTTAGGACATGTGTACTAAATTATTTAAAGCTAATAATGCATGTAAAAGACATTAAAGTTAAAAACGGGATGAAAAACTTCAGGGTGAAAACATCCATTTCCTCCTGGCATGCCCAACTATTCTTTGTTCAAGGGCACACTGAGAACTTCAGAGATGATAATCCTGGGTACCTCACTGCTTTTCTGCTTTCAGCCACAACCTGCTCCCCGCTTTGCGTTGCTTGATCAAGGACGTAGAGGGGTGGGACTTGCCTGGTGGTCCTGTGGCTAAGTCTCTGTGCTCCCAGTACAGTCTCTAGTCAGGGAACTAGATCCCACATGTCACAACTCAGAAGTTTGCACGCCACAAACGAGATATCCCTTATGCCACAATTAAGACCCAGAGCAGCAAAATATATGTATATATAGGATCTTAGCTCTGTGACCAGGGATGGAAGCCACACCCCTTTCATTGGACGGCAAAATCTTAACCACTGGGCAAGTCCCTAATACATACATATTAGGGACTGGTCAGGGAGCTAAGATTCTACATGCCTCATGGCCAGAAAAACAAAAACATAAAATGGAAGCAATATTGTAACAAACTAAATAAAAACATCTATTCAAGAACATCTGTGAAAATCCGGTTAAAAAAAGGCAAGAGTGTGTCACTTAAATCTAAAGTACTGCCTCCCTTGCACCTCCCACTTCAGAGAAGTGGAGATGCTGGTACTTCAGAGTGCTACAGTCAAGAACACAGGGTTACCTCTCCTCCCAGCTTCAAGATGGAGGGCTTTCTTCCAGGAGAAGCAGGACTTCAGCTTTTCTTACTTTGCCTCCAGCAGCCTGTTGCTGAGGTTGAATGGTAGGCAGGTGTGGTTGGGAAGTGGGGGCTCCTTCCTTTATACCAAGGCACACTTGTGCATCAGAGGCTGTCTCGGGTACAGCCTGCTGGGAATGCTAGGAATCCAAGTCTCTTGCTAGGGCTCATGAGGTGGTGGCTCCAAGTCAAGCTTGATTGGTTGCTACCCTACCTTCCTTCACGTGTTTAACTCCTGTATGAGGGTCTCAGAAGTTTACCTTTGAATCCACTCCTGGCTCCAGAGCCCTGGCTGAGATTTTGCATAAAGTGAAAAGCAGACTGTGAAACACATATCTGGTATTCTCTTCCCAAAGAACTGACTTTATTTGCAACAGAGGGTGGAGAAGTTTAAGCCTGAGAGCCCTCTCAACAGTGAAGCTATGGTAAAGGCAGTTGTATTCATGGATCTAAAAGACATATAATGTAGGACAATTAGTTTGCAGGGGAGAATCAGGGGAAATAAAACAGCTGGAAGGAGCCCCCTGGGGTCAGAATGAATATCAAAACATTGACTTGATCAATGATTTATTTGAAGGAGCCACACAGTTTGATTGGATTAGTTTATAAAGGAATATATGCCCCAGGGAATTTTTGAAAATGGTAGCATAGTCTGACTGCAAGTAGTAAAGTTGAATATCTGGGTGTGGTCAGGGGAATAATAGATGACAGCCCTGCTAATACCTTGTCTTCCCAGGCTGACCGTGGGCATCTTCAAAGTTGTACCTTCCTGAGAATCAACATCAAAGGCTTTCAACAAAATAATCTAGCTAGTAGCCACTAAACAGCAAACTAACCAATAATGCTAGTAAGTCATACAAGTGGAACCAGTACCCAGAATGCTGCAATAGTTTGTCTGAAATGTTCCCAGGGAAAAAAAAAAAAAAGTAGAAAGATATAGGAGTAAAAAATTATTTGAAAAAATAATGGCTGAAAATCTTCTAGATTTACTGAAAGCATCTAGTAAGCTCATTAGAGTAGAATATTCACAAAGAGACCCATAAACAGACACATTGTAGTAAAAACACTGAAAATCAAAGACAAGGAGAAAATCTTGAAAGCAAGAGAAAAATGACTCATTACTTACAAAGAACCCTCAATAAGGTTAACAACCTACGTCTTGTCAGAAACAATGGAGACCAGAGGTGGTACTGGGATAACATGTCCACACGAAACCTTACACATAAATGTTTAAAGCAAACATCATTAATAGTCAAAAACTGAATAATCCAATGTCCATCAACAGATGAATTGGATTAACAAAATGTGGTTTACTTATACAAAGAAGTATTTTTTGACTATGAAAAGCTTATTGATACCTTGAATAAACCTTTGAAAGTATGCGAAATGAAAGAAGTTTAGTCACAAAGATCTTATATAATTCCATTTATATGAAAGTTTAGAATATAAAAATCTGTAAAGACAGTAGATTAGTGGTTTCTTAGGTCTGGGTGTAGCATAGGTAGGCAGAGGAGTGACAGTTAAAGGGTTAGGTGATAAAAATGTTTTAAAATTGATTATGACAATGGTTGAACATATCTGTGAATATACGAAATACCATCAAAATGTAAACTTTGAGTAGATTGTATACTGTGTGTTATGTCTCAAGAAAGCTGTTTTTGAAAAGTAAGCAAAGGTAAAAAGAAAATCGTGGTGGAATTCTGATGTTTATACTTCTTTGAACGTGAGGGAAAAGAAGTGAATGTGCTGGGGAGTTATCTGTTCTCTGTGGGAGTAGAGAGGAATGTTTTATCACTAAGCCTGACAAAGAAGCTTGGAAATTGAGGATTAAGACAAATCATTTTACTAAGCTTCATTTCTCATACCTAGAACAAGTAAGGGGAAGGCGGAAGTATATGCTCTCTTAAATTCATCTAGCAAAAAATGCTCTGATTTTGGGCTTCCCTTATGGTCCAGTGTTTAGGACCTTATTACACAACTTCTGGTTATGTTGCAGCTTATCACTGAAAACAGCCAGTGACATCTACTTTTCAGTCCTCCTCCTATGTTTTCGTGATCCCACACATTCATTTTCTGTCTCTGCCCTCCTTATTGATTAGCTACCGAGGCACCAACCCTGCTGAATGCAGGCCAGGGGTGCAATGCTAGCCCTCAGAGAGTTTTTCTGTTTTTAAGTGGCAAGATATTACATAAGTTTGGTATTATAGATGACTCCAGCATTGTATGTATTTCAGCTCTGATGATGAGTTTGGATTGTTTTTCTTTAGGGATTGAGTTCAGAGGACTAGAGGGTCCCCTCTCTCTCTTTTTTTCATGGTTAATACAAAGATTGGACATTGTCTAATCAGGTATATCAGGAATCTCAATTTCAGTCCTGACATTCGGCATTGATTGATTCCATTTATCTTATTTCCTAAAATGGGGACAGTAATAGCTGCAGTGCAAGACTGTTGGGTGAGGTACTAGAAGAGGCACAAAGCATGATGATAGAGTAGAATTAATAGGTGTCTGTCACATTCTGTCTCTCCTTGTAGTTCTCATTTGTTGAAGGGGCCTTTCATTTATTCATTTAATTCATGAAGCTATTGAGCATCTGCTCTGTACTAGGAGCTATTCTACACATGAGAATCCTTGCTACCGTGAAGCATTAGTTCTGATTTCTAGTCGAGGGGCGACAAATAGATAAAAACATTCACATTACAGTAAGTTTATGGAAGAAAGAGATCATATACTGCAGCAGTTGGGGTGCTACTATAGTGGGGTGGTCAAGGATGACCTCCCCAAGGGGTTGGCATTTGGGGAAAGACTGAAGAGGAGAGACAAAAACATTTTAGAGGGAAAGAAAAGCAAGGGAAAGTTTTCAGGTAGAAAAGAGTCTGGTGTGTTTGGAGAGCAGAAAAAGGTCCAGAGCATAGTGGCGATGGGCAAGTGATACATGACGTGCACTATGCCTGTGGGAAGGCAGGCAGGGGTCAGGTCAGAGTATCTTGTAGCCATGACAAAGCATGTAAGCACCACAAGGGAAGAGACTGTGTTTGTTTTGCTCACTGCTGGACCTGACACCTAGAGCGGTGCCTGTTATAATAGATAGTCATGAAACGTGGATTGAAAAAAGTTTATTCTGAGTGAAATTCGAAGTAATTGTATGCCGTCTTCTTTTTCAAAGTCTTTCTAGCTGCTGTGTGGGAATGGATTTAAGTGGAACTGATCCCATGGACGGAGGAGCCTGGTAGGCTGCAGTCCATGGGGTCGCTAAGAGTCGGGCACGACTGAGTGACTTCACTTTCACTTCTCACTTTCATGCATTGGAGAAGGAAATGGCAACCCACTCCAGTATTCTTGCCTAGAGAATCCCAGGGACAGAGGAGCCTAATGGACTGCTGTCTATGGGGTTGCACAGAGTTGGACACGACTGAAGCGACTTAGCAGCAGTAGCAGCAGCAGGGGATAGAAATGCTGGGGACTATTGTACTAGCCCAGGTGAGTTCTGGTGGTGGTTTGAGCTGGGGTGGTGGTAAGGAAGGTGAGAAGTGGAGACATTTGAGTTAGGTTTTGGGTGTCTAATCCCCAGCACTTGGATTAGATTTACAGCAAGAAGTTGGTGATATAACACAGATAATGAAGCCTGGGAGAGAAGATTCTGAGGGGTTAAGGGGAGGGCGATTAAGTGTACTATTTTCTGCTTGCTGGTTTTGAGGTGCTGGCAAGAGATCCAGTGAGATGTTAAGGTTTCACTTGGGTATTACTTTTCTGGGGCTCAATGAAGAGGTCAGATATGACACATGGATTTTGAATATAGCTAGTATTTAAAGCCATGGGGCTGATGAGATTACTGTACAGAGAATACAGATTCATGAGAGAAGAGAGTCTGGAGGAGCCTGGGGCACTTCATCGCTTTGAGACTTGGTAACAGAGAAGGTCAAGGTCTGGTGTGAGATGTAAGAGGAAAACTAGTGTGATGTCAGAGAAGCTGGCGGTCAAGGGAGAAAAGTGTTTCAAGCAGGAGGATGGTTACCTGTGGTCATCTAATATTCAGGCTTTTATTTGAAGAATAATATAACTACTAAGTAAAACATACCAAAAATAAAGTTTATCGGTACCTGTGACAAGATAATTTTTAATGCAACAGTGGGCATTGAGTGGATTGAATAATGAATGGGAATTGCTGAGAAGAGAAAGCAGAATAAACGAACGACTAACTATTGGTTTCCTCTTGAAACACCACTGAGAAGACAAGAAGGGGACTTTTTTTCTTTCTTTTAAAGCCATAAGGGCAGAGAAAAAAGAGCAACAGAATATTGTAAAGACCATGGAGGAATGTGGACCTGGTACCACTACAACCAGCATCTCTTGGAGGTAACTGGAAATGCAGAAGCTCAGGCTCCTCCTCAAACTTCCTGAGTCGGAATCTACATTTTCCCCATATAGTGCTCTGATTGGCTTGCATATTTAAAGTTGGAGAAGTCCTGACTTGGAAGACTCTAAAATGAAATCCCAAGCCAGTGAGATTTATGCCACATGATCCCTGAAAACACTCAGGAACTGGAAGCACTGGTGTCCCCAGAAGCAGGACTGGAGGGTGAAGAGGCTTGAGGTGGCCAAAATAAAGAGGGCTGGTAGGAAAGTTGTTTAAAAAGCAGCCATACTACCCACCTGGAGCAGCCAGGCCAGTGTTCCCTCAGAGCTGAGCAAAAACACTAGGTTTATTTATTTGTTTGGCTGTGCCAGGCCTTTGTGCTGCACACGGGCTTTCTCTAGTTGCGGCGCACAGGCTTCTCGTCCAAGCATCTTCTCTTGTTGTGGAACACTGGCTCTAGGTGCGTGGGTTTCAGTAGTTATGGCTCGTGGGCTCTGGAGTGCGAATCTGGTAGTTGGGGTACGGGGCCTTAGTTACTTAGCAGCATGTGGGATCTTCTGACTAGGGTTTGAACCTGTGTCCCCTGCACTGGCAGGCAGATTCTTAACGACTGGCCCACCAGGGGAACCCCAAGGTTTATTCTTTAAAGGGAGCAGAGAATGTCTGAACTGGAGACACCAGGGACCACTTATGGATGCTGGGTGCTGAGACCTCCAGTCCTCTTTCCTAGCCACCAGAGTGCTGGCAGTTAGGGCTTCACCTTCCAGGTAGGGGCTTGGAAGAATCTTCTCAAGGGGTTTTGCCCAGTCCAAGAGGCAAGATCGAGATATTGGCACAGTGATCCCCCAGCTCAGTGGCCCAGCCTTTTCCTTTATTTATACTGCTGTGGTTGTTGTTTTGCTTCTTCTTACCCTATAGCTCTGCTTTCAGAGCTACTTTGTAATTTTCCTATCTGGTTATCATAACTCTTTGTTCTCTTTCCTCTCATCTCTAGTATTTGTTTGGGGGAGTCAGATGCCATTCTAAGACTCCATGTTCTTATTGAAGGAACTCAGCAGATTTTCGCAGCCAGGGACCCGATAAGCAATTTTGCTACTGTGTGCAGGCTTCCAGATGACCTCCTTGCTGGTCACCATAAATCTCATGTTTGCTTTTCATTGCCTTTCCAGTTTGTTTTCTAAATTAAAAGAGTGTTTCTAGTATTTTCTGCTTCCCCTCCCAACCCAGTATATTTACTTACAGAATGTCTACACTCCTTACCCATAAAACAAACACCAATTAGATAAAGGATTCATTCCTTCCTGCCCTGAGCAGAATTAGCCTTGGTGGGCATATGGCAATGGTAAGGGTTTAAGTCTGACTCTCTATACTTGCTGTGATCTGATGATGGCTAGTGACCATTCTTTTGTTTTCAATTCGTTTTCCTATTCTAAACACAGCCATACAAAGTAGTTTGGAACTTAGAAGGAAGAGAAATTGCTCAGAAATTTAAGAACATTCAAGAATTCCTTGTTTGTGTCCCACTTATGCCAAAGTAGACATTTTAAGGTGTGTCACTTTCAGGAGAGACATCTGGTCTTTGTGAGCTCGGGTGGTTACCAGATTTCATAGATGACATTCAGCTGCTTTGAAGGGAAGCTGTCATACACAGTCTTTTGACATGTAAACTCCTTTTACCTATTCTCTCCCAGTGTCTACTTAGTAATATTCAGGAACACAAGCAGTTTTGGGAAAAAAAAATTATGAGTTTAGGAAAGAAAACAATGCAGCCTAAGCTTCCACTTTTGATGCTGTTTTCCATCTTCTGTACCATTCTCCTCCAGCCCAGCTCAAAGCATCCAGGCCCTTGTATTTGCCCAATTTGAAAATTACTGAAAGTGAAAGTTGCTCAGTCATCTCTGACTCTTTGTTACCCCATGCACTATAGCCTGCCAGGCTCTCCACCCATGGGATTTTCCAGGCAAGAATACTGGAGTGGGTTGCGATTTCCTTCTCTAGGGGATCGTCCCAATCCAGGGATCGAACCTAGGTCTGCTGCACTGCAGGGAGACTCTTTACCATCTGAGCCACCAGGGAAGCCCAAGAATACTGGAGGGGGTAGCCTATGGCTTCTCCAAAGGAATTTTCCTGACCCAGGAATCAAACCGTGGTCTCCTGCATTGCAGTCAGATTCTTTACCAGCTGAGCTACCAGGGAATCCTAGTCAAACTTAAATATTTAAACATCTGCTGGTTAAGCCTTATCATAAATTTGCTGGTGTTCATTTATCATTCTATTTTACTTGAGGTCTGTGTTTTCCTTGTAAAATAAAGCAAGGATCTTCTGACCTTTTACATAAAAGGGTGTTCTGGAAGTGGCCCTGCACAGCTCCTTAAATCCATCCTAGCTGGTCAAAAGAGCAAAGTTAGACATGACAGCCAGGTGCTTGTCAAATGTCAAAAGGCAGGCATCTCTTCATTGACTTTCACTCAGCATCTGTTTCTTCCAGCTCTCACAGTCTGTGATTTCAGATTGCATAAGGCAACTTGCAATTAATTGTCAAATGGGTAGTTTAGATAATGACCGTTCTAGGTTCCAAGGGGGATTTTTGTTGTTGTGGGTAAAAGTGAGGAAAAGCATGATTGTTGTTACTGTTGGATGCTCTTCTCTTTTAGAAACTCCATGAGAGCAGCCCTGTGCCTCCCCTTTTGATCCTCCTCTCTCAAGTGCCCAGCATAGTGCCCTGCACAAATATAATCAATAAATATTTGATGTTGAAAGAAACCTTCATGAAAAATGAGCCTTTTTGCTTGGTCTCCAAAGCTGAATATATTAAAGTAGAAGAATTCATTTCAGGTTGAAGAAAATAATATTATTTAGGTAGGGGAATATAAGGTATGTTTGGGAGCTGGGAATTAGGAAATAGTCCACAGAAAAAATGTGTAGAGGATGAAAGATATGAGGGGAAGACAGGAGAGTTAATTTGAGGATAAAATATGGAGGAGCTTAATGTCACACTGAAGACTTTGGACTTTTGTCCTGAATCTGGCTGTTCGTTCCTATAGGGGAATTAAACCAGAGCCAGGACTCAGAGCAGAGGGTTGGGAGGGGAGAAAGCCGAAGGCGCAAGGGGCGGATTCACAAGCTATTACCCTGAGATGATGAGTAAAGCACAAGGGAAGGCATCTCTGTCTTCCAGGGATGTGATCCTATCTCCTGAACCAAATTTGCTAGACTTTCCTAGAAGGGACAAGCTATTTTAAATTGGACCCAGTCCTGAATTCTAGTGCTCAAGGCTCTGGCCCTTTCTCTTTCATGCCCTTCTATTCTAGGATGATTTCCAGCCAGCCTTTGTTTATCTAGTCACAAAGTCATTGCTGGAGCTGGGATCCCTCAAACATTCTTTGTTTAAAACCCCTCACCAAACTGAAAGCAGTCAGAGACAGGTATCTATGGGGAGATTCTCCACGTTGCATTCGTAAGTAACAGAAGTTCACAGAACTGTCTATTAAGCCTAAGAATCACACTCTTTAAAATCCCACAACTGATATCACAGAAATTTAGGAATTACAATTATATGTGTTGGACTCTGGAGGCCTAGAAGAAACCTATTGGTTTGGGGAAGTTTGGTACCTGAAGATATTTGTAAAAATCAAAGCATTTTAGAATTGAAAGAAATCTCAGCACTATTTTACTTCTGCCCTTCACCAATTTACTGATGAATTTTCTCTCCCATATCCTCAACCATCTATTTCACTGAAATAGCTGAACTCTTAGGGTCCCTATTTCTTAAAGATTTTCATCAATCTTAGCATTACTGAAATCCAAAAATTGGCTTATGCTGTACATGTTCTAGTATTTGTGATACAGGATTCCATGATGACTGTGTTGGCTCTTGCTGAAAAAGCTCTGGGAGAGGGTATGAAAGAGAGTGGACATTAGCTACTTCTGAGACTAAAAATATAATTGAGTTCAGGTCTATGGCACAGGTTTGGTTGCTTTACTCAAAAAAAGTTTTTTTTTGCACATCCCTTGAAGACTTTCAGATCAGTTGGCATATTCCATATGAAAGAAAAAGGTTATGGTGTGTTCATGTCAGAGACATAAAAGATGCTCAAGATACTTCAGGAAGAGGTCAGATTAAGAAGAAACATCCATATCTCATTATAATCAGATCTTAAGCAATTAAAAATAATTACTCTCTTTGCTAGGTGACCTTATGGGATATAAAAGTTAGCATCTAGTCTAAATAAAACTAAATTGGAGATCTTAAATCTAACAGCTCAAAAAAAAAAAAAAGATGGTCCAATAAACCACAGTGACTGGATAACCCAATTAGTGGTTTTGGAGAAGGATAATCAAACATTAAATGAATTTCCCACTTGCTGCCAAGATTTTCTGCTTCTGAACCTTAGGCTTGTTTGGTAGAGGACTTGGGTGAGGAAGGACAGCACTGACCTTTAGGTAAACAAGGAGATGTTATCATCGTCAAGAAGTGCAGCTCTATGCTATCAAACCCTTACTCTTCAACAGCTGATAATGACTCTGCAAATTACAGCTCTTAGCCAATTCTCAGAGTAGAGTAGAGTTCATCAGTTAACTTTAAAGAATTTTTTTCCTCTGCAATATAATTTTTACTTTTTCCCTTTGAAGATACTGCATTCTATAGCTATTCCTTTTTCTGATTCTTATGCAGGAAATATAAACCTTCCTTGCCTCAGCCTGATTAAATTCTAAATGTTGGACATAGACATATCATTTCTCACTAAAGAAGGTGCAGGATTTGGTTTTGAGAGGAAAGATTATGTATGCATTAGCGTGAAATCTGTGCTGTTTGTTTCTTTCAAAGAAATATCTAAACAAGGCAGTAGGAGTCTCCAGATAGATGAGCCCAGAGCAGTCTGCACAGTGGGGTATTTGGTTCTGACATCTGGACAGACTACAGTCATCAAAGCATATCTGGGAAACAGGAAACCTAACATTCAGGGTTTGGAATCTGACCTCAGTTGGCAAAAATTGTATTTGAACAGTTTTGCCTGGTTTAAAGTGATTTTGTTTAAGGCAATTTCACTCATCCTTTCAATATTCTTGTTAACAATAGAGAAGCAGGTATTATTACTTAAATCAAGAGAACTGAGCGGCATGCCTAAAAGAATATTCAACTTGTAACTTAGTAGACTTTGTTTCAAGTCTATGTGTCTCTCTTTCTGAATAAATTAATGGATTCCAGAATGATATACAGGCATTTTCTTTAAAACAAACACATTAAAAAGCAAAGAAAGCAAGGGAACTATCAAATCCTGTAGCTCACCACAGGGGGAGCAATAAGTATCTTTTATAAGAATCTTTTCTTTGATACTGAGGAGCAGAGCAAATAAACAGCTGTAATTCCCCCTTATTTATTGTGTCATTTATTCTATATGTAAATGAGGGCCCAGAACCTACATTGCATTGAGTCGGGCACAATGACTACCAAGAACATGTTCACTGCAGTTGAGGAAATAAGACACACATGAAAAATTAAGGGCAAAGCAAGATTGTAAAATGAGCTGCACCAGGGTTCAGATTACATGAAGATGGAATGGTCAGGAGAGTTTTTACCAAAGAGGCAAACTTTGAGCCAGCTTATAGTAAGCAGTTTGGATTTCAAGAGACAAAGAAGAACTTGAAGATTATAGAAGCAAGATGTGTAACAGTAGTAACACCCTCAGACACAGACTGAGCTCGAGAGCAAGTCTTTTTCAGGCTTGTGGAGCAGATGGCTCCTGTTGGAGCTAGGTGAGAGGTAAAGTCAGAAAGACGAGCCACCAGATGATTTTGAACTGGAGAATCACGGTGGCCGTGGTGTTTTATGGAGAAAAATGGAATGACGGTGTTCAGGCTGGTTTGGAGAAGACAGAGATTGATAGCAAGGAGATAAATTAAGATAATTATTTAATCCAGTGTGTAGATGTTCAGATGCCAAGCAAAGATAATGGCAATAAAAAAAGAATTATTGCTTATAGCAGTATGAAGGGAGTTTATGAAAGTAGATGTGGGCTTTTGGGAACATGAAACCTACATGATGAGGTGAATTAAACTATCAGCATTCGACACATGAAGAAATCAACAGTGGCTTTAGTAGTTTTGTAATCCATTCCTTTCTACATCTCAGAAAGATACTTGAGATGGCAATGGGATACAGGAGCTTGCTGTGAAGAGAGGGGTCAACACAGGCAGCCTATAGCATGATCTCAATACAGTTCTCCCTATGCCAAGAGTGCCCATCAATGGACTCTTTTCTTCTAGTATTGTGGTCATCTGACCCTGGTAAAGAAAACAATCTGTATCCATAACATCACTGAGACTTAAAATTTCAGGTTTTGAATGGGTGTCCACATTCTTAAAAATTCTAACTCCAGGAAAAATAATGCAAGATCAAAGGGTCCTTTCTAGATTCATTGACTGCCTCTATGTGAAGCTGAGTTTCTAGAATAAGTCTGAAATCAAAAAATCCTTTGCCTATCATCAGAATGAAACCTGTTCCCTGAGTTCTTGGCAAATATTGAAAGCCCAAAGGAACACCATTTCTTATTCAGAGAGGAAGTGCTCCAGCCACTGGGAAGAGAAGGAGATTATTTTTAAATCAGTGAGATACTGTAAACTATCTCAGAACTACAAAAATCTTTACATCAGTTTTTCAAAGCCTTTTCATTTCCATTGATTCATTTGATCGTCCTGAATGCCCTCTGTGGTGTTTTTTCTCTAGTACTTTGCAGATGAATAACAATCCCCACCCCCCACACTTGAGAGGCATTGTGCTGAATGTTTTAATCCTACATTTAATGCCCATGGCAACTCTGAAAAAGGTACACATTACAATTTCCATGATACACCCAAAAGCCCACATGCTGAAGCAAGAAACAGTCATAGTCTGGGTTAGAACACAGGTCTCTTAGATTCTAGAGTCCATACTCTTCCATCCCTGACTGTGATAAAGAGTTAAAGGCCCACCTGTGACTATTACTTTAGAATTCCCTCTATTCCTGACCCTGCTCAGCAAGTTGAGTACTTTCTCCATGATGCTGCGTTGTCTCAGGCCATCTAAATCCTTTGTTGTTGTGTTCGGTCGTTCAGTAGTGTCCAGCTGTTTGCAACCCCATGGACTACAGCACTCCAAGCATCCCTGTCCTTCACTATCTCCTGGAGTTTGCCTGAAGCCAGAAATATTTAACTACTTTCGGCTATGGTCTAAATCAGAAGTGGGCATTCCACAGACTATAGCCCACATCTGGTTGCTCCCTGTTTTTCTATACAGAGTGAAAAAAATCTCCCTTCTGGTGAAGAAATACCAGAAAGCAGACAGCCTAATTTAGCAGGGAGTTTTGAAAAGAGGGTATCACTCTAAAATTAAGTCTTGTAAGAGGCTGTCTCTTTTAGTAACTGGTTGACACTGCTTGGTCCCTGGGGAAACACTGGAAAAAGAGAAGGACTGGGAGAGGTAGAAATGTGTGTGTGTGTTGAGTGTGTGCTTTGAGGGGCTGTATCTTTTGGTGTTCACAGCCATCCCACCAAGCAGATTGTATTAAACTTCTAGAAGTTAGGAACTTGAGGCCCCAAAAAAGTTAAGTAATTGTTCAAAGTAGCTTAGGAGCGACTGACTTCTTAGAGGAGCTCAGGTACATCAGTCTTCTCTTGTGTTTATAATCATCTAACAAAGCAGACTGCATAGGCGCATTCTTCCCTGCAATCAGGAGTAACTGTCTCATTAAGGCAGTGTCGCTAAAACACAGTGTTGGCCACCTATCTTCCTTGTCACTACCTCTGGGAAGGAATGGAGAACTTGTGATATCAGGGGGAAAAGGAGCAGGCAGAACCAACTCAGCCTTGCAGCTGTTTGTCCCTGAGTGAAAATCTGAAATGCAGCCTCATCGTCTTTGAGCATAGGTAATGGTAACTGGTAAATGAAAAGATGACCACCTTCTGCCATTAAATAAGATCATGCATAGCTTTGGGGAACCAAGATTAAAGGACACTTCCAGAATAGCAGCTTCTGTTTAAAATCCTTGGGATAAAACGACTGAGGATATCTATGATCTCTGAGCCAGCTCTCGGATGGTAGGGAGGGGTGGGGAGGTGGGGAGGGATGGTCATTGGACTATGAAACAGTCCTGCCTTCCTCTTACTTTAATGCAATAGACGTGGGACTTTAAGGGAAAGACAGCGATGATCTGTGAGTCAAAAGGCCTGATTTCTAGTTTGACTCCGCCTCTACTCATCGTGAGAGGTTAGGAAATTTTCTACTCTCCAGACCCCAGATTTCTCAACTGCAAAATAAACAGATGGAAGTGGAATGATGTCTTAAGATCTTGTCAAGTTCTAAAAGTCTGTCTATTTCCTTTTAAAGTAGTTCAGTAAAAATCTAAAGTTGGGAATCACCTTTCCCAGTAGTATGAAAGATGATCTCCTTCCTTCTATGCCTCCTTTTTTTCTTCCTCCCTTTCTTCACACCCCTTCCCTCTCTTGTGACTCCTTTTCCCCCAGGAAGCAGATTCTCAGTTTGACAATTCCTTGCTGGTGCCTCCAGAGCAGCAATGACTCTTGCCTTCTTGAATTCAGTATCCTCAAAAGCACACATCATGCCTTCCATGTCAATCAAAGCCATCTTTCTGGCTTCAATCTGAGCTCTTCTAAGTTTCTACATTTTCCTTAGCCTTCTCTTAGTTCCACCAAAGAGAGTACAGCACCCAAGAACGAATGTGTCAAAAACACTAAAAAGTCCTCCTTTCACCTTTAGATGAAGCTCTCCATGCTGCCCTACCCCGGCATTCCGAGACAAACTCTCACTAAGATCCTTAGAGAACCACAGGGCAGGAGTGTTGGGCTGGGGGAGTTTGTTTTACTTAAGCCTTCAGTCAGGGCAGAATATTTCAGCCCAGCAGTTATCAGCCTAGTGTGAAAATAATAATAGCACGCAATGCACAAATACCAGCCACGCTGTTGTTCCCACTGACTCAGATACTTACAGTTCGACTGCATCCCTGGGGAGGTCGGAGGGAATCTCTGTCACCTTGCTCTCCTGGCAGAGGAAAACTCCGTTAGAGCAGTGACAGAGTCGATGATGGCATCCTGAGCCCAGGCTCAGGAATGCGAGCAAGGCCACCAGGAGCAAGGCCATGTTTACTTATCCATCCACCTGCTTTCTTCTGCCTCTGCAGAGAAAATCCTGCACAGATTTCAGAGGCTCCACACTGAGCCCTTATGAGAAGAGGTCTGCATTGGGAGCTGGTAGGGTCACGTGACCCACCCAGGGCTGCTTTCCTTTTTTTCTTTTTTATCGGTCACTTCCAGACAAATAGCAGAATTTCTGAGTGACAGCAGTGACTTTGGTGGGGGTGGGGTGGGAGAGGTAGAGGGCGTGGCAAGATACGCCGTCCCTTTACCTTTTTTGGTTGGGTTTGCAAATTGAAACTTGATGCATGTCTAGAATAGCTTATATTAAATTCGCTGTAAGACTGTCCCTGTGGGTCACTATTTTTTTCTCAAAACAGAGTGACACACTCGACTTTCTCCAAAACAGATGCAATCTACAGTGTGAAACATCATTAAGAGAGTTCGTCACTGAAGGGCAGGGACCTGTTTCCAATCTTGGTGTCAATGTCTTCCTCCAGGCTACTTGATACAAAACCAGAACTTCTGGGTCGAAGTCACTGATTCTCTTTCTTTCTGGAATTAACAACCAAACATGGTGTAGCTCAGAGGACAAGCAGTGGGTTAGTGAGCCCCTGGACAGATGCTGGTAGGTAGGAGGCACTTTTAGGAGAGTAGTCTGCAGAGATAACTGACTCAGCTGAGTGACCAACAGGTCGGGCTGGGTTTTCACTGGGTTTAGTGGACACCAACTTTCCCACCGTCTGTCGCATGTCCTTTCTGGCTCCTCTCATTTCCAGTCTCTGAAGATTGCCCTTGCCTTTTGGAAGCTGGCACAAATGAATTTACTTAACCTATGCTTTTAGTTTAGTTTTGAATGTTCTCTGTAGGTGACGACCCTGGCACTTTTGTGGGTACTCCCATCTTCTTGATGGTGAGGGATCTGAGGAACGTTTGGCCATACTTTCGGTCAAGGGGCCATCTACTTTCAACTTCAGAACCTATGAAGTTTAAAAGGCAGAATATTCTCTAAGATTCTGCCTATAACTTACTACTTGCTCAAATTAGTTTTAACACTATCTTTGGGTAATTAGTCGCACAAAATTGAGTTATGTGGAACTGCTAAACAAATATATATTGATCTCCCCTCCTTTCTTCCTCTCCTGTACCTAGCCAAGAAATAATGACATAGAAGAAATGGATTAAATAATCATTAAGGGAATAACAGAAGCAAGTGAATCTTAGAATAAAATTGTTCCCTGGATGCTTCTGGGAGTAACTGCTTCATTCTAACTCCAGGACTAGAAGATCAGGGCAGTATCTATATGGACTCTACGTTGTTACAGTTTTGGCTAACAACCCACTCCAGTGTTCTTGCCTGGAGAATCCCAGGGACGGGAGAGCCTGGTGGACTGCCATCTATGGGGTCGCACAGAGTCGGACACGACTGAAGTGACTTAGCAGCAGTAGCAGCAACATGAACAGTAAAGTATTTCATTCAGCAGTTGACCTGTGGGATCATAATCATTTAGATGGAGAAGGGATTTAATTCAATCATTCAGCTCATGCGTAAGTTTGCTTTAAAATGTCCACATTAATTTAAAGGGGTCGACTTAACCTCTTCTTGAATAACTCCAAGTGACCAAAAACTCATTACCAGTTGAACCTCTCACATATACCCTCACCCCACAAATCCCCACTGAGATTTTGGAAAGTTTCAGTTATGACTAAATCAGTCCTCGTATAATAAGAAATTTTTTAACTGAGATTTTGACTTTAAAACTATTCCTTATTTACAACTGATAGATAACATGGCTAACCTACATGCAAATTATTAAGCAAAATCACAAAACAGTTATAGACTAAAGAAAGAGATGCCAATGCCATTGGCATCTGTTTGTCATCCCCCCTTTCTCTGTTCCTACTCCTAGAAGTGATCTGAATTTTGATTTTGTTATTCCTTTGGTTTTTTTTTTCAAATTGTATCATCTAAGTATATATCTTCAAACAGTATACTGTTTGATTTTGGGTTTTATACAAATTGTATTGCCCTAACTAGCCTTTTTTATTACTTTCTATTATATTTTGCACTAACAACATTTTAGAGAACCATCCATATTTCTCTGTGTAGCCATAGTTTGTTACAGTTCCCTGGTATATAATATTCCATTGTGTAAATATATTGCCATTTTTTTTATTCTCCTATGATCTTTCTTTATTCTAAGGCCATAAAATATTCTTCTATGTTTCCTTCTGCAAGTTTTATAATTTATAATTTTGCTCTGCACATTTAAATCTTTATTAGGTATTAGTACTTATGTGTGGTGTGTGTCAGGAACTCAAGTTCAGTTTTATTCAGTGGCTTATGGTTTTTATCCACATGGATAAACGTTTGTCCCAGAACCATTTATTGAATAGAGTCTCCTTTTGTCTCTGATTTGTAAAATTATCTTTATCACATCTCAAGTAACTACTATTTTGCTTAGTTTTGTGTTTAAGCTCTTTTATAGCCTATTGTCCTTTTTTATCTGTACCAGTACTATACTGTCTTAATTATTAGAATTTTAAAATAGTCTTGACATGTGATAAGACAATTTCTTCTTTCCTAATTTATTCCTTCCTCCTCTTTTCTTCTCACTCTCTCCATCCCTCTGCCCCATTCTCTCTTCCTTCTTCTCTGTCTGTCTCTTCCTTTCTTTTTCTTCTTTGGTCTGGATACTGAGGACAATGCTCACAAAAGTGGTGAGCATTTTTGTCATGTTCCTGACTTTAAAGAAATTGTTTTCTAATTTTTCATCATGAAAAATGATATTTGTTATAGGCTTTTGATACCCATGAGGTTAGATCTCAAGGTAGAGTTCTTAGAAAAGTCTTCTAAGGATTTTTTTCCTACCATGAATAGAAATGAATATTGTCAAATGCCTTTTCTGCATTTGTTTTACCCTTACCCTTACAGTGATAATTCTATACTACTAAGCTACTCATATCCCTAGGATTAGCAATGTTGTTTATGAGTTACTATTGTTTTATACACAAAGAGATTTGACTACCTAATATTTTATTTAGAATTTTGGCATCTATATCATAAGCAACTTGTAATTTAGTAACAAATAATATAATTTCTCATTTCCTTTCTCTTGTTATCCTTTTATGGTTTGGTATTGAGGATGCATTTGCCTCATAGAATGAGTTGGGCAATAATCCCTCTAGTATGCTCTTGGAACAGGACTGTTTTAGATTGTTTTCCTCTATTCCTTGAAAAAGTGTGGCTTTACTTGCCTGTAAACCATCCTAGCCTGGTATTTTGTGTGTGTGTGTGTGTGTAGATTAAAAATATTCATTCAGCTTTCTTCATTTTCCGGCTATTCAAGCTTCCTATTTCTTTAAGTTTTACACTATAATTTTTCTAGGAATTTTCCATTTCATTCGAGATTTTAAGTGTATTGCCATAATGTTTTTTGGTATTCACTTTTTAAATCTATTAAAAACTATTCCTAATATTGTTTATTTCTGTCCATTTTCTTTGTATGAGCCAACCTTGCCAGATTATTTTCAATTTAATTGCACTCTGAAGGCCTGATTTTGCCTTGCTGATCATGTTCTATCTTTATTTTAACTTTCCACATTTTTGCTCTTATTTTCTCCTATTTTTCTTTTTGTTCTGTTTTCTTTTAACCTCTTATTTGGGTGTCAGTTAACTAGTTCTTCAGCCCATCTTCCTTTCTGAATCTCCCAAAATCTGTGCCTTAGCTCTATTCAACAAATATTGATAGGTAAATTTCTTGTTATAGCTGAGTTCTAAGTATTTCTCAATTTTCTGTTATTTTTTCCTGTACTCACAGATAATGGAGATGTACAGTTTTGAAATCTACAAAATACAGAGATATTTAAATTTATCTCTTTGTTAATACAATATAGAGTATGGTCTGTATTGATTTTCCCCCCAACCATGTTAATGTATGTTTTAAGGCTTAGTATGGTTAATTTTTGTAAACATTCAATGTGAGCTTGTGAAGAATCAATCAGTAATGACAACTTCTGTATTTGTTCCATCAATCCAGCATATTATTATTTTCCTAAAATGTCTATATGTTTGCTAACATTTTGAAGGGATTTCTGTTGAAATTTCACATGATCAGAATGATACAGTTGATACAGCATTTCAATCTTGTCCTTATATTTTTCTTTATAGATCAATGTTACTTGGGCATACAAGTTAGAATGAAATACATACATGGTGAATCAAACTTTCTCTAATTTTGTAGCATCTTACTGTACCCATAATACTGTCTTTTATCTTAAAATTTATTTTGTCTGATATTCATTTAATAAATATTTTTCTAGTATTTTTTTCTACCTTTGTACTTTCTACCTTTCTGTGTCTTTGTTTTAGGCATGTCTTTTATAACCACTGGTAGAATTTTATAACCACTCTGCTGAATTTTTTGTTTTAATACATTCTTATAATCTCTTTTAACAGATGACCTTAATAATTTACATTTATTCTAATTATTGATCCACATGAATTTTTTTTTTCTACCATGCCATTTGCTGTCTACTTTGTTCTAGTTTTACATGTTCCATTTTTCACCTTTTTATCTTTTATTTGTTGAATTTTTGTGTGTTTGTTTCTTTTATTGCTTTGTTTTGTTTTCTTATTCTGTTTTGTTCCATCTACTGTTTTGGATGTTATATACTCTCCTTAGTGGCTCAGATGGTAAAGAATCTGCCTACAATGTGGGAGACCTGGGTTCAGTCCCTGGGTTTGGAAGATTCCCTGGAGGAGGGCATGGAAACCAACTTCAGTATTCTTGCCTGGAGACTCCCCATGGACAGAGGAGCCTGGTAGGCTATAGTCCATAGGATCACAAAGAGTCGGGCACGACTGAGTGACTAAGGACACAGCACATACTCTCATTAATTTTAATGGTTACTCTCAAATTTTTACCATATACTTTTAGCTTATACCTCTTATTTTAAAAATTTAATTTTACAGTGTCAAAATCCCTTCCTAAAAGATGCACAGACTTTAAATTTTTAAGCCTACACACTAGCCAGATATAATGTATTTTTTGTTATCCGGTATTTTAGTTCAGTCATTATTATACATCCTCATTATTTTATACATTCAATATTTATTTAGATTCTCTGCCACTTTGGAATGTAACTGGATCTCCGAGGAGTTTGTACTCTCATTTACCTTTGTCAGTACAGCACTGGAAAGCTTTGAGAAGCTTTGCTTGTTATCAAATATAATCTCTTTCCAAAGATAAGCCTCAAAATAATGGAAGACAGCTATTTTCAGGGATATGCTAGTGAATGTTTAACAATCAGCTTTTCAGGGGGAAAAAAAATCTTTATTTGTAGCATTTGTTAACTTCCATGAAATGAATTTGCCTACCATAGCTTCTATCAAGCTAATAGTGTAATGTCAACCAGCTTACAGAATTTTTCAACATTTGTCAATCTGCTTTTATGAGCTGGTGAGATCTGGTCCTAGCATACCACTGGATATTTTGTTCTTCTTGAACCATGTTACTTGTTTAGATGATCTCCAACTTCATAGCTTTGAGTGTGCAATAGTTTTATTGGAACTTCACTTTGGAATAATCTCCAACATGAGTTGCTTTATCTCAGGTGCCAAAGCCTGCAGTGCTTCTTGGGGTTGTTCAACATCATCATGAGTTCTAAGAAGTTAGCAAGAGTCAGGCTGGATGGAAAGTATTGTAAGGTGTGACCATATAGGCATGCTCTCGGAAGCAGCTATATGGATTTGATTCTTCTCCTCAAATGAAAAGAAATGGCTCCTTCTACCATAATCAGAAAATCAGGCATAGCTATTGTGGCAGCAGTGTTTGGCTCTGGTACTGGATACAGAAGGAAAAAATCCTTCTCTAACATAAACGGAATCTAAAATGTGGAAAATGAGACTCTAACAGCTTACCAAGAGATTAGTGGTGATAAGTCTGAATTAAATGCCTTATTACTGAGTATTCAGTCTCGAAAAATTCTGTGGGATACAGATTTTTTTTTTTTACTCTTGTAAATCTCCCACGTGACCCTCAGCATTCTTTTTATCCTGTCATTAGCTGTCGTTAGCTTCCCTTTGGCTTTTCTTTCACTTATTCTATTTCGAGAAGAGCTTTCTTTTGAGGTCATTTCCCTGTTCTTCCTTGCATCAGAGGACGCCTTGTATTCAACACTGCCAACAGGTTGCTCAGATTTCTCTGTAGATTTGCTAAAGAACTATGCAGACATTACATGATGGTGATTATGATTATGGTTGTCTAAAGAATGTTCTCTTAGAAATCTATCTCTTAGGAAGTCAAGGTCTCTTTTAGCTTCCTGATTTCATAAATTAAAGTTTCTCAGGTTACAAAGATCTTGAATCTCACAGATGAGATAGTAGCCTGTCTGTACCATTTGACTGGAGGACTTAATACAGTTGCTACAGGCAGATTTTCTGATGATCTCACAAAACTCTGTACAGTTCTTCACCAAGGGATGTTTGTCAACAGGTTGGAAATTCAAAATGGCTTATAAATAAATCTGGAAAATTGAAACTAATTTTCTTTTTGTTTTCAGATAGTCATGTGGAGATAGGGCCACTGGGAGAATGTCTGTGTGTCTGCTTGTTGGAAAGAGATCTCTCTTATTGATGGAGAGAACTTCTGTTGCAATCTGTTGATCATGCTAAGTCACAAAGCTAGATCAGTTTCAAAGGCTGGGGAAATAGAGTCCTACTCTTGTTGAAAGGAACACAAAGGGATGGCAAAGTGGTGGGCACATGGAAGGAGAATAATTGCAGCCACTTCTGCCACTATTACTACAGCTATCCAAGCATTTAAAGAGGACATCATTGTTTATGCTTAATTTTTGCTAGTTTTGCTTGATGTTTTCCAAAGTACAAGTTCAAATCAGTTCAGATCAGATCAGATCAGATCAGTCACTCAGTCATGTCTGACTCTTTGCGACCCCATGAATCGCAGCACGCCAGGCCTCCCTGTCCATCACCAACTCCCGGAGTTCACCCAGACTCATGTCCATCGAGTCAGTGATGCCATCCAGCCATCTCATCCTCTGTCGTCCCCTTCTCCTCCTGCCCCCAATCCCTCCCAGCATCAGAGTCTTTTCCAATGAGTCAACTCTTCGCATCAGATGGTCAAAGTACTGGAGTTTCAGCTTTAGCATCATTCCTTCCAAAGAAATCCCAGAGCTGATCCCCTTCAGAATGGACTGGTTGGATCTCCTTGCAGTCCAAGGGACTCTCAAGAGTCTTCTCCAACAAATAGAGACACTGGTGATGATAATGTTGAATATTCACTTTCAGCCTTTGGTAGTTTGTTCAATTATTAGCTTAAATATATTGCTACCCCAAGAGAGGCAGTATCATCTTTTGAATTCTATGGTGTTTTAAAATGACCAAAGATATTTATTCTCTGTTTATATTTGGTAGATTTACATTTATTTTTAAAATTTGCTTTTCTTTCTCTTTTTTTTTACATTTTCATGCTGTAATATCATTTGTTTCTATGAATCTAATGCAGTTTTGCTCTAATATTAGTGGCCTTAGTGAAGTATGCTGTGTGACTTATGGCAGGGATAAAAATTTCTTGTGATAGGGCCAGAGCATAAAGGTATAGTTTATAAATATTCAGTAAAACATGATATTTGAACATGAAATCTTTCAAGTAGCATTCTTGAATCCACATTATTATCAGTTGTTGTTTAGTCACTAAGTCATGTCTGACTCTTTTGTGAGCCTATGGACTGTTGCCCACTATGCTCCTCTATCCTTGGGATTCTCCAGGTAAGAATACTGGCTGCTAAGTTGCTTCAGTCGTGTCCGACTCTGTGCGACCCCATAGATGGCAGCCCACCAGGCTCCCCTGCCCCTGGGATTCTCCAGGCAATAACACTAGAGTGGGTTGCCATTTCCTTCTCCAATGCATAAAAGTGAAAAGTGAAAGTGAAGTTGCTCAGTCGTGTCTGACTCTTCGCGACCCCATGGACTGCAGCCTACCAGGCTCCTCTGCCCATGGGATTTTCCAGGAAAGAGTACTGGAGTGGGTTGCTATTTCCTTCTCCAAGGGGTCTTTCTGACCCAGGGATCAAGGCCGTGTCTCCTGCATTGCAGACGAATTCTTTACCACTGAGCCATCTGGGAAGAATTATTCTCAATATTATAGTCTTAAACATGGTTCCTATTAGTTATTTTTTATACAACAAGCTTTCTTTATTGATGTTTTGTTACTCTGTCATATAATTTATAGTAAGAATTAGATGAGGTTATGTAGACCTTGTAGGGCACTACATAGGAGACTGGCACACCAGTCGCACAGCCAGTCATACCTGGCCTGATGGGCCATAACATGTGTTTTGCATGTTGAGATAGAACAGTCATGTAGGCCATAGTGTTAATGACCCTTCTCAGGTTGAGCAGTGCACAACCTGTACAACTGCGCCTGACAGCCCTGTGCTGGGGACTCAGGACGGGTGCCAGTGCTGGATGCTTGATCTGGTGAGGGTAAGCTTATGGAGGCTGAGGACAGGCATTGCGACAGAGTACTCAAAGTGCCTGGGTGCTGGTCCAGAGGAGCATCCTATAGGACACCATGGAGTTGATCATCTGCATTATTTATTCCTAAGGTCAACAGAGGAAGAAGTAGACACTGGAATTGAGAGACCCAGGCTCTGTGCATAACTGTGTTATTCCTGTTGCAGCCCCAGAGATTTTTTTTAAAACTTTTCTTTTTTATATTGGAAAATAGCTGATTAACAATATTGTGGTAGTTTCAGGTGGACAGCAAGGGGACTCAACCATGCATATACATGTATCCGTTCTCCCCCAAACTCCCCGCCCAGCCAGGCTGCCATATAATGTTGAGCAGAGTTCCCTGTGCTATATACTAGGACCTTGTTGGTTATCCATTTTAAGTATAGCAGTGTGTATATGTTGATCCCAAACTCCCTAACTATCCCTTCTCCCCAAGCTTTTCTCCCGTGGCAACTATAAGCCCCAGAGATTTTTAATTATCTGGAAGTCAGTTTCTTCTCCTCCAAAGGGTGAGTATAAACACTTGCATGGTTGTTGTGAAGACAGCCTAGAATGCAATGCACACGTGAAAGCACCGTGACAGAGTCTGGTGTCAGTGTGTGATTTTCTTCTCCTTGTGGCTGTTGTCGTAAAAAGGAAAGATAAACATCTCATCATAGAAGCAGTGAGTCCCTTTCATGATGATTTTCCATTTGGTTTATGTGGTGAAGTGGTAGACCGACAACTCTGGTTGCACAATTGTTTAAACCTGTGTGCCACTGACCTTGCCTCGCCAGGCATCACAATTATGCTATTGGCAACATTGACCCTTATCTCCCCTTCTTGGACCCTTTATTCCACTTATGACTTGGGGAGTTCAAGGCCAACCTGTTGTGGGCAGAAAGATGATATAGCCTCCTGACTTGTCCTTGACTGATTGGATAACAAATGAAGTATACAGTCAAAACAAAAATGTTACAATGAATACTAATGAGAGATGAGGGAGGGGGTTGTTTGTAAGCTTGATGGCCAATCGGTGCTTCTTTTGAACAAAGTGGAGTTTAAATTCTTGTATTAGTTTAATTTCTCATAGACAAAGTCACAGGCTCTTTTAAAAACACAGTAAAGAGGATTCAAATCACACCTTAGTCATTGCAAGTGATCTTTGGGTCAGTATTTTGACTCCCAACATTTCTAGACTTCATAGAAAGTGGAAATTGCAAGGGAGCACTTAAGATTTGGGGTGCATTGATATGAGGGTCACATGTATCATATGTTCAGACACTAGGCAGGGACTGATGGTAAGGAGGGTGGTGGGTACATCTTGTTCCTGGTTTGATTGTGGGAGATTTCATAAAAAATTCAAGGCCAATGAATGTTTTCAGGAATACTTGGAGTGAAACCAGTGTTAATATAAATTTACATGTGATATCTTTCAAAAAGTTTAGCCCCAGGAGCCAGTGCATACCAAAGTCTAGGATCCTTCCCTTTGCCTCAAGGAGTTTAAACATTTGTTTATAACGACAGGACTGTACAACACATGACATTCTTTATTTCACAGGACTATAACCAAAAATTAAAGTATTGTGTTTACCTAATTACAAAGTAGGTCAGCCTTCCAGGTGGTGCTAGTGGTAAAGAACCCATCTGCCAGTGCAGGAGACGCAAGAGACTTGGGCTTGATCCCTGGACTGGGAAGATCCCCTGGAGGAGGGCATGGCAACCCACTCCAGTATTCTTGCCTGGAGAATTCCATGGACAGAGGAGCCTGGCGGGCTCCAGACCATAGGGTTGCAGAGTTGGACATGACTGAAGTGACTTAGCATGCATGTAACATGTAGGCTGCAGTGTTCCAGGAAACACTGATTTTGAGCTGAGTCTCCATAGCAGTGAGGATAAATAATTTTTGGCAATTTTCTAACATAACTGGTTTGCACACCCAATTAGATGTCTTAACTCAAGCCCTAGTTAAACAAAATATTTTAAACATGAATGTATATGCCAATATATAGACATATTCCAAATAATGGCATGGCAGAGTAGGTTCTGCTGTTTATGAAAGCGTGAGTGTCAATTGCCAGCAACATAGTACTGCAGGCTAAAAAACTAAGGTCTGTATTTCTGTTTTTATTCGTTGGAATGAAAAAAGGTAATACTGACATTCCATTATGTGTGAACATGGTTAGAGAAAAGAGAGGTAATGAAATTTCACTGCTTTCAGAGGATAGTTTATTTTGATTCCATTCAGGGCCCTGGGCCTTTGCCTCACAACGATGTCCCCTTCCCTGTCAATACCTTGGGCAGACCTGGGAGGGTGAGAGGAGGAACTGGTAGACCTTAGCTGTCAGTATTCGCTGGACTTGGGAGGCAACTGATGAATTGATCAGGAGTGTATGGAAGGCCTGCTTCATGCCTTGCCTTCTGGAACACTGGGTGCTGTGAGCCAAGCTAAGGTAGAATGTGGAGAGGTTGTTCTCCTTGTTCTCGAGGAATGGCTGACACACAGGATTGATGGGAGCTGGGCATTTAAAAATCGAGATCCATTTCTAAGATGGGGAATCCTATACTAAATAGTGCAGAATGCAGAACACCGCTTCTATTTACTTTGTGCTAACTTTGCCCTAGACCCCAAGATAAATATTTACATAATCTCTGATCTTTCTACCAACCCTGCCAGGCAGCTCTGATTATTCTCATTTTGTGGATGGAAAAACTGAAGCTTAGAAAGGTTAGGTGTATCTGCCCTGGGTCCCACAGCTGGTAGCTGATCAACCTAGAATTGGACTGTAAATGGCATCCCTTGGAAGTCAGTGCACCTCTGCTTAGGTGCTGCACTGCCTTGGAAAGCAAGGTCCCCCAGGAGAGGGGACCAGAAGCAGCCGGCAGGGCTGGTTGGCAGGCAGGCCTGAATAGTGACTTCTGCTAGGCTGGGCTCAGCCACCTTCCAGGGAAGAGGAGCCCCTCCCTCTGTTGTTCCTTGGTGACCCTGAAAGGCATGGACTTTCATTTGTTTCTGCCCTATAGTCCTGCTGAGTCATTCTAACCACACTGTGGCCAGCTTACCTACATTAACGCTCTATTTTTGCTTATTGTGGCTCTCAGTTAGCTGGAAATAGCTCGGATTTAATGGCAGCTTTTAGAGTGAGGTTTTTTAAAAGAAATCATTTAATTTGTCATGTAAATTAGGACAATTTTAAGAGTGAAAGGGAACTCAGTAGTTCTGCCAGGGGTATCTTGGGTGCCCAGGGTTTATGATCACCCTACCAAAATGGGATCAAGGGATATAGTTACCATGGAAATAAGATCTATATTATTCAGACAGGAACATCTTCAGGATAGGGAACAGTCAAATGGAAGTAAGCTTCTTCTACCATAGCAGTGTGATCTTCTGTCTGATGTTAGGGCATGAATTTGGACATCTTAAGTCCCTCAACCCTCACCTACCCTGGACCAAGTCAAGGCAGCACTGACTTACCATGTCTGATGACATTGTTATGAGGAGGTCTCTTGCTTCCTGCCAAACTTAGTGAATCTGGGTTGTTCTAACTTACAGGAATTAAAGAACTTCTTATTCTTGAAGATCTTTGAACATTTTTGCTTAAATGTATAAATTAGAGAGTAACAAGAGTTGCTGGGGTTTCCTTAATAGATCATGTAACCAAAAGCATTGCAAGAATCTGGAACATATTGCATATTGCTGGTCTGGGACTCCAAAGGAGGCGAGATGAGGCATGGAGAGGGGGCAGCGGGGGAAGATAGGAGGAGGGAAGGGAGGGAGCAGAGGTTAGATGGCTTTAAGCCAAAAACATCCAGGAATATCTTGTGACACTGGACTTCTATCCCAGGCTCCTCCTCTTTTCAATCCCCAAGCCTCTTGTCATTTGTTCTCTTTGGGCTGACAAATGGATGTTGATTCATGACAGCATCATTGATCAAATGACATGTTGTCTCATATCATGTCTGGTAATAAAGAAACATAAAAATGCTTCTCCGATTAACTTGACAGTATCCATTTAGATGGTAGCGTCTAATCCTAAATCTTTCTGAGGATGACAGAAAATTCCTTTTGTCCAAAACATGAGTGCTTTTCATCACTAATGCCCCAAATAATGCTTGCTCAGAGACTAGGCTCTTCAAAAGAATTTCTATGAAATTACTCCTAATAGAGGGAGAGTTGAGTCTCTAAAGAGATTCCTAATAAAGTCAACATTGCTTTGAGTCTCTTATTTTATAGTAGCAGTAGTAGCTTTAGTCATTCAGTCATGTCCAACTTTTTGCTACCCTATGAACAGTGGCCCACCAGACTCCTCTGTCCTTGGAATTCTCCAGGCAAAAATACTGGAGCAGGTAGCCATTTCCTTCTCCAGGGGATCATCCCGACCCAGGGATCAAACTCATGTCTCCCACACGGCAGGCAGATTCTTTACCATCTGAGCCACCAGGAAACCCCCACTTACATTATAAAAGTATGCAAGTATTACATTCCATTTTACAACATAGCCATGTTTGCTCTAGAATTTGTCAAAATATCTTTAATAAACATTATATGCAAAGATGTGCCATTTTTGTTCTGCAGTTTCACATTATCCCTGACATAAGACCACATCCTCCATTGTAAGAATGAGGATTAATAAAACCTCCCCACAGAACTGAGGGTAGGGAGGGGTTGATTATTTTTGAAGTCAAATATCTAGAGTTTTACCTGTGAAAGTCAAATAAAAACTGGACATATTAATTTGATAACAAAACATTTTCCCCCAAAATTCTTCAGAAGGTCAGAAATACAGTACCAGATAAACAAGTTACCCTGACCATGTTATTGCACACAATATTTGCACACAAGTTACTGCACACAAGTTATTGCACACAATATTGACCTGCGAGGAGCCAAGGAAAGGAAACATGGAGAGAAATAGCATAACACAATTTTGGTACCAATCAAATAAAACCCTCAGTGCCTCTCTTCTCTAGGGGCATGACATTATTTCCCCTAAATAGTTCATTGTTATTTTTTTTTTTTTAATCAGAAGTAGAATTTATAATTTGGAATTTCAGGGCATAGTAGGATTAAAATAAAGTCAAAAATTCAGACTTTAACTCTGAATTTTCCCTCTCTCTCTCTCTTTTTTTGATGGAGATGTATTTGTCCTTCCTGAGGGAAGAACAAATGGGTATGTACTTTGGTATTCTTGGAGTAGACTTAAAAAACAGATATATTTTCAAATTCTTTTGATGTTCTAATAATACTATTAACCTCAGGATAAATCTGATAGCATAATATAGTCCTTCCCTATACATTACTGTCAGTATCCTAAAAATAAGAACAGGCAAACAAAAAGTGAATGACATCCCTAAAACCAAAACAAAGCCATAAACACTGAAGATGTTGCTAACATTAAAGGGGAAAAAAATCAATTTGATTTTAGAAAATAGTTCCCCATTTTCTTTACCTTTTAAGTACATGTGTTGATGTAGATAATAAAATTCATCTTCCAGAGTAGACTCCTTATGTATTTCTTTAGTCTCTAGAATTCAGTCATATCACAAGAGAGATTTGATTCCAAGAATGGCTAGTACTGGGACTTTCCGGTGACCCTGGTGGTGAAGAGTCCGCCTGCCAACACAGGAGATGCAAGAGGTGAGGGTTCAGTCCCTGGGTCAGAAGATCCCCTGGAGCAGGAAATGGCAATCCACTCCAGTATTCTTGCCTGGAAAATTCCACCAACAGAGAAGCCCAGCAGGCTAGTGCCATTCCCACCATCTGCTCTGAGAATAGTTGGACTTAACAGAGGAGCCTGGTGGGCTTCAGTCCATGGGATCTCAAAGAGTCAGGCACGACTGAAGTGACTTAGCATGCACACACGCCTTCTTGGCTATATTAGTGCCCTTCATTCATTGTCCAGACCTCTGCTGAGTCTCTCTTAAGCCCCATGGTTGATGTTGAATAATTGAAAATGGATTGAAACATACTCCTTGTTTTCTGATGTTACAGTCCAGAGTAGAGACAGACAGGTAAGGTGTGCTGGACCATGCGAGGTCAGCTTAGCCAAATCTGGGATCTAAGTGTCCTAGGAAAACCTTGCCTGACTCCTTTTCCAAAAGAAAAAAAAAAATTGCGTGTATGATTTGGCCATCAGAAATGGAGCCAAATCCATTGCTTTCAGGCCTTTGTGGTCAGCTACAGCGATGGACAGAGGCATAAGTACTGGTGGGCTTCTCCATTCATCATTCAGCTTGTCTTCAAGCAGTGGCTCCAGGCTCACCACCGGGTGCTTGGCTAGTGACATATCAAGCCAGCAATTGTGCAGAGGTGACTTCTTCTGCAGAGGGGGGCAGTCTCCAGAAACTTCCCCATGAACTCTTCCTTTTGTGATCCCACTTTGGTGGCTTCTTCGATTTTTCCTTATGTACCCACAGCTTTGCTGCAGGGAGCCTGGCTAATGACTGTTTTTTTGACTTCCCCTACCAGATCATCTCGTCTCCAGTTCCTTGCATATCTGTGTAAAGTCTAACTCCTATACTAATGCTCTTATTTTTATAATACTTACAGTATACATGCTTTCCTGTCCAACTCCTGTGCAAACCACTACAAGAGGATGCTATAATGAAGGCAGGTAGTGAGCACCAAGGAAAATCAGAAAGGAGTAGCCTCTTAACCAGATCAGGTGGTGCTGCAGGCATGATCAGGGGAGGCCTACCTGGGTGGGGCTGGCCAGGCAAAGTAGAAAAAGGGCATTGCATAGAAATGGCACGGACATTGTGGAGCTGCAAGTAATTCTGGATCATAAGACACACTTGAGAGGTGTGTGGTAGGTGGTATATTTGGAGAGATTAGGTAAGATCCACATTGTAAAATCATTTTTTGCCTGGCCACAGCGTCTGAGTTTGTGGATAATGGGAAATGTTGGAGTGTTTTTAAACAAGGAAAAGTTTGGTGAGATTTACTTTGGAAAATTTCTCTGGCAGTTGCACCGAAGCTGTATTGGACAGAAGAAAGTCTAAAGGCAAGAGGACCAAGGAGACAGTTGCATCAGAACACATTACAGCAAAAATGTAACAGAACAAGTTGGGCTCGTTGATGCTCCCACAGGAAGAGGGTACCTAGGTCTATAATGGGCTGAGGGAAGAAATTTGTGAAAAAAGGTGATGAGGAAGGATCAGAGAGGTTGTAGGATAATCAGAAAAGAGTGGGAGCAAAGGAGGGGAGGACACTGAGAGGGACGTGGTCAACGGGGTAAAGAGATTGGAAGGACAGGACATTGCCTCCTCCCCGCCCCCCGCCTTTTTAACCCTATGTACATTACTGGTAACCATGAGGTGCAATAGGTCCAATTTATAGTTCTCTTATTATTTTTTTTATTAGCTTGCTGGACACAGAATCTCTTGAGAGAATTGTATTATGTGTATAGTGAACTTCTGAAATTAAGGGAACAAAGCAGTCTTAGCCCCAATGATCAGTTAATTTCCCTGGTTCACAGAGTCTGGCTCAACCACAGGTAAGAGCAAATATGCTGATCAAAGTTTTAGAAGCCACCTCCCTCCACTATCCCTCTGAAAAGTCAATTTTGATTCTTGTAAATGGTAGACCATTTCAAACTTGTTAATAACTTTTCAATAACTTGGATGATGATGGGAGAGAGATGGGAAGTGAGATGGCTTTTACTAAATTTGACACTTGCTTTGTTTTTCCCTCTTCAATTAGAAAACACATTTTTAGATTCTCTAAGACATCATCTTTCTTTATAAGACAAAGTGCATGAAGTGATTCTCCATCAATTTCTAGTGTAGCCCAGGTGACCTGAGGAGGAAGTTAAAGCTACTTCACTATGCGCCTGAGACCCACAGTACAATCTTCTTCTTCCTCATTAGCAGATTATATATTAATTGTAAGTTAATTATATCTCTTACTATCTCTGGGCTTCCTTGATAGCTCAGGTGGTAAAGAATCTTCCTGCAATGCAGGAGACCCTGGTTTGATTCCTGGGTTGGGAAGATCTGCTAGAGAAGGGATAGGCTACCCACTCCAGTATTCTTGGGCTTTCCTTATAGCTCAGCTGGTAAAGAATCCGCCTGCAGTGCAAGAGACCTGGGTTTGACCCCTGAGTCGGGAAGATCCCATGGAGAAGGGAAAGGCTACCCACTCCAGTATTCTGGCCTGGAGAATTCCATGGAGTATAGAGTCGCAGAGTCGGACATGACTGAGTGACTTTCACTTTCATTGACTGTCTTTGCTCCTTTTGGCATTCAGCTCACAGAGATTACTTTTTTTTTTTCCTTTCTGTTCTCCAGATGTTTTTAAAAATGCTATTTTCTTCTTTTGTTAAATCTATTCATTTACTTTATAAAGAGTGGGATGAACCATAGTCTCCATGGGCAATTCCTATCTCCCAGGGGCTGTGACTGAGGAGTCATTGCTCCAGGTTAGCTAGGGCTTTTTACAGAGAAGTAATATTTCAAGGCACCAAATTTTTTCCTTTTATACAGATAGATTACAAACCTGGAAATGACTTTTCTTACTGTTAACTTCTCTTGTTAAAAGGTAACCCTCCCAACCTGCCTATCAGCCCCTCACCCTCCCAGTATACACACACAGATGACCACCCATTAGATATTTCAGTTCAGCTCAGTCATATCTGACTCTTTGAGACCCCATGAACTACAGCACGCCAGGCCTCTCTGTCCATCACCAGCTGCCGGAGTCTACCCAAACCCATGTCCATTGAGTCAGTGACGCCATCCAACGATCTCATCCTCTATCATCCCCTTCTCCTCCTGCCCTCAATCATTCCCAGCATCAGGGTCTTTTCCAATGAGTCAGCTCTTCGCATCCGGTGACCAAAGTATTGGAGTTTCAGCTTCAACATCAGTCCTTCCAATGAACACCCAGGACTGATCTCCTTTAGGATGGACTGGTTGGATTTCCTTGCAGTCCAAGGGACTCTCAAGAGTCTTCTCCAACACCACAGTTCAAAAGCATCAATTCTTCAGTGCTCAGCTTTCTTTATAGTCCAATTCTCACATCCATACATGACTACTGGAAAAACCATAGCCTTGACTAGATGGACCTTTGTTGGCAAAGTAATGTCTCTGCTTTTTAATATATTGTCTAGGTTGGTCATAACTTTCCTTCCAAGGAGTAAGCGTCTTTTAATTTCATGGTTGCAGTCACCATCTGCAGTGATTTTGGAGCCCCCAAAAATAAAGTCAGCCACTGTTTCCCCATTTATTTGCCATGAAGTGATGGGACTGGATGCCATGATCTTAGTTTTCTGAATGTTGAGCTTTAAGCCAACTTTTTCACTCTTCTCTTTCACCTTCATCAAGAGGCTCTGTAGTTCTTCACTTTCTGCCATAAGGGTGGTGTCATCTGGCATATCTGAGGTTATTGATATTTCTCCTGGCAATCTTGATTCCAGCTTGTGCTTCCTCCAGCCCAGCATTTCTCATGGTGTACTCTGCATGTAAGTTAAATAAGCAGGGTGACAATATACAGCCTTGACATACTCATTTTCATATTTGGAACCAGTCTGTTGTTCCATGTCCATGTCCTGACCTGCATACGGGTTTCTCAAGAGGCAGGTCAGGGTGGTCTGTTATTCCCATCTCTTTCAGAATTTTCCACAGTTGACTGTGATCCACACAGTCAAAGGCTTTGGCATATTCAATAACCCAGAAATAGATGTTTTTCTGTGCTTTTCCGATGATCCAGCAGATGTTGGCAATTTGATCTCTGGATCCTCTGCCTTTTCTAAAACCAACTTGAACATCAGGAAGTTCACGGTTCACATATTGCTGAAGCCTGGCTTGGAGAATTTTGAGCATTACTTTGCTAGCGTGTGAGATGAGTGCAATTGTGTGGTAGTTTGAGCATTCTTTGGCATTGCCTTTCTTTGGGATTGGAATGAAAACCAACCTTTTCCAGTCCTGTGGCCACTGCGAGTTTTCCAAATTTGCTGGCATATTGAGTGCAGCACTTTCACAGCATCATCTTTTAGGATTTGAAATAGCTCAACTGGAATTCCATCACCTCCACTGGCTTTGTTCGTAGTGATGCTTCCTAAGGCCCACTTGACTTCACATTCTAGGATGTCTAGCTCTATGGAGTGTGAATGATCACACCATTGTGATTATATTGGTCATGAAGATCTTTTTTGTACAGTTCTTCTGTATATTCTTGCCACCTCTTCTTAATATCTTCTGCTTCTGTTAGGTCCATATCATTTCTGTCCTTTATTGAGCCCATCTTTGCATGAAATGTTCCCTTGGTATCTCTAATTTTTTGAAGAGATCTCTAGTCTTTCCAATTCTAGATATTAAGAGCCTTAAAGGCTGAGACCCTGCTTTGTTTGCCTTTGTATCTCCAGTTCTACCTAGTGTGTCTCTTGTGAATGATAAATGTAACTGGAAGGTCTCATTTATTTTGCTCTAGAAATGGGTGCAAAATAGTCTGTTTCATGATCTCAATTTTAGAAAAGCTAATCTTTCTTCCACGTTTCTCTGTCAAGGAGGACTCCAATGAATGTTTACACGTCCCTCAGACTAATGTTGGTAGTCACTGGTTACTTGGTCCACCAATTTAGTTCCAAAGTAGGCTGCCCTCACCTGCCACGTTATCACATTATCTTATAATTCCCTTCTCCAGGCTGCTGCTCTCCCTCCACTAAGGGCGAACATTGCCTTCTCCGTTAGATCTTCAGTAGCATAGCTAAGAATCGCCTCATTTATAGATTTCTCCAAGTTTAATATATGCTGTTATAAATAGTGGTCACTCCGGGAACCCACCTATCCTCACCCCTCAACACCTGAGCCTGGAGAGGGTTTTATTCATCTCTCTAATTCAGATACCCATTAGTTTCAGGGGAATCCTAGAAAAGGCAGTGAAAACAGTCAATGATATATTTATTCAAGTCTGAGATATTCTAATTTAAGTGATACCACTTAAGAAACATTAATTATTAATCTTACTTTAGAATAGTTACCTAAATCTTTAGGGCCTGGTCTGCTTTACAATGAATGCACTCAATTTACCTAATCAAAAATATGCAAACTTCAGCCTACACCATCTACATTCACACGTGTAGGGAAACCAGTTTTCTCTGAGAACAATTGTTCGCATTGACAATTGTGTATTGTCAATGTGTAACTGAAGAGTCTATCCTGTTGATTTCTCCCAAACCAAGGAAGGCTGTGTCAAAAGATTCTAACAATTCCCAAATAGAAGTTTTCCCAATTAAAATAACATTAGAACATTTAAAGTTTGTTTTTACAGGTACCCTTTTACATTTGTATTTTTTGAACTAATAAATAAATTTTAGGGAATTCCCTGATAGCCCAATGGTTAGAACTCAGTGCATTCATTGACATGGGCATGAGTTCAATCCCTGGTCAGGGAACTAAAATCCTGCAAGCCACCTGACACTACCAAAAAATAAAAAAAATTAAAAAAAAGGATTTTAGAGGCCTATGATACAAAGAAAATTACTGTTCATAATTACATCTCAAACCAATGGCAAAGAGAGTGAATGGGAATAGTCAGAGAAGTTAATTTAAACTTCTGCATCATAAACAGTATTGTTTTTGTTACTATTTATAAAATAAGATATTCCAGTATTATATCTTATAGAAGTGCATAATGGCTCCTTTTAAAAAATATTTTATTGAAGTATAGTGGATTTGCAATGTTGTATTGATTTCTGTCATTCAGTATAGTGACTCAGTTATACATATATGTTATTTTTCATATTCTTTTCCATTGTGATTTATCACAGGATATTGAATATAGTTCTCTGTGCTATACAGTAGGATTTTGTTGTTTATCCATTCTATATATACTAGTTTGCATCTGCTAGTCCCAAACATCTGCTCCACCTCTCCCACACCCCCCATAAAGGCTATTGATTCTTTCCTTGTTCCTGTGCACCCTCCTTCCTCTCTAGTGAAAGTGAAAGTTGCTGAGTCTTGTCGCTCTTTGTGACCCCATGGACTATACAGTCCATGAAGTTATCCAGGCCAGAATACTGGAATGGGTAGCCTTTCCCTTCTCCAGGGGATCTTCCTAAGCCAGGGATCAAACCCAGGTCTCCTGCACTGCAGGTGGATTTTTTACCAGCTGAGTCACAAGGGGAAGCCCAAGAATACTGGAGTGGGTAGCCTATCCCTTCTCCAGTGGATCTTTCTGACCCAGGAATTGAACTGGGGTCTCCTGTAGTTCTATTAATAATGCAGGGGGTCCCCTGCTGCTGCAGAGTGGGCAGGTCTATTAGTCAGATGAGCCCGTATGTTTTACTGAGAACAGTAGGAAACAGGAACCCCAGAATCATAGGTTCACATTCTGGTTCTATGACTTCCTTCAGTGATGTCAAACAAGTCAGGTCTTTCTGCTATAGTTTCTTCATCAATCTAAAGAGGGTGATGAGGCTTGTCTCCCTACAAGGAAAAGCCAAAGAAATCTATGTAGGGCTCAAGGCCATTGCTTTCTTTACCAGTGTGCCTCCCTTGGGGAGCCCTGAGCGCTGAGAAACGGGAGTTTCTTTGTCTGAGGGTGAGACTTATAGAAACAGGAATGTGGGACTGTGTTTAGGGTTCAGTAGAAAGGGGCTGAGAATGGAGCCTCTGCATATATTTGAAACGTGACTCTAAGATCAAGACTTCTTAATAGCAGAGAATCCTTCAAAGAGCTGTGTCCCTCTCTGTGCACTGAATGCTGGGAAATCAGCAACTTTGGTGCAAGTTTCTCAGAGTGGAACCCACGGGCCACTGTCTCAGAAAAGAAGTTTTGAAAGTTGGTGTGGCATGTCAAAGATAATTAATAAATTAACAGGCATACTCTGAATTATTTTAAGATTGTGCATTCCAAGAACTGCTTTCTATATGTTATAGAAATTCCATTTTGACTAAGTGAAGATTGACTTCAGGGAGTGATGCACTAATAAAACTATGGGGTTGGCCAAAAAATTCAACCTGACAAAACTTTTTGGCCAGCCCAATATCATAAAGAAACATAAAGGGAGAACGGAGCCATCAGGGAGTGCAGGGGCTTATATGCACCTCACTGTCAAAGCAGGATACTCCTGGGCAGTACTCCCCCAATGACACAGATGCCCAGCACAGAATCCATCATTGAACAAGCCAGACTGTCCATACTCATTCACTTTAAGCAAGACCAGACACATGAAATGAGACCTGCTTCTGGCAATCAGGGTTTATTTAATGAAAATTTCAGTAATGCTGCCATCATAACCTTCTTTTCAAGTAAACAAGACAGCATTACAGAGTTATCAAATGACACTTAATTAAAATTGACACTTGAAGATTGTTCGTTGGCAGTGTTTCAGAAATATCTGAGGTCTATTTATTGTGAACTAGCAAGCAAAGCCTTGAAATAATTAACAACATACTTATGCCAACAGGCATTATCTGAATTAACTGAAGCCAAAATACATTCAAAAAATGTATTAAATGCAGAACCTGACCTGAGGCTCATCCCTCTTCTATTAAAACCCACACTGACAACCTAGTTTCAGCAGAAGAACACCCTTTATCACATTGAATTAATGTTTTTAATTGGAGTGTTATGGGGCTTATAGTTTAGTTATTAAATGTTTCTAATATATATGTTTGGTTTTGGCTTCATTATTTTACAATGAGTTTAGAACTTAGTTTTATATTTGTTTACATTTTAATAAAATTGTAATAAAAGTAATTTAAGTCAATACTAGAAGTGCACAAGAATTTTTTTTTTTCTTTAGAGGGCTCTGTGCATCCTTCAAATTTAGGAGACATTGTTACAGCAGTTAAGAGCACAGCATTCACAATCAGAGAGACCTGGGTTCAAATTTGTGCTCCATCACTTAAAAACTGTAAACTTGAGCATATTATTTAACTGAATTGTTTTCTCCTGGTTTAGTAAAAAGGCATAATAATAAAAATACTTCATCATAGGGTTACTGTGAGGAATAAATGAAATAATAGCTTCTCAGTATATGATCTTTAGCATATAGTAAGTGCTTAGAAAAAGTTAGCCATTATCATCATCATTATGATTATTTTTTAAAACTTCTATTTGAAAGGCCCCAGGGATGGCAGACCCAGTTAGAGGACGGAGATAAGAGTGGCTGTGGGAGCAGCTGCTATGAGCCATTACTGTCAACAAAGCTGATGTCTTAAGGAGTCATGGGCTGAAGCAGGCTCAGTAACTCCCAGAGGAAGTAGCTTTCACTCAAGTAGCAGCCTGATATGACCACTACTTCTGGGAGCAGCTGAAGCTATCTGTCTTGTGAGACCTTATTGCCTGGAGGTCCTACCCTCTCAAACAACCTAGAGTCTGGGTCACCTTTGAGGAAGAAAACTGTAGTTCAGTCCCTGTTTTCACTTTGTTGCTGCCTGAACTTTCTTGACCTGTCCTGTGCTCTCACTGTCACGCCTAGCATCTGACCCATTATGTAGTTTTTCTGGTCTTGGCTCTCGATTCTATTCAGACCGTGTTTATTGTGACCATTCACGGGACACCCAGCCTCACCTCTTGGGCTGTCTGGGACCCCTGCAGTTGTCGTCCACTGTGAGTTCCCCCAGATCCTAATTGGGGGAACCAGAGACTTTCTGTGGGTGTGAGATGGCTGGTGGGAACATTTCATATCATCAGTTATCTTCTTCCACTGTCCTCCTTCAGTGTCTGCAGGTTTATTGAAGTATATCTATGAGTCCAAGACCCTGATTGGTGATCCAGTGGGGTCCTCCCAACTCCAGCTCCCCCTGCAGTTGTTAGATCACAAGTTTTTCAGATTTGGTCCAGATACCCCAGAGCTACTGCTCTGCAAAGCAGAAAGGTGGGATAAACACCAATGGGTTAAGCTGACCTGGAGAGAAAGGAGGCAGAAACTTATAAGGATTATGGAGGAGAAGGAAAAAGCCAGGCTGTTTCAGCCTTGCAGACTACATGGAATGTTTGCTGTATGATGGTTTTTTAAAAACCATTTGCAAAGCTGCTTGAACTCCCAGAAGAGAGATAGCCTGAGTCCTTATCACGTGATCTATAGCAAGGTTCGCTAATCAGGACACCTGGCTAGAGTTACATTAACATGTAGCACACATACCTCTGTCTTCCCAAACCCACAAACCCCTCTGGACAGGTTTTTTTCCTCCTCCTTCTTTTTCCTAGAGCATCTCAAAGCCTTTCTGTGATCCCAGAGAACATGAATTATTCACTATATATAGCATCAGGCTTCAAAGTATACTTTTTAAAAAGTAAAACTGCCTAAACCATCCAAGGCTTTGCCTCTGTCTTCACTGTCATTAACTGGCTGGTCATCTTTAGAATTATTACCTACCTTCTTTCCTATCATCTTGTCGTGCTGGTTTGGTTCCCCTTCCTACCTTCTCCTCAACCCTGAATCTCATCCTGTCTTGCCTCAGGCATATCCTGCCCAAGGGTGTGGTTTACACATATAGCCATGTTCCATGTAAATGTCATCATTTTCATTTTAAAGACCTTCATGATCATAAGTGGCAAGATGTAATCTCTTTCACACAATGTCAGCCCAGCTGCAAATTGTACAAACTGTATACCTGAATGTCTTTAGTTTTCTTCATATTTAGGAAGCACCCACGGCTTGAGTTTGCTTTCTGGCATTGTCATTTCCTAAATGTATGAGCTTTCTTCTGTCAATAATGTAACTTTTGGAGCCTCAGTTTCCTTATCTGCAAAAGAAGATCTAGCAACAAGGTGAAATTTAAAGATCTGATATATACTCAGCACCAAAAGGAAGTACTTAAATAATGGTGTAATTTACTTAATCAGTGGCAGTTACTTGCTATACATAATCTAAGTTCATGATATTTTAGCCACAGGTTCCAGCAGTTACTGTGGAAAATTCTGAAAGAGATGGGAATACCAGACCACCTGATCTGCCTCTTGAGAAATTTGTATGCAGGTCAGGAAGCAACAGTTAGAACTGGACATGGAACAACAGACTGGTTCCAAATAGGAAAAGGAGTTCGTCAAGGCTGTATATTGTCACCCTGTTTATTTAACTTTCAGAGTACATCATGAGAAACGCTGGACTGGAAGAAACACAAACTGGAATCAAGATTGCCGGGAGAAATATCAATAACCTCAGATATGCAGATGACACCACCCTTATGGCAGAAAGTGAAGAAGAACTCAAAAGCCTCTTGATGAAAGTGAAAGTGGAGAGTGAAAAAGTTGGCTTAAAGCTCAACATTCAGAAAATGAAGATCATGGCATCCGGTCCCACCACTTCATGGGAAATAGATGGGGAAACGGTGGAAACAGTGTCAGACTTTATTTTTCTGGGCTCCAAAATCACTGCAGATGGTAACTGAAGCCATGAAATTAAAAGACGCTTACTCCATGGAAGGAAAGTTATGACCAACCTAGATAGCATATTCAAAAGCAGAGACATGACTTTGCCAACAAAGGTCCGTCTAGTCAAGGCTATGGTTTTTCCTGTGGTCATGTATGGATGTGAGAGTTGGACTGTGAAGCAGCAGGCTGAGCGCCGAAGAATTGATGCTTTTGAACTGTGGTGTTGGAGAAGACTCTTGAGAGTCCCTTGGACTGCAAGGAGATCCAACCAGTCCATTCTAAAGGAGATCAGCCCTGGGATTTCTTTGGAAGGAATGATGCTAAAGCTGAAATTCCAGTACTTTGGCCACCTGATGCGAAGAGTTGACTCATTGGAAAAGACTCTGATGATGGGAGGGATTGGGGGCAGGAGGAAAAGGGGACGACAGAGGATGAGATGGCTGGATGGCATCACTGACTCGATGGAAGTGAGTCTGAGTGAACTCCGGGAGTTGGTGATGGACAGGGAGGCCTGGTGTGCTGCGATTCATGGGGTCGCAAAGAGTCGGACACGACTGAGCGATTGATCTGATCTGATCCAGCAGTTAGAGCCAGTCCAGAAATCACATGTTAAGAGTGCGGACTCTGATGTTTGTCAGATTTGAGTTCAAATCCTGTCTTGGCTTCTTGACCATATGACTTTGAGTAATATATTTCATCGGTGAGTCTTCTCATCTCTTTAAGCTTTATTACCTCATGTGTGACATGGGGACCATAAAAGTACCAACCCCAAAACCAGTTTGTTTTTGTGATCATCAGATAAGATGCTGGATATAAAGTCTTTAGTTCAGTGCTTGACACTTGATAAATATTTGTTTTTGCAACTTAAATGCATGAACTCTGGCCAGTCTGTCCTTTATCCGAGATACAGAGAAATGTTGAAAATGTGTGAAGGGGAAGAGGCAAAGTGATCTGGTGTTTTCCAGAACAATCTTGTTATTTTTTCCCCCTCATTTTATTACGAAGAATTTAATACATACACAATAATAAATATAACATACATGAGATATGAATCAGAATACTAACAGGGTCCCTTATGAAAACACCATGAAAAATGAAAATTTACCTAAACCCTTGACACTATTGGGTTGTCCAGGAAGTTTGTTCAGGTTTTTCTATAAGATGTTATGGAACAAACTTTTTGGCCAACCCAACACTATGAATTTTCCTGATTCTATTTCCCTGCTTTTCCTCAAAGGTAACTACTGTATTTGGCTGTATGTTTTTATTTACTCATATTCCTTTTTGTCTAGTTTTGTTTTCTTTGGGGCTTTATGAAAAGGATATAACACTGTACACAGTCCTGTGAAACTTGCTTTTCTCATTCAGCATTTTTTTCTACAATTCATTCATATGACTGCTATTTTTCATTTTTATTGCTGCATAGTATTCCATTATCTGAACGCTCTGTAACTAAATTATCCATTCTTTTGTCAATGGGTATTTGTACTATTTCAATGCTTTTTTTTCTGTTGAGAGCAATGCTGCTATGAATATAAACATTGCTGTATGTGTTTACTTTTCTATCTCTGGCTGCAATTCATGCATTTCTCCTGACCTGAATGAGCAACATTACGATGGTTGGCTTGAATTCTGTCAAATAAATCACATACCTATATCGTTAGGGTTAGTTTCTGGAGATTTAACTTGTTCCTTTGGGACTTATTTCCCTATTTCTTCATTTTTCTTGATGTTTTGTATTGAAATCTTCACAGTGGGAAAAACAGCCACTTCCAGTCTTCACAGACTGGCCTCATACAGGAGGAGATCCTTGCTGATCAGTCCAGCCAGAGACTTTGGGTAACCTGTCAAACATTCAGGCTAGTTTAACCCTCTGTCTTCAGTCCTAGTGCTCCCCAGCCATCTAAAGTATTCCAGAACCTGTCAGTGCTCTGAAATAGGTGCAGTAGTAGTTAGTCCCTTGGGCAGCTCCCAGAAATGTAGAAACACTAGATGTGTGGTTCACCTCCTTCTGGCCCCAGGAAGGAGAAGCAGGGAGCTGGGATTTGTTCATTTGTTTATGTGGTGCATCACATTGATTGATTTGTGAATATTGAAATATCCTTGCATCCCTGGGATAAATCCCACTTGATCATGGCCTATGATCCTTTTAATATTTTTTTGGATTCAGTTTGCTAGTATTCTGTTGAGGATTTTTACATCCATATTCATCAGTGATATTGGCCTGTAATGTGTGTGTGTGTGTGTGTGTGTGTGTGTGTGTGTGTGTGTGTGATTTTGGTGTCATGATGGTGCTAGCCTCATAGAATGAGCTTGGAAGTGTTCCTTTCTTTGCAGTTTTGGGGCATAGTTTAAGAAGTATAGTGTTAACTCATCTCTATATGTTTGCTAGAATTCACTGGTGAAGCCATCTAGTCCTGGACTTTTGTTTGTTGGGATTTTTAAATTACTAATTCAATTTCATGTTGAATGGAATTGAGTAAATAATTTAAAAATTATGATATACCCAAAGTAATAGGACACAATAAAAGCAGTGCTAAGGGTAAAATTTATAGCTGTATATGTTTATATGGGCTTCACTGGTGGCTCAGCAGTAAAGAATCTGTCTGCCAAGGAGACTTGGGTTCAATCCCTGGGTCAGGAAGATCCCCTGGAGAAGGGAATGGCAACCCATTCCAGTATTCTTGCCTGGGTAATCCCATGAAGAGAGGAGCCTGGAGGGCTGGAGTTCATGTGGTTGCAGAGTCGGACATGGCCTAGCGACTAACCAACAATGACAATGTACATGTTACTTTGACTCCCTGAGTTATGCTGTCCAATATGGTAAGCACTATCCTCTTGGCCACTGGGCACTTGCCATGTGGCTAGTCTTAGTTGATATATGGCTTAGGATTTAGTACAAAAAAATATAAAATATCTAGTTAACTTTTTTTATATTAGTTTCATGCTGAACTGATATATTGTGTTAAAATATATTAAATCCATTGTTAAGAATAAGTTTACCTTTTTTGAAAACTATTTTTGATGTGGCTATTGGAACAAATTATATTACATTATATGTGACTTGCATTAAATGTCTGTTGAACAGCACTACTATAGGGTATAATTAGGGTATTCTTAGGAGAGGAATTTCTGGGTCATACGGTTATGCTTATCAGCTTTACAAGATGATGTCAATTGGACTTACAAGTGGTTACACTAATTTGAATTTACATCCTAAGTGTGTGATGCTTCTTTGTTCCACATTTTTGTCATAATTGGTATTGTCAGATTTTTGAAATGTTTGTCAGATTGGTGATTGTAAATCACATTTCATTGTCTTATTTTGATTACTTTGATTACTATTTAGTGTGAATATTTCCCTCACCTATTTATTAGTCATTTATTTTTCTTCTTCTGGGAAATGGCTTGTCAATATCTTTTGAAGATTCTTAGGTTTGCACTTGTTGATTATTTGAAGGCATTTAAAATATAATCTTTGTTCTATTCTTTCTCACAAATTATGGCTTGTATTTTTATTTTCTTATTGGAATCTTTTGGTGAATAAAAAATTCTTAATGCAGGCATTAAATTTTTAAAATATCTACTAAAATATTTTCTTTCAATGGTCAATTTTTGTTTCTCTGTCCTGAAGTCATAGAATTGTTTCAAAATGATGTCTTTTATATCTAAGTCTCAATCCAATAGGAATTGATTTCTGTGTGTAATGTGACTTTGAAAGTAAAATTTCAAGTTTTCCATATGGATAGCCAATTTTCTTAGCATCACTAATTAAACAGTTTCTCATTTCCTCATATCTATCAATATAAGCAAATCACATACATGTAATGTTGTTTATGGATTCTTTTTTCTGTTCTATTGTATTTGCCTATCACTGAGACAGTTCTTATTATATAATTGCAGATTTATGATGAATTTTTCCTCTGATTGAGTAAGGCCTCCCTTTCTTATGAGTATTGACTCATCTTGGATTTGGTCTATTAGATAGATTTTAGAATAAGCTTGTTGAATTTCTTTTAAAAACTTCTTCAGATTTTGATGAAATTGTATTTGGACAATGGGTCAACTTAAGGATAATTTATATATATTCATGATATTTAGTCTTCCAATCCAAAATCATTGTACATCATTGAACTGAGATCATTTATTTAGTTCTTTAATCAAGTTCTATAATTGCCTTTTACAAATTACTTTCACATTGTTTGTTAATCATATTCTTAGATAAAATACATGTATTACATTTCTGTTGTTAATATACAAAAGTGTTTTTTTGAAAATTACATTTTCTCATTGTTTTTATTGTATGCTGCTGCTAAGTCACTTCAGTCAAATGTATTTGTATATCAATCTCTTACCTAATTATATTTCAAAACTCTTATAAGTGCTAACCTTTTATCTGTAGACTTCTTTTGGTTTTCATTGTAGACAGTTATATAATAATTCTTGAAAGATAATATGTGTTTCTTCTATGCCAATTCTTATACATTTGATATTTTGTTCTCACTAAGATCATTAAAGTCTTCAATACAGTGCTTAATAGAATATATTGACTAGTGAGGACCATTGCCTTATTTTTTGCTTTTAAAAGACAGTTCTGCTATTTGAACATCCAGTGGATCATGGCAGTAGATTTTTTAGTTGTTGTTTAGTCACCAAGTCATGTCCGACTCTTTGCAACCCATGGATTGTAACTCACCAGGCTTCTCTATCCATGGGATTTCCCAGGCAAGAATACTGGAGTGGGTTGCCATTTCCTTCTCCAGGAGATCTTCCTGGATCAGGAATAGAACCTGTGTCTCCTGCCTTGGCAGGAAGATTCTTTACCACTGAGCCACCTGGAAAGCCCAGATTTTTAAGTGGACACCTTTAATTGAGTTAAGAGATTTTCAGTCTTCTGCCAGTTTGCTGGAAACACTTAATATAAACTGAATACCTGTCTGCACCCTTAATGTGATCACTTGATTTTTGTCTTTTAATGCTAATATGATAAACATCCTCACAAATTTTCTAATGAAATATTAGTCTTGATCATGTTATGGTTTCATTTTTATTTTTACTTTTTCCTGTTTTCTTTTTTTAAAATATAAATTTATTTATTTTAATTGGAGGCTAATTACTTTACAATATTGTACTGGTTTTGCCATACATCAACATGAATCCGCCATGGGTGTACATGTGTTCCCCATCCTGAACCCCCTCCTGCCTCCCTCCCCGTACCATCCCTCTGGGTCATCTCAGTGCACCAGCCCCAAGCATCCTGTATCATGCATCGAACCTGGACTGCTGATTTATTTCACATATGATATTATACGTGTTCCAATGCCATTCTCCCCCCCATCCTTGCCCTCTCCCACAGAGTCCAAAAGACTGTTCTATACATCTGTGTCTCTTTTGCTGTCTTGCATACAGGGTTATCATTGCCATCTTTCTAAATTCCATATATATGCGTTAGTATACTGTATTAGTGTTTTTCTTTCTGGCTTACTTCACCCTGTACAATAGACTCCAGTTTCATCCAACTCATTAGAACTGATTCAAATGTATTCTTTTAAATGGCTGAGTAATATTCCATTGTGTATATGTACCACAGCTTTCTTATCCATTTGTCTGCTGATGGACATGTTTCCGTGTCCTGGCTGTATTATAAACTGTATTATAAACAGTGCTGCCATGAACATTGGGGTACAGATGTCTTTCAATTCTGGTTTCTTCAGTGTGTATGCCACTGCTGAATATAATTTGCAGTTACTCTTTAAAGCTTTTGTACCTATATTTAGTCCTTATTCTGCTTAACCTATCAACTGAATTTGATGCCATTGGTCACTCTGGGTTTGTTCCTTCATGCCTGGTCACTCTTCAGTCAGCATTGTTAGCTCCTCCTTAGATTCCTCACTCACAGTGTGAGTTGACCCCCATACTCAACCCTTCTCTTTTCTGTCTACACTCACCCTCTTGGTGATCTCTTCTAGTCTCATGGCTTTAAAAACCATCCATTTACTGATCCTGTCAAGTGCTTAGCTCTCCCCTGCACCATTCCTCTCAACTCCAGACTCATGTCTGACCGCCTATTGGATTTCTCCCCTGGATGCCCACTGGACATCTAAAGGTTGATGTTTCTAAATCTGAACATCTACTCCTCCCACTGCTCTCCCTGTTAGGGTTCACAAGGGGCTCCTGGCATATAGTTTAAAAATGGCCCATTGTGGTGACCTGACAAACAGGGGTTGAAGTCACAGTGGCCACATTGCCCTGGTGGGGATCCTGTTTTCTTCTTAAGGTGATAACCTGTTTTTCCCTGCTGTTTCTCAAGATTGTATGACCACCCAACTGTGAGACGCCTTCGACTACGTGATCACAAGACCCCAGCTGCAGGCTAAAGATAAACTAAGGCCCTCTCCCTTCGAGGGCACAATTTCCCAGCGATAGGGTATAAGAAGGATTGGCTGTAAAGGGTGAGCACTGGTTTCTCTCTAAAGCCAGTCACTTTCTTTCTCTCTTCCTATAATAAATCTTTTCTTGGTCTGAATGCCTGGCTCACGCTCTTTTTCTCCATGCTTGCCGTACACGCCCCTTTAGGAAATAATAATTCCATCCTACCACTTCTTCAGAAGCCTTGGCACCTTGCTGGATTCTCATACTCTGCATCCAATCTATCAGCACATCCCCTAGGCTTTCCCTCGAAATAAATCCAGAATCTGGCCATTTCTCATCAGTTTTTAGAACTACTGAGTTCCAAGCCACTGTGATTTCTCAGTTATTGTAGTAACCTCCTCACTTGTCTGTTTTGCCCCTGCAGTCTATTCACAGCATAATAGAGTGTTATTATTAAAACACAGATCAGATCAAATCTTCTTCTAATACTGTCATTTCTCACTCATAATAGAAGCCAGCATTTCTTGCAATAGCTAGGAAGCCCCACCCTGTCTGGTATCCCTTAACTCTCTGAACTGATCTCCTACTACTCTCCCTCAGGTTTATTCTGCTCTAGGCTCCAACCTCACTGGTCCACCTTATTAGAACAATCTAGACATTTGTCAGCTTCAGGCCTTTTTCACTTCCTGTTCCATCTGCCTGGAATGTTTTCCCTTCAGATACATTGTCTCCTCCATTACCTCCCGGTCTGTACTCAAATGTTTCTTTCTCACTGAGGTTTGCCATGGCCAACCTACCTAAAATTGATACACTCTTCCCCTCTATTCTCTTGCCTCATTTCTAGTTTTATTTTTCTCATTATTTATCATATTGCAGCCATGAAATTAAAAGATGCTTACTCCTTGGAAGGAAAGTTATGACCAACCTAGATAGCATATTCAAAAGCAGAGACATGACTTTGCCAACAAAGGTCCATCTAGTCAAGGCTATGGTTTTTCCTGTGGTCATGTATGGAAGTGAGAGTTGGACTGTGAAGAAGGCTGAGTGTCAAAGAATTGATGCTTTTGAACTGTGGTGTTGGAGAAGACTCTTGAGAGTCCCTTGGACTGCAAGGAGATCCAACCAGTCCATCCTAAAGGAGATCAGTCCTGGGTGTTCATTGGAAGGACTGATGCTGAGGCTGAAACTCCAGTACTTTGGCCACCTGATGCGAAGAGTTGACTCATTGGAAAAGACCCTGATGCTGGGTGGGATTGGGAGCAGGAGGAGAAGGGGACGACAGAGGATGAGATGGCTGGATGTCATCACCGACTCGATGGACTTGAGTTTGAGTGAACTCTGGGAGTTGGTGATGGACAGGGAGGCCTGGCGTGCTGCGATTCATGGGGTCACAAAGAGTCGGACACGACTGATCTACTGAATTGAACTGAACTGAATATACTATATAATTTATTTACTTATCTAATGCCTATCTTCTTTCAAGAGAATATATACTCCATGTGGTGTTAGTCTCTGTTAATATCTGTAAATATCCCATGTCTGTCTGAAAGTCAAGTGTTTGGGATAACATGCTCCCCATATTCATTACTGAAGCTTGGGAATAGTAATATTCATATCTTTATGCTTGCTGATTTTTGTTCTGCTTGATCTGTGAATCACTAAGAACGGATTTAATACCACCCACAGAATGGTAGGTTTGTCATTTTCCCCCCTCATAGTTGTTTCAGTTTTGCTCTACTTATTTCAAGGTCTTGGGGCAATACAAATTTAGAATTATTACATCACCCAGGAAAACTTTTTTCACTGTGGTGTGAACGTCTTCATAGTTTTATGTATGTAAAAACCTATTTTGACTGGAATGGTACAGTTGTACTAAAGACCAGAAATCTTCAGTTAATGTTCACTTAGTATGTTTATTTCACCTCTTTATACTTGATATTTCTATGTGATGCTTGCTTCATCTAAAGGGTACATAATACTTAATTTCTTGGCAATCAAGTCTGATCGTTCACGACATTTCCTCAGAGAGCTCAGTCCATCCTCATTTACTATAATTTCTGAAATATTTTGATTTACTTATATCAGCTTATTTTTAAGCTCTCTATTTGTCTCACTCTTCCTGTCTTGGAGTTTCCTCCTCTCTTGTTTTCTTTTGAATTGACCGAATCCACACCCCCTCCCCGCCTCCCTCCCCCAACCAATTCTATTCTCTACTCTTCTTAGAACTATTTGGAAGATATTTACTCTAATTCTGTTTCTCATTATAAAAAATTTAACATTCACACTTTATATACTTAAGTCTAAAGTTCACGGATTTTTTACTGTCCTTCAAAACCATAAAGCCCTAGAATACTTTTCTGTTTATCATGAGATAAATAAATAGGAAGAATCCATGGACTGTGTGACAGATGGAATGAGAATGCCCCTCAGCTCACTTGCTCGCTGTCCTCTATTTTCCTCTAGAGAATTTATTATCCTCTGATTTTATCCATTTGTTTATTGCCAGCATTTCTATACTAACGTGGATTTCACAAGGACAAGAATTTTCAACTGTTTTATTCACTTTTGTCTACTCAGTGGGTCAAAGAGTTCCTGCTTAGAGTTAGCGCTCATCAAGTATTGTTGAATGAACAAATGCTTCAATTGCAAACACACACTCCAGACTTATGGATATAATTGCTTAGTGTTTTAAAATTTATTTAATTTTAATTGAAGGATCATTGCTTTACAATATTGCATTGGTTTCTGCCATACAGCAACATGAATCAGCCGTAGGTATACATATGTCCCCTCTCTCTTGAACCTTCCTCCCACTTCCCACCCCTCTAGGTTGTTACAGAGGCGTTACAGAGCCCCTGTTCGAGTTCCCTTAGTCATACAGCTAATTCCCATTGGCTATGTAGAGAGATGATACTGATGAACCTATTTACAGGGCAGCAATGGATACGTAGACGTAGAGAACAGACTTACGGACACAGGCTAGGGTGCTGGAGGTGGGGAGAAGGAGAGGGTGGGATGAATGGAGAGAGTAGCATGGAAACTTATACACTACCATATGTAAAATTGATTGCTTAGTTTTTTAATGCTCTTATTTATTTTTAACCTCACCAATTATTTTTATTATTTTTAAAATAATATTGATTTCACTATTTTTAATTACTTTCTTATTCTGTATAAGAATGGTTTGTTTAATCGACGTGCTTAGCATTTTCCTTACCCACTATTTGTCCTTAGGGTCATTTTTCTTTTCTTTTTTCTTCAATAATATTCTGTATAAGCTTTAGTGTAGGTCTGTAGGTTGCAAACTTTTTCATTTACTGTCTATATGAGTATATATTTTTTCATTCTTATTATTGAAAGACAGTTTTTAATGGGATGCAAATATAGATTTGAGACAGGACAGAAATGACAGTTCTTTCATAATTTGAAAATATTGGAAGATACTCTTCCTCAACTTTCTGGCTTTTCTTTATCAGAAAGTTAGCTGTCAGTCTAAATACTGTTCTTGGTATGTAGTCTATCTGTTCTCTGTAGTTATTCTTAAAATGTTCTCTTTACTTTTGCTGTAATTTGATTGTACTCTACCTAAAAATGGATTTTTAGTATTATACTTCTTGGGGTTTAATGACTTCCTTGATTTGAATGTTCAAGTCTTTCATAGAGGCTGGGAAATTCTGGACAGTATCTCTGAATGTTATTAATTCCCCATTTTCTCTTTTATTTCCCTGCACTGCTATACTTAGATGTGTGTTGCTCCATTCCCCATGTTCTTAACCTCTCCTATTTTCATTTTTTTTCCGTCTCTCTGTGCTTCATCCTGTTCAGTTGCATCATATCTATCTTCCGGTTACATAGCCTCTCTTTAAGCATGTCTTTTTAATGCTTAACCCTTCAATTGCATTTTTAAAAATTATTTGGTGATCATTTTCTTTAATCCTAAAAGTTTATCTGAATCTTTATCAAACTAGTTTGTTCCTTTTTGATTGTCTCCTGCTCTTTATTCTTATTTTATTTCCTTTTTTATTTCTTACACGTGAGGTCTCTGTACATCTGATTTCTTTTATTTGTATTTCTACTGACTTTCATTGTTTGTTAGACTATAAGAGACCTATGTGAGGTGTGTTCCTCTGAGGGATGTGTTTTTGATTCTTCAGGCACATCTAAGGGTGCTACTACAGAACCAGGTTTATTTTAAATTAAAATCACATTGTGGGTTTTTTCTGATTGAAAAGGAAAAAAAAAAAACTCGTGTAAATTCAGACCCAAAGTCGTGTGGATCTCAGAGGATCAAGAGCAAATTCATCCTTGTTTTTTTGACTCCACTGGGTAGGTTTTCTTCCAATTCACCACATATATCCCTTCCTGAGCCCTGACTTGGTGTTGGGTGATCAAAGGTCCAGGGCCCTGTTATGCACTTGCACAGGTTTAGTTAACTGTCCCCCGGATCTGCTGATGCTTTGGCCCAAATGGATCCCTGGATGTGCCTTGGTACGCAACAGCTGCATGCTGGTTCATCTCCCCACACTCACAGTCTCATTTTTTTTTGAAGTTAGAGGAATTCACTTACTTTATTCTTGTTTCACTCATCAAATTATAAAGGTCATTTTAAAATATTTTGACTGACACTTTAAGATTTTTTTGTAACAGTATGTTGTAGGATTCCTGATATGTTGTTGGAAACAAAACTGTGGAACAATCTTTCTTGATAGCCTTTCCCAGATACTAATTACCAGACTAATCCAGAGATACAGGCAGAATAGAAGCCACATCCTGTGTCTAAATTGTCTGAGAATTGTCTTCAAGAGCAGATGTTCAAGGTAGAGCTTTAATCTTTAGAAAACCCACATAAAGAAAAGCAAACAAAGAGTGTTAGCTTAGTCCAGCTATTATCACTGTATTAGAAAACGGATCTGCATTTTATTTACTGAGCTCCTGAAAACATTGTTGGATGAGGTCATCTAGAGGATGTGACCACAGGTTGACTGTGAGCTGGACTCAGACAATTGAAAGTTGTTCACCTCTCCTCTGTCCTTGGAATGTATTAATATATTCCACCCACCATTCCCACACTAGGAGTTGTTTTAAGGACACAGCCTTGGGAGAGTAATGTTATTGAAACCAGTTAAGTCTTCTATACAAACTTTTAAAATTGTGGCAGGTAGGTGTGGAGATTTACTCGTCCTGTGGTAGCCAAGACAAGTCTCCTATGTAAGTTCCCTTGCTTATTAAACCTGCCACCTACCAGTCTGGAGTCATCTGTCTATCTCTTTGGAGTTTCTCTTGGCCCTCCACATATGGAGGCCAGCTTTAGATTTCACCCGGGAAGCACCCATGGGTTCAAACCAACAAAGACTGGTTCCAATTCTCCTGCTCCAAGATATAACAGTAATAAAGTTTACAACTTTGAAGACCATGTGCTGTGTTTGTGCTCAGTCATTCAGTAGTTTCGGACTCTTTGCATCCCCATGGACTGTAACCCACCAGGCTCCTCTGTCCATGGAATTTTCCAAGCAAGAATACTGGAGCAAGTTGCATTTCCTATACCAGGGGATCTTCCCAACCCAGGGATAGAACCTGAGTCTCTTGCAAGAGATGTAGATGGATTGTTTACCACTGCGTCACCTAGGAAGCCCTTGAAGACTATGCTGCTGCTGCTGCTGCTGCTAAGTCACTTCAGTAGTGTCCGACTCTGTGTGACCCCATAGATGGCAGCCCATCAGGCCCCACCATCCCTGGGATTCTCCAGGCAAGAACACTGGAGTGGGTTGCCATTTCTTTCTCCAATGCATGGAAGTGAAAAGTGAAAGTGAAGTCGCTCAGTCTTGTCCGACTTTTAGTGACCCCATGGACTGCAGCCTACCAGGCTCCTCTGTCCATGAGATTTTCCAGGCAAGAGTACTGGAGTGGGGTGCCATTGCCTTCTCCGCTTGAAGACTATAGAAGGAGGTAAAAGATGAAAAAGTAAAACCACTTAATGGCAGATAATCTTGTAATTAGGCATTGACCTTAAAGGAACACAGAGAAACTAAGGATTCTTTACGTTGTGGCAGTCTTAATTTCTATCACTGCATTTACAAATTTTGCTTTTTTCCAAATCTGTCATATTCTTTTCTCATATTTTATTCTTTCATTTCTATATTTTTTTTGAAAATACTTTTTTTAGTTTATATTTGATCTCTCAATTATTTGAAGTTTTGAGAGGGTCTGATTCTACTTTTGCTGATTTGTTCATTGTACATTGTTAACATTTATTTTGGAATTTGGGATTGTGACCTCATTTTGGAGTGTTTTTCTGTAGAAATCTCTGTGTGATGTGAATTGAGAATATGTCTTCATGGGCTGGTGTTTCTTTTGTTTGTGTCAGTCGCCTGAGAAGTGTTACTGGCTTAGGATCAATTTCATGCACCTTCCTTGGCCTCCCCCACTGAGTTCTCTGGGATGCTCCAGCTGAAGTGAGGCAGGAGCTTGTCTGTCTGGAAGGAGAGAAGAGAAGCTGGATGGATGTACTGTGGCAGTCACACACATAACGGGAGGCCAGCAGGAGTCAGACAGTTCTGTGGTGATGTGCTGGTACTTTGACATTGTCTGGAGGAGGCATGCAACAGAAACCCCTGCTGTGGCTATACTGCCGACTGTATTTCTAGTCCTGCAGACCCTAGGCATCGTCCACGATGCCTCTACACAACTGTTAGAAAACCATCCAGTTCTCATAAAGTGAGAAACCTTCTGGCCAGAAACCTTGGCATTTCCAAACTGCAAAGAAGAAAAAAATAATCTCGCCCTCTCCCTCTCCCTTTATCTCCATGTGTTCACTTATTTGTTCCCGAAATATAGGAGGGACTGGTTTTCTTCCTAGCAGCCCCTCCTAAAAAGGAAGGTCAGGGGCTAAATCTATGCATAGTTAACACATGGTTAGATTTTTGGAAAATGCTTTCTTTTATTCTCCTACTTCGTGCTTGTCAGCTTGACTCCTGGGTGTTTCTCTATGCATTACGGTCAGTGTGATCAGGTCCAAGTGACAAAGCTGTGTGCTGAGCAAGCCCTGTGTTCTCACCTTGTGGCAGTTGAACTCATTTAAGAATGATTTCCCAGAGGGCTTCCCTGGTGTTTCAGTGGATAAAAATCCATCTGCCAATGCAAGGGACACCAGTTCTATCCCTGGTCTAGGAAGATCCCACAAGCCATGGAGCAACTAAGCCCATGTGCTATACCTACTGAAGCCCGTGTGCCCTAGAGCCTGCGTTCCACAACGAGAAACCACCACAGTGAGAAGCCCTTGCATCGCAACTAGAGAGTAGCCCTCACTTGCCACAACCAGAGGAAGCTCTCATGCGGCAACAGAGACTAAGCACAGCCCTAAACAAATAGATAAATGAAACATAGGAAAAAAGAATGATTTCCCAGGTTTTAGTTTGAGGGAAATGGAGGTGGCTGAGGCTATATAAGTGATCCCCAGCTTTATAACTGGGGAATTTCAATCTTCAGAGCTGCTTTTAAACTCAAGGAAGAAAAACACTGGTCATTTACTTGGGTGTCAATAGTCAGAGGTTCACTGAGCCTCAGGAATATCTCAATGTTGAGATGGATATTTTGGCAGTGGGTATCCTGGCTCCTGGGGACAGAACAGAAGAGATGCTATTCTCTTATCCTGCCTTCCTTCTCTTGCTTTCATGTTTCCAGTAGGAAGATATCCCAGAAGCCACTGAGTTTAGTTTTTCCCTTTTATTTAAGAAAAATTCAATTCTGTTTCACAGAAAATAAAAGAAGTGCATACGGTGGAGATAAGACTAATTATAGATAGTAAGTAAGCAAGTAGCGTGTGAGTCACAGTGGAAATTCATGGCATTAGTAACCAAGGAGGCACAGTAGACCTAGCTAGAATAGATGGAACATTTGTACCAGATGAACTCCTGCAGTGGGCGTTGGTCGCTATCTTCTACTCAAATTTTGATACCTTCAAAAGCTTCTCTAATGTATCTTTTTGTGCATACAGAGGATCTAGTTCCTTTATAGGTTCCTCTCCTATTTTTACAGAAGATAAACTTCCTCACATTCACCAGGATGGTCTACTCACTGTTTGTGCCCCCCATTTGCCTCCTTGTCCTCATCCCCCCATGCTGCGATACAACACGTGTGTTTGGAACCACAGCTGTGGTCTCTCATTTCTCTGGTTCAGTGTAGACCCAACCAAACACACTCACCGTACCTTATGGCCCAATACAGCTTCCCACTGGCCTTCTGACATATGGCCTCAGGTTTTAGAGAACTAGGTCATGGCAGCTTTTAAACTAGAGTTAACTAGCTCTCTTGTTTGCCTTACTCATATACCATGGGGGCAGCCATCTGAGCTAGGAAGATTACCCAGAAATGCCAGTCTATGGTTCTCATCTTCCAACTCAGAGACAGATTGTATACTTGCTGTTAGTTTGCTCATGTTTTAATACTCCAAGCAGAATACTAGCAGGAAGTTGGTCTTAGTAAGGAAAGATCATTACTTCTCTTCTTCATCTGCTAGCTCTCATAGCTCTCAAATGATTATTTTAAAATTCACTTTCATTGCTCTTCTTTCTGTGTCTAATTCATAAAGAATTTGGGTTGTGAGTCTTTAGAGTCAGATAATAGGCATCTGGGAGTCCCATAATGATAAACATGTTGTATGTTAAGATTGTGGACACTGGCTATACATGTCTGTCCATGTCGGCCCTGTCCAGCTCAGCAAAGTTGTGGGCTTTTGTTGGGGGTTGGCCTGCACTGATGCTTTTTTTTTTTTCCTGGGAAAACTGTTTCCACTATATTCCATGATCCTGGTGGGCCTTCCTGTCATAGCACCTAGCCTCACTAGCCATTGGGATGGACATGTGATCAAGACCAGCAGTTTACATATCTTTTCTTGTATCCATCATGCCTGGTTGAACCAAAGAGGGAAGGGGGCCCCACCTCTGAGCTCATGAACTAGGAAAAGTATGAGCTGAGGTTTGATGCTCCTGCCTTAAGGAGAATCATTGTCTACAGCAGGAGAGAATGAAATCTGAGTCAGAATTGAGAGTTGGATGAATAAGGAGAAGATTGTATCTGTGTCAACTCCTTGTTTAGATTCTTGATGGTCCCAGAGCTGCTCTTGTCTTCTTAGCTATACTCTTGTTTCTGGGAGCTCATTCAGTTTAATGGGACAATAAGCTCCTTTTGGTGCAAGCAAGTTCATATTCAGTTTCCTTTACATATGTAGAGATTTCTGAAAAGCAGACATTAATCACTGGAAGTAGAGCATTGCAAATATCAGGCACCAGAATTCAGAACTGGTTGATTTCAGGTAGAGTGTGGTTAATAAAATTGCTTTCATCTGGCCTGGGAAAATGGAATTATTGTAATCTCACTGACAATGTAATTATTGTTACATAATGTTTTCTTGTCATCTCTTGGATTGTAGATCAATTGCACATACCAAGAGAGCTTTTAAGAGCTTGGAAGACTAAGATAGGGATAGGAGAAGGTGTTGGATTCCTGTTATGGTCATTGAGGGGTTCTACTAAGAGAAGAGTCTTATTACCAGCTGACATGACTAAAGCTACAAAAGGAACAGAGATCAGTATTAGTATAATAAATTCTTTCCACCTGCCATCAGCATACTTTTTGGTCCTGTTCAAGCTCTACCTCCTGCACAAGGACTTTTCCAGCCCTCTCATTCCATTCTTCTTGCATTTATGTTGCAGATATTTCTTTAGCACGTATTGAGTACCAGAAATTGGGCAAGGTGCCAGACATTTCTACTGGCCCTAGGGTTTCCAGATATGATTTGTTAATAATGCAGTTTATTTATTGATTTAAAGTTGTCATTTAAAACTATAACTCAGAGCCCTAAGTCTATGGCAGTTCAATGAGAAAGTTCCAGCCTATGTGATCTCACCCCAAGAGGTACCCCAAAAAAGGAGATGCACATTCAGCAGCATTAACTGAGTGCCCACATGCAAATTAGACAGGACTTCTGACTTTGGGGAGTTGATCGATTCCTGGGAATAGTGTTAAGTCAGTATTTTGGGATCATTGTAGATTATCAAGAAAAGATGCTGGATTTCCCTCTTCAGGGATTATATTTTCATTCTTTCCTAAAATCAAGCCAAAGGAAACTATCATATATTCTGAACACACAGACAAATGCCAAAGCTACAGAATCACATTCTGAAGAGGATGCAACTTTTTTACTGTTGAATAAAGTTTCTTCAGAGGGGTTGACATTCATATCTCCCTGCTACACATTTCCTGTTTCTCTTACTGTCGACTGTCATCATCAAATGAATTTGTACGTTTACTATTTCATTTATTCATTCTTTTTTTTAATTTGTTTGTTCATCAAGTATTTTAAACTCATGCTATGTAGAAAGTTGTGAACCAGATGATACTAGAGGCAGCGTCAAGCTGAGAGTGAGGAAATTTGAATTGTAGGTCTTATTTTGCAACTGAGTGTATGATCCTTGGTGAGTCATGAAAATGCTATGTATCTCAAATTCTTTATTTGTGGAATGGGGATTAAAATCCGTACCCCACAATTACAAGATGATCTAGGAGCATAAATTCTGAAATAAATGGTCAAATAAATAAAAGGAAAGGAGCAAATCAGAAGAATTCAGAAAATACATGTGGAATGAATTATGGAAATAAAATCACCTTTAGATAATTGCTGCAGGCAAGATCCACAGTAAATGCTAAAAACTGGATAAAACTTAAAGGAGAAACAGCATATTTGCACTGCCACCAAGTATCTCCCCCAAATGCCCAAAATATTTATCAATCACTGTGGTGGTTTTAACACATCTAAAAATTATTTAATATTCCTCTTTTTAGGAAATGGGGCTAATTCTCCTCTCCTTGAATGTTGGTTGAACTCAGACTACTTCTAACAGAATACAGAAAGGAAAAAATACAACTTTGCCCTGGCAGACCCTATCTTAATCACATGACCAAGGTTAACACCACCAAAAACAATTATGTTGACATCAGGTACCTCATATAATGCAAAGAAAAGGGCACATTGTTTCTTTGGTATTTTCCCCCCAGAACTCATAACTGCAGCCTAATCATGAAAAAACATCAAACAAACCCAAACTGCAAATATCTAGCCAGCATTCTTCAAATGTGTCCCCATCAGAAAAAATAAAAGCCTCTGAACTGTCACGTACTGGAACTGTTTAAAGAAAGTTAACACTATGTGGGCTCTTGGAAAGGAAATCAGAGAAAGGATTATTAGATATTAGAGGAAATTTTTGTGATATCTAAATTGTTTGTAGTTTAGTTAAAAATATTGAACCAAAATTAATTCCTTAGGTTTGACAAATGTACCTTGGTTATGTAAGATGTTAACATTGGGAGAAGTGAGGTAAAGGGGCTGCATGAATTCTCTGAACTATCTTTGCAACTTTTCTGAAAATCTATAATTATGTCAGAATCAAAAGTTTAAAAAAATGCTGTACCTCATGATTCTGTTTAAGGAACTTCTACCAACATATTTGAAAACACCTAGAAATGTATCCAGTATCATACTTACATAAAATATGACTTTTATTTTTATTGTGAGGGAATAGAAATAGTAAAAAGGGTCGGGTAGGAGGGGTGCTGCTGGCTAAAATGAGAGATGAAGGGGAACAGTTCAAGTGACATTTTTAAAAGATCTAAAACCAGTGTCTAACTCCTTCGTATCAGAACATCAGCTTCAAGAAGGGAGAGATTTTTGTTTAGTCTCTTGAGGGCTGTATTCCAAGCTCTAGAACAGTGCCTGACACATATCAAGTGCTCCAGAAGCACTGTTGAATGAATGAATGAATGAATGAATGAATGAATGCTGTTCTATATTGGTCATGAAGGGAGGCAGAGTTAGAATGTGCTGATAGTAAGAAGAGATTATAAATCCTCAAGGAGTCGTTAGGATCTGGGAGAATAATCTGAATCCTAATCTGTTTTGAATAGGGTGAGGGGGGCAGTCAAGGTCAGAGCAAAATGAGAGTAAGCAAAGGTAGAACAAGCGATTGAGGGAGTACCAGGATGAAGGGCACTCAGGAGAGCAAGAACAGCTCAAGCGCAGAACCGGAAGTGAGTGACTAGTGTCTAGAACAGCTCTCAGAGCCTTTCCACAAACCTAGGTCTGCTCCTGAATAAGGCCTCAGTTCCTCTGAATAAGTCAGCCCACTGACTGGGGGCAGGAAGAGCTGGTTGCTTGAACAAAGCCCTCTTGTTACAACTAGGCAGGGGTACACCCAGGTACATGACACCCTTAATCCAAGAACAATTAAGACTGTGGATTTCTGCCCCCCAAAGTGGGTTCCAGCTTCTGAACAGGAGCATCTGCCAGCCTATCTGGGGAGAGGTAGCACAACTGATGTGACTTAGCAGCAGCAGCAGCAGAGAGCACGCCTGCCCTGCCTGGATGTAGTTGTCTAAACCATACAGCTCACCATGCCCTTCAGGGTTGGGATGTGCCGTCTAGCACAGCTAAACGTACTGCAGACCTGGGCCGCAATTGTTTAGTTCTGGGGAACTTTTAAACGGTGTTTTCTAGTTAATGACTGTTTCCTGGGGCTGGTGGGGGCTCATTTGGCAGGCTGGCCTTTTGTTGTTTCCTGGTGAAGGAAGCTCTGTCCCCCCACAGAGCCCCTAAAGAGCTCGAAGGAGCACTGGTCAGATTAACTGAGAACACACTGAGGGCAGAGCTGCCAGCATCTCTTTGTCCCCTTATATAACACAGAAAAATTAGTTCCTTCCCCCTCTCCTTCAGACTGATTTAATTTTTCCTAAATTTCCCAAGCTGAGCCCCACAATGTGGGCTAAGACTGGCTTCCAGGCTTCTGACCATTATTCCTGTCGACTTGCAGTTTCCAGCAGAAAGTTTCGCCCAGAGTTGGTAGCTCAGCTGTTTCGAATCATAATGGGGAGGAAAAGTGGCAGGCGGGCTGTCAAACCTGATGCAAATGATATTTTATAAAAAGTGGTTTAAATTGGCTGAAGCTGTTTTTAGACTGATCAGTTAAAAAAGTATGTAGGGCATCTTTCTGACTTGTAGAAACACAGCTCCCAGGAATTAGATGTTTCATCATACACTTTGGGAGAGGTTTGTAGGTGGGCACAGGCTCCTCATAAAAAGTGGATGAGGATTTGGTAATGTGGAAATATGTAAATTGGGTTCAAGCTGCCCTCAGTTAATTGGAAGGGACTTGTGAGCTAAGCAGAGAGGAAGGGAAAGAGATATTGGAAGAATATATTGAATCCTTGTCTACCCTGGAGAGTTAAGTTTTGCTATTGATTTCTCCTGGGGCTCTTTGAAGAATTGCAGGAATTCTGCCCAAGACTCCAGAGCAGGTCTCCTTAACTCTTTGTGAAGATAGTTACAGGTCTCCCCAGCTATCTTAAAAGTGGATTGTCCTATGAAACCTCTCTAAACTGAAATGGCATAGAGCAAAGAAACAATTACCTTAGGACACATCTTGCTAACAGAATGTACACAATAAGTTGAGATAGAGCACAGATGCTCACAGACATAGTTCAGAGCCGAGGCAGCTTGATGCAGAGTCTACTTCTGGGAAGGCAGCTTGGCAGGGCTACTCTTGCTACTCAGGATGCCTGATGCCTCTATCATGGCTCCGCTCTCAGCAAAACAGTGAATATTTATCTTCACTTTTTTGCCTGTTTTTAAAAATGAAAATCGGAGTTTAGCAAAAGTAGGTACTGTGTAGTGAGATGGTATAAAGCAAACTTTAGAAAAACAGGGAACTTGTTGCCCATGTTCAGTCAGAACAGAAGAGACAAGTGGTGTTTTGAGGCTTGATAGAGGGATTTCAGTGTTAGCAACTGGGGAAAGTTAACTTCTTCCTGAGAAGATTGCAGTCCTCTCTTGGTGTCTACACGGGGTTGGTTCTAAGACCCATCATGGATACTAATATCTGTGGGTGTTCGAGTTCCACAGTGGGTTCTCCTAATCCACAAATTCCTCATCCACAGATTCAACCAACGCAGATCGGGCACTAGGTTTGCCACCTGTGTTTGGTTGAATATGCCGAAAGAGGATCTAAGGATATGAGGTGGTGGAACATGAGGATATGGAGGGCTGACTGTGTGTTCACTGGGAAAAAATCCATGTAAAGTGGACCTGCCGTGTTCAAACCCGTGTTGTTCAAGGGTACCCTGTGGTTTCCTTAAGATTAGACAAGACAGAAACTCAAAGGTCCACTGAGAAACTTTGGAGTCTGTGTATTATATTGATATTTGGGCTGCCCAAATGACCTTCTTTTCTTTCTTTCTAGTCAGATCCTATTGTCAGGCATTTCCCTAACTCCACGGCCAGCCTAGATACAACACGTATACTCAGCTCTCCAGAGCTGACTCTGCCACTCCAGGAGGTGTGTCTCTTCTCTCTTGTTGCTGCTGCTGCTGCTAAGTTGCTTCAGTCATGTCCAACTCTGTGTGACCCCATAGACAGCAGCCCACCAGGCTCTTTTAAGTCTATGAAATTTGGCTCTTTGAAGCTCATCTCCAGTATAATCTAGATGAGACACACAATATTGGACATACTTGATCACATTTGGTTCAACATAGAGATGTTGGAATTTATGTGAGAACGATGAATGTGAGAATGGCTACAGAATCTCCCTCCTCCTGCTGGTTATCAAAAATTCTAAGTGGGTTTATTCAGTATGTCTCTGCTTCCTCCCTGGATTCATCCTAGGACTTAGGGGATAATGAATTGATGGTTGTGGGGGAGGAGGACCAGAGGGAGATAACAAGAAGGTTTTGAGGGGTGGCTTTAGGTGATTTGGAGGAGAGGCCCAAGAGTAGGTGAAATTCACACACAAAAGAAAGAGACATTAACGAGTGTTGCTCTTTACTAAAGTCCTTTTCATGGTGTGAGGTGTTAGAGAAAAAGAATTGGAGCTGACATAAAAAAGAATGAATTTGAGTCAGTTGTAATGAGGTGGATGAACAGGTAGAGCTTGTTATACAGAGTGAAGTAAATTAGAAAAACAAAATAAATATTGTTTACTAACACACACACACACACACACATATATGTATATATATATGGAGTCCAGGAAAAATAGTACTGATGAATCCATTTGTAGGGAAAGAATGGACACACAGACATAGAGAACCGACTTGTGGACACAGTTGGGGAAGGAGAGATTGCAACTATTTGGGAAAGTAGCATTGACGCATCTGCACTATTGTGTAAAACTGACAGCTGGTGGGAAGTTGCTGTATAAAACGCGGAGCCCAGCATGATGGTCTGTGATGACCTAGAGTGGTGGAATAGGAGAGGGGAGGGGGCTCGAGAGAGGGGAGACTTTATGTGTATATATACAGATATTTATATGTCCTCTCTCTATATATATGTATATAAAATTATGGCTGGTTCAAGTTGTTGTATAGCAGAAACCAATACAACATTGTAAAGCAACCATTCTCCAATTTAAAATAATTGGAGCTCAATTATTTTCATATTATTTTGCTTGCATGGACCATATTCTTTGACTATGGTACCATTCTGGTGCGAAACCACATGGATCACAATACCATAAGCATTATATTTGGCTTAACCAGTTGGCCAATCTACATATACAGCTGGGTGTTACTCTCTGCCTTCTATGAGACAAGCGTAAGTTGTGGTGTGAGCCCTGGAGGCATTTACGTGGAAAGACAAAAGACTGGAAACACAGAAAGAGATGTTGCTCGTTCACTATGGTGATAACTGTGAGGAGAGACTCTATATTACACAGGACTTGAATTGCTCTTGTTTCCTGCTGGAACTGGCATCTTTTTATGGCTTTGTAGTGTATCTAAATGCTGACCTTGGTCTTTCAGGTCTTTCTTCATGTTATATTTCAGTACTCTTGTTTCATTTTGGCTATTCTCCCTTGACCTTGTGACTCCCTGCCTTTGTTCCAGCTGTCACCTTCACTTAGGGATATTCTTTCCTCTTTCCTTCATCTGTTCATATCCTATCCATGCTTTGGGAGGGGACATGAAATTCTAATGATCTGTGAAACTTTTTCAGGTTTCCAAGTTCACCAGAATCTTTCTGTGTTCATTGCACTCCATTTTCAAATGTTAATTGTTTTATGCAGTTTAGTTATAAGATTGAGAAGATTAGAAACATACTATCAGAGAGTTGGAAGGACACTTACACCTCCCTTCAATTTTTCAGATTATACAACTGAGATTCAGTGACATATTCTTACTGACTTCAGACCATCCACTGGGAATATATGTTAATGTTTATAAACTGGAAATTGCTGTAGAAATAGTTGTTATTCTTAAAGTGGCAGAGCTATGTCTAGGAGATAAGTTCTCTGACCCCTTCCCACTCCGTCTGTTAAATCAAGCTGCCTCTAGCAAATTGCTATCCTTCTCTGTAAGCCTTGTCTGCTCAGTTTGAGCTGGGAGATCAAAGTTGGGAGGGAAGCATTATCATGTGGCAGGTATCATGTACCAACTGCATTTGTGACAAATAACCTGTGAGATATTGCATCATACTTATTCTTATAAATGAGGACACTATGGCTCTGAGAGGTTAAAATATTTGCCCAAGATCACACGGAAGGCAGTTAAGTGAAAGTGAAGTCTCTCAGTCATGTCCGACTCTTTGCAACCCCATGCACTGTAGCCTACCAGGTTCCTCTGTCCAAGGGATTTTCCAGGCAAGAATACTGGAGTGGGTTGCCATTTCCTTCTCCAGGAGATCCTCCTGACCCAGGGATTGAACCCAGGTCTCCTGCACTGTAGGCAGATGCCTTACAGTCTGAGCCACCAGGGAAGTCAGTAGGGAGTCACCAGGGAAGGCTCTGAGAGGTTAAAATATTTACCCAAGATCACACAGAAGGCAGTTAAGGAATATTCAAATATAGATCTACCTAACTTGAAAGCTTGTGTGTCTCCTTTCTCTTTTCTCCATATCGTGCTCCTTGAGGCAGAGATAGATTCTTTTTTCTTTTATTTCCACCAAACTTTACCCATCTTTGGCCACAGTATATGATCAGTCACAATGTTCTGCTTGATTGATGGCTAAGTCTTCCATAGGAAGTCTCTATGAACCTTGCTTATTTCAATGATCTATTTCCAAGGACAATCCATCTCACAGACTCTATTTTCTAATAGTTCACAATCAATTAAAAAATTCCTAGGTTACATATAATGCCATATGCTTTGGCTCTCTAGAGAAAGATGTGAGAAATTTATCTGGTGCTTGGAACTCTTCAGTTAAAAGTTACTCTTGAAATATGAAGAGCGATTCATCTTATTTTTCAGTGGGTGAGTTCTGCATGATGATAGGCAGGAACAGAAATGGGGTCAGAGTCCGTCATAGACCAGACTGATGTGAAGAGTTGCTCCCTGCCTGAACACAACACTGTACAACACATGTATACCTGTGGCGGATTCATTATGATATTTGGCAGAACTAATACAATTATGTAGTTTAAAAATAAAATAAAAATTTTTTAAAAATAAATAAATTAAAAAATTAAAAAACAAACAAACAAACAAAATACTGTACAACAACTCTTCTGGACAGTGCATAGATACAATGACTTGGGTACCTACAGTGGGCTTTGGTCAACCCAAGAGGTTCTCTTTTTCTAGTGTCAGTTTCCTCTCTCTCTCAGACATTTCTCTTACTGAGCCTGGCGATTTTCCCTCTGGGCTTGCTCAGTTCTCTTTATTAGATGAGATGCCCCTTGTGACACGTTATACTGATGTAGCCCCCAAAACTTGTTAATGCCACTGTTATAGGGTAAATTTATTCATCAAGAGTGCTGTTAGATGCATATATGTGGAATCTAGAAAATAGTACCAATGAACCTATTTGCAAAGCAGAAATAGAGACAGACATAGAGGACAAATATATGGATACTAAGGGGGGTAAGAGGGGGTGGGATGAAATGGGAGATTGGGACTGACATATATATGTGTGTGTGTATATATATATGTATATACATATTAATATGTATAAAATAGATAACCAATGAGAACCTACAGTATAGCACAAGGAACACTGCTCAATGCTCTATGGTGACCTAGATGGAAAAGAAATCCAAAAAAGAGTTGGTACGTGTGTACATATAGCTGATTCACTTTGCTGTATAGCAGAAACTAACACAACCTTGTAAAGCAACTGTACCCCAATAATTTTTTTAAAATAAGGGTGCTGTTAGAGGCCTAACGTCTTTAATCCCAGAGTGAGTACAATTTAGGATTCTAAGTGGTATGGAAAGGTTGTGAGAAGGTGGTTTTGGCTGAGTATCTATAGATATTAGATGCGGAAAAGGAAGGAGTATACGTTTATTCTCTTCAGGCTACCCAAGAACCCATTAACTACCATACATTGAAAATGCACCATAATTTATAATGAGATGGTAGTGGCTGTGAGATGAAGAGATAAGGAGAAAAGGTCCATGTTAGGGGGCGTTCACCATGAGACCAAAATTATCTTGAGTTATAGCCTTCTCTCCTCTGTTCTGTTTGCTGACCTTCTCCTTTGTGGCTCTGGCCACATGTGTGACTGCCATTTGCCTCAGTAGGTGATTTAGCAGAAGCCACATCTATCTGGCCTTCACCCAGCATCCCTTTTATTTATTTATTTTTCTGGCAACTACTGGTGAGTGATTTGATCTCAAATGGTAATCTACACACTCAAAAATGACCCTCAGGCATACACTATACAGAACAGGGTACCTTTTGTCCAATTTTACCTGGACACTACCTATCATTTTTATCTAATGATGTGAGAGTCTATTTGCCAAACAATTGCAGCTTGGACTGTGGTTTTGAATAATGTCACTGGCAGATTGGTTTATTCAGCCTCTGGGGATGGCATCTCCTGATGGCCCTCTTAATGCCCCAGTGTTTATTCTTTTCACTGCCAAAGTGCTCTCCCATTCATCTGAACCATCAGCTTTGCCAATAACCTGTTTTTTAAATAACACCCCATTGCCTTTCTGTGTCTCCTGAGGATAGAAAGGTTAAAAAGTGAGTTTTCTGCTTCTACAGCATGCAGCTGCTGACAGAGTTCTTGACCAGATCACATCCCCATTTAAAGCAGTCTTATACAACTTTGGCTAGTTAAAGATAAAGGGACAGTCTGATGGCATTTCAATGCATTCTTCTCCTGAAGGTTGGAAGGTTCACCCTCTTGACATCTGTCACAAGCTACTCATTCATGACTACTATCTTCTCTTCAATGTCTTGGGTGCTGAGGAGCTCTGGAGTTGTTCAAGACATATTCCTGCCCTTAGGGAGTTTACAGTCTAATCCATTCAAGAATCTGTGTGGATTACCTTTAATACCCATTACACATTATGCCAAGGTATTAAATGAAAAATGTGGGCTGTTTCCTTGAGTGATCACAATACACTAAGATTAGTTATATACAAAACACAATGCGATGTCTTGTGCAGAAAAATGACATGGGGTGTGTTATAAATGCTCAGAGACAAGGAGTGTCTAGCTATTTTGCAGGCATGCCACATTTTTAATACCCAGTGCCAAACTCATATACTTTTATGTTGCTTTTCTTTTTTTTTTTTTAACTGATTTTTAAAAATTTTTATTTTTTTAAATTTTATTTTATTTTTAAACTTTACATAACTGTATTAGTTTTGCCAAATATCAAAATGAATCCGCCACAGGTATACATGTGTTCCCCATCCTGAACCCTCCTCCCTCCTCCCTCCCCAGACCATATTTTATTTTTAAACTTTACAATATTGTATTAGTTTTGCCAAATATCAAAATGAATCCGCCACAGGCATACATTACCAAAATCTTTTGATAAGATTTTTCTTACCAAAAATGTTGCTTCTCTTTTTGTCCTCTTCAAATAGTGTCATTCTAGCCAAGAGAACTAACAGCGATTTTTTCCTCTCTTCTCTTCTATCTCCCCCTTTTCAACCAAATGTCAATCCTACCTGGTAAATGTTTCACAACACAGGCCTTCTCTTCACCGTCACCACCCTCTTCTCCAAGTGCATTCTCTTTTCATTTGTAATTTGGGTTCTTGCAATAATTTCTAAGTGATTGATCTGGATACAGCTGTTTCTTCATCTAATGCATCCTCTACACTGCTGTCAGAGTTACAATTATGATTTTATTTGATTATTTTTTATTTTATTTAAGTGTTCATAACAGAAATGTTCAACTATGTAATCATGGCATATGAGGACCCGTATCAGGAGTTAGCAAACTTTTTCCCATAAAAAGTCAATAAATATTTTAGGCTTCACAATAAAATCTCTGTCACAACTATTCAGATTTGCCACTTTAGTGCAAAAGCAGCCATAAATAATACATAAACAGTTAAGTGTTGATGTGTACCAATAAAATATTATTTATAGACACTAATATTTGAATATCATATAATTTGCATGTGATAGTATCCTTCATTAGAAGGACACATGATAGTACCTTTCTTTTGATTTTTTTTCAAAAACTAAAAATGTTAAAATCATTCTCAGTACATGGGCCATATCAAGCAAATGACAGACCAGATTTGGTCCACAGGTGAAACCCTGGCCTCCAGTCTGACCCTTCCTCACCTCCATTCTGACCCTTCCTCACCTCCATTCTGACCCTTCCTCACCTCCATTCTGACCCTTCCTCACCTCCATTCCTTCACCTTCTCTCCAGTCAGTTTTTTGTTTCTGCCATAGCAGACTGTCCACCTATTCTTGTACATGCCCTGTACTCTCATATTTCTATGCCTGTGATTCTTCACCCTGATTGCCACCTAGGCAAAAGGATTCAATACCAGATCCCAGGGAATCTTCTTATATCCTTGAAATCAGCCCATGGACTCTTGCACATAGTCTTCCAGAAAGCCATGCTCCGATGAATATCCTATGTCATCTCCCAAGTTATTAGGAATAGTGAAGAGCTGAGCTTTCCCTTGGTCTGCAAGGTCATAAAGCAGTCTCTCATAGTGTTCCGGATGCTGTCTGGTCACTTAATCATGAAGTAGAAGTTATCTGTGGGTTTGGGGATTTTTAATGACCTGTCTGGTCTTGTGGGGGATACGAGGAGCTTCAACAACAATGAATGACACTGTTGTAGGCCTCTTCCAGAGCCCTTGGACTTGGAGGGTATCATGCTTAGTGAAATAAGTCAGACAGAGTAAGACAAATACTGTATGTTATCTTTTTTAGTCTTATCTAATTGACCATCCATAATTTTCATTGTCTGCAATTTACACTCGGCCCCAAGACTTTGCTTGGGACATATCTTTTTTGTTGTTGTTCCCTTTAACCCAGGTACCTTTCCAAGAATATGGGCATTTTACAAGGTTCTGTAATATATCATAATTGCTGCTGCTGCTGCTGCTAAGTCGCTTCAGTCATGTCCGACTCTGTGCGACCCCATAGACGGCAGCCCACCAGGCTCTGCTATCCCTGGGATTCTCCAGGCAAGAACACTGGAGTGGGTTGCCATTTCCTTCTCCATTGCATGAAAGTGAAAAGTGAAAGTGAAGTTGCTCAGTCGCGTCCGACTCGTAGCAACCCCATGGACTGCAGCCTACCAGGCTCCTCCGTCCATGGGATTTTCTAGGCAAGAGTACTGGAGTGGCTTGCCATTGCCTTCTCTGATATCATAATTGACAAGGTCTTAATTCACAAAACTCAACACATTATGTTAATTCATTTTGTACTTAAACTTTCATTTCAAAGAATAAAATAATGCCATTGGTAGCAACATTGGATACAATTATAGATTACCATACTAAGTGAAGTAAGTCAGAGAGAGAAAGACAAATATGACATAACATACATGTGCAATCTAAAATATGGTACAAACAAACCTATCTACCAAACAGAAACAGATGCACAGACACAGAGATTAGACTTGTGGTTGCCAAGGGGGAAGGGGGCAGAAGGAGAGGGATGGACTGAGAATTTGAGGTGGATATATGCAAACTATTGCTTTTAGAATGCATGAACAGCAAGGTCCTCCTGTATAGCACAGGGAACTATATACAGTCTCCTGGGATAAACCATAATGCAAAAGAATATTTTACAAAGAATGTTTATATGTGTAAAACTGCATCACTTTGCTGTACAGCAGAGATTGGCACAACATTGTAAATCAACTATACTTCAATAGAAAAAAGCAATATAAACTCTCTTTTTTTTAGATATGAATTATGTAATCTTCTATAATGTATTTTACTGCTGTTTAATGCAGGCTAAAAAATAATATAATAGCAGTAACAGAAAAAAAAAAAAAAGTCAAGTTACAGTTAGTGGTATATGTTAGCGTCTTTAGCTCATTGTAAAGTTATTGAATGACCAAATCACCTTTGAAAGGCAGTTGGTACTGAGAAATATCATGGGTTTCCGGCTTCTTATCCAGCTATTGGAACCCACCTTATATGCAGAAGCATGTAGTTTCTGTACAGCCTTATTGATGTCTTGAAGATGAAAGTACTTAGTATTTATGTCAACAGTGCAGTTCAGTTGCTCAGTCATGTCCGAATCTTTGAGACCCAATGAATCACAGCACGCCAGACCTCCCTGTCTATCACCAACTCCCGGAGTTTACCCAAACTCATATGCATTGAGTCGGTGATGCCATCCAGCCATCTCATCCTCTGTCATCCCCTTCTCCTCCTGCCCCCAATCCCTCCCAGCATCAGGGTCTTTTCCAATGAGTCAGCTCTTCGCATGAGGTGGCCAAAGTATTGGAGTTTCAGCCCCAGCATCAATCCTTCCAATGAATACCCAGGACTGATCTCCTTTAGGATGGACTGGTTGGATCTCCTTGCGGTCCAAGGGACTCTCAAGAGTCTTCTCCAACACCACAGTTCAAAAGCATCAATTCTTTGGTGCTCAGCTTTCTTCACAGTCCAACTCTCACATCCATACATGATCACTGGAAAAACTATAGCCTTAACTAGACAGACCTATGTTGGCAAAGTAATGTCTCTGCTTTTCAATATGCTATCTAAGTTGGTCATAACTTTCCTTCCAAGGAGTAAGTATCTTTTAATTTCATGGCTGCAGTCACCATCTGCAGTGATTTTGGAGCCCCCCAAAATAAAGTCTGACACTGTTTCCCCATCTATTTCCCATGAAGTGATGGGACTGGACGCCATGATCTTCGTTTTCTGAATGTTGAGCTTTAAGCCAACTTCTTCACTCTCCTCTTTCACTTTCATCAGGAGGCTTTTTAGTTCCTCTTCCCTTTCTGCCATAAGGGTGGTGTCATCTGTGTATCTGAGGTTATTGATATTTCTCCCGGCAATCTTGATTCCAGCTTGTGCTTCTTCCAGCCCAGCGTTTCTCATGATGTACTCTGCACAGAAGTTAAATAAACAGGGTGACAATATACAGCCTTGACGTACTCCTTTTCCTATTTGGAACCATTCTGTTGTTCCATGTCCAATTCTAACTGTTGCTTCCTGACTTGCATGTAGGTTTCTCAAGAGGCAGGTCAGGTGGTCTGGTATTTCCATCTCTTGAAGAATTTTCTGCATAAAAGTCCCCTTTTCAAACACAACCTACTACAATATACTGTTTTTATGTTGTAAAATTTCTGAAAATAGGCTGGGTCCGGTGGATCAGATTACCCATTCTGAGTCAGATGTGACTTTACTAGAAATATGACCTGTTGTATAGCATGTTAGTTTTCTATGCTGCCCTAGTATTTAGACAAACTTAGTAGTTAGTTGGTCAGAAGTCTGGATGGGCATGACCAGGTCCTCTGCTGAGCTTCAACACGACAGGAGGCTCCTTGCTTGCTTCTTTATGTTTTGCAAGTGGTCCTCCTACACATGGCAGGATGAGCCTCTTTCCTGATTCCAATGTCTCTGACTTTCCCTCAGACCACTTCTCTCTTGCCTCCAGCCAGAGGCAGCTCTCTGCTTCTAAGGCCTATGTGATTAGATTTGGCCACCTTGATAATCCAGAAAAATCTCCCTATTTTAAGATTAGTAATCTTTCCTTAATCTTTTTATTTAATATTGGGTTATAGTAGATTGGGGCTTCCCAGGTGTTGCTAGGGGTAAAGAACACCCACCTGCAAATCCAGGAGACATAAGAGATGTGGTTTGATCCCTGGGTCAGGAAGATCCTCTGGAGAAGGAAATGGCAACCCACTCCAATATTCTTGCTTGGAGAATCCCATGGACAAAAGAGTCTGGTGCGCTACAGTCCATGGGATAGCAGAGAGTCAGACATGACTGAAGTGATTTTGCACACACAGTAGATTAACAATGTTAAGTTTCCGGTGTACAGTAAGGTGATTCAGTTATGCATATGTGTGCATGCCACGTTGTTTGTTATTAATTTTAAATACAGCAGTGTGTACACCTCCATCCCAAACTCCCTAACTATTCCTCTCCCTACCCTTCCCTACCTCATAAGTTGGTTCTCTGTGAGTCTGTTTCTTAATTACATTTGCAAAGTTTCTCTTTCCATGTAATACATATATTCTCAGATTCCAGGGATTAGGACATGAACACCTTTAGAGTTCCCTTCTGCTAACTGCAAATATTGTTACTACTTTTCTGAGGAGATCAGTGATCTATTTGTGTTTTATTGTTTTTTTCTCCCGAGTTGCTTTCTCTATTATGGTTTTTGCTCTTCAAGTGGATTTTTTTTTTTCCTTAGGTTTCTGCTGATTCTTGGCTTTCTGGGTCATATTTGAAATAATGACAGTTCTGTTTGCTTGGAGTAGTATAGCTGTGGGCTTCATCACATGGTGTTATGGGCCGGGGGCGGTGGGGGGGGGGGGGCGTCGTCAATGTTGTATAGGCATTTTCTGTAGAGCTGGTTAAATTTCCAAGAGTAATAGCATTCTGAGGTTGTGGTAAGGAAAGAGAGCTGCTGGTGGTGGGGGTTGGGAGTGGGTATCTCAAGATTCTATATGTAGGCTTTCACATTTTCTCCCCTTTCTTGGTACAATATCACAGCCCTACTGAGAGTAGGGCTTTCTGCCCTCCAGTAGAAAGCAGTAGGCTTTCTGCCCTCCAGATCAAAGACTCCCTGTTTTCTTCTTGGGAGAATACATCTCTAGTCTTCTGATGGAGTAGAAGAGTTCAGTAAATCAGGAAGATGATCTTCAGGTCCAACTGAAGATTGTAAACAGACTTCAGACTGACTCCCATTTGCAGCCCCACCTTTCCCACATCCAGAGGTGGCAGGCAACACCCCTTTCTGAGCCTTCCATGAGATTCATGAGTTAAGTTGCTTCTCAGCATTCCCTACTTAATTCAAGATTCAACTTCTGGGGTTTGCACTTGTGCATCTTCTTCCCAACTGTCTCTGTGTTGTTGATGTTGCCTCCTCTCTTGTCTCTGAGAAAAACTTGAAAAAACTGCTTTTCTATCTTCTCAATAGATGTTGAAGGGGAGCAGAGGTAAACACTAGCTCACTCTGCCGTCTGCCGTCTTTCGCTCGCACCTGATCCAATTGCATTATTGATCCAGGCATGTTGTCCTTTCAGGCTCTACTCCATCAATGTAGGCATTCACTTGAGTTGCTCATTCAGATGAACAAATAAAGATGAAGGGTAAGAGCAATACACAAGACCTTTGCTTACTCCAGGGCCTTCTAGAATACACTGGTGTGGAGTATGGATTTCCAGATGCAAATATCAACACCCACATTTCCTCCCCAACAATAACCTTCAGAAGCAGCTGCAATGCTACCACTTAGCTCGGTTTAGCAAAGGATCCTCCAACAAGTGTGGAAATTGTGGTTGAGTATTCTCCAAGCTCTTTCAGAAAGAGAACCAGAGATGAGTTTTTATAATTGTATTCCCTCAAGAAGAAAAAAATCCAATTACCTGTGTAAATCTGAGCACGTAAGCAAGACATCCAGGTTTTTTTTTTTTTTTTTTTTTTCTCCTCAGAAGTAACCATGCCATTGACAGGTTACCATGGATTCTGAAGGCAGATAGAGAGTTACTGTAACAGTAATAGGTAGCAGACTGTGGTTTAATGGGAAAACCCTAGTTCCCTTGAATCTGTACTTTTTCTTGAGCCGCTCAGTTATTAGATAGCTACTTACTAAGCACTAGCTTCAGGCCAGGCAGAGTCTCACTCTTATGGAGTTGAAACTAAAAAGAGACATGTATCACACTTGTCACAGTGCTTGGGATATTTGGTTCTTGATAAATGTTAAAGTGAAAACATGGACCTTGTTTTCAAATTGCATGTTCTCTAGATAGTGAGGCAAACATATTTAGTTAGTGTGCATAGAAGAAAAAAAAATTTAGGTAGGTCTGAAAACTGGAGTGACAGTCTGGGGACAATTTATTACTAACCTGTCTCTCTTCCCCTGAGTGCCTGAAAAACTTGATCAAGTTAAGGGGAAAGGATATAATTGCTTGATAAAATGTTGTGCAAAATAGCCAAGGCATTAATATTGTCTGACGTGCCTGGAGATGTCAGGGCTGCATGTACAAATTCCCTCAAAATTTTGTGAAAAAACAAGCGCAAGGAAAACATTAGATCTTAAAGTACTTATGTCTAACTTCTACATTTTTTTCTTCTTTTTCTCACTGAAATGAGGCTATAGATCTGGGTATCATAGGCTCATAAATATTGTATACAAAGCATTTCTGAATAGACTGTTATGACTAGATTCACCAAGTTGCTCAGTGAAAAACCCATTCCGATTTAGGGTTGAGTGACATGTTAAAATCCAGAATCCCTTAGTTTCATAGATAATGAAACTGATGTATTCATCTAGTTATCTTATCATTATGTGAATACAGTGGTAGTCTGGGATTTAATTTTTAAAACTAGTATAAAATACTCAAGGAATTTTGTACCGTGTATTCTTTTGTGATAGTTTTAGTGTTGAAAAATATATGCCATCACTCAAAGGGAAATATTTAAGCTGTTTTAATATGTGTGGCAGATACTGTTTACTGGCATATAGCTATATACCACCCTCTACTGGTGGAAAATTCTTCAAGAGATGGAAATACCAGACCACTTGACCTGCCTCTTGAGAAACCTATATGCAGGTCAGGAAGCAACAGTTAGAACTGGACATGGAACAACAGACTGGTTCCAAATAGGAAAAGGAGTTCAAGGCTGTATATTGTCACCCTGCTTATTTAACTGATGTGCAGAGTACATCATGAGAAACGCTGGACTGGAAGAAGCACAGGCTGGAATCAAGATTGCCAGGAGAAATATTAATAACCTCAGATATGCAGATGACATCACCCTTATGGCAGAAAGTGAAGAGGAACTAAAAAGCCTCCTGATAAAAGTGAAAGAGGAGAGTGAAGAAGTTGGCTTAAAGCTCAACATTCAGAAAACTAAGATCATGGCATCCGGTCCCATCACTTCATGGGAAATAGATGAGGAAACAGTGGAAAACAGTGTCAGACTTTATTTTGGGGGCTCCAAAATCACTGCAGATGGTGACTGCAGGCATGAAATTAAAAGACGCTTACTTCTTGGAAGGAAAGTTATGACCAACCTAGATAGCATATTCAAAAGCAGAGACATTACTTTGCCAACATAGGTCTGTCTAGTCAAGGCTATGGTTTTTCCAGTGGTCATGCATGGATGTAAGAGTTGGACTATAAAGAAAGCTGAGCACCGAAGAATTGATGCTTTTGAACTATGATGTTGGAGAAGACTCTTGAGAGTCCCTTGGACTGCAAGGAGATCCAACCAGTCCATCCTAAAGGAGATCAGTCCTGGGTGTTCATTGGAAGGACTGATGCTGAGGCTGAAACTCCAATACTTTGGCCACCTTATGCAAAGAGTTGACTCATTGGAAAAGACCCTGATGCTGGGAGGGATTGGAGGCAGGAGGAGAAGGGACTGACAGAGGATGAGATGGCTGGATGGCATCACTGACTCGATGGACCTGAGTCTGGGTGAACTCCGGGAGTTGGTGATGGACAGGGAGGCCTGGTGTGCTGTGAGTCATGGGGTTGCAAAGAGTCGGACATGACTGAGTGACTGGACTGAACTGAACTGGTGTTCTATTTCCTAGACCCACTTTGGGCTCAAAGGAGGTTCTGTCAATGGGAGACCTTCTAGGAGAATTAGAGGCAGGAGGGCAGGAGAAGCCATTCTGCTTCTGCTGAAGTGTAGGCAGAAGAACCAGCATGGATGGCATGAAGTTCATGGCTTTTATTCAGGATTGGGTGGTACCAGCAGTGAGTATAGTCCCTTGGGATCTTACAAGGGCACTGGCTGCTCCTTGATCTCTGGTCAGTATCACCTTCCCTCTTTTGCCCTCGTCCCCCTAGAACTTTCCACACTTTTCTAACTAATTTTTTGTATTAACTATCTGTGTCTCTCTCTGTAGGCTATAAAGATTGATTTCTGTTTACCTCCCCGGGTACTGGCTGATAAAGAACAGAGTCCCTTAAAACTACAATCAGGATTTTCTTGTCTTTTAGTGAACTGTTCTGTAATTTCTGGATATTTGTCTGATACTCTGGTTTCTCTACTCTTGCCCTTCTTAAGACACTACTCTTACTTGGCGGTTGTAAATGTAACTACATGGATATTATCCCCGGGTAATCAAATAGTCTTTAACCTTATCCTATTTCACATGGCTTGAATGTGCCACACTTTACTGTTCAATTGTATGTTATATATTTAAGTGTTCTTGAATTAATTATCTGTTGTACTGTTAGCATAACAAAGTCCCTCAAGACTTAGTGGCTTAAGCCAACGCATGTTATCCCGTGGTTTCTGCAGGTCAGGAACCTGGTGTGGCTTAGCTAAGGCATCTGTCTCAGAATCTCTCTCAAGACTATGCAGTGTTGGTAGGTGTTCTGGCTTCATTTGAAGGCTCAACTAGCAGACGATCTGCCAACACATGATTGTTGCTTGGGTTCTCATCAGATGAGCTCACAGCATGGTATGCTGGCTATTTCTGAGACTATATATATATATATATATATATATATAAATTTATTTTTGTTTGGCTGCACTGGGTGTTTGTTGCTGCGTGCAGGCCTTCTCTAGCTGAGGTGAGTGGGGACCACTGTCTAGCTGAATGCATGGGTTTCTCATTGCAGTGGCTTCTCTTATTGTAGATCACAGACTCTAGGCACCTGGGCTTCCTTAGTCGCAGCACCACAGGCTCAGTAGTTGTGGCTCACAGGCTTTGTTGTCCTGAGGCATGTGGAAATCTTAGTTCCCAGACCAGGGCTCAAACCTGTGTCCCCTGCATTTGCAGGCAGATTCTTAACTAATGAACCACAAAGGAAGTCCTGGACATAATCTTTTATACCTTATCTTGGCAGGGGCAGCCCATCACTTTTTTATGTTTGGTAGAAGTAAGGTACTACATCCAGTCCACAAACAAACGGAGAGGGAATATACAAGCATGTGAATCCTGGGAGGTGGGGGTCATTTAGAACCACTTCAGAAGGTGCCAAACACATTGCTTTCCTAAAGAAACAGTGCCTTTCTTGATTTCTGCTTCACTGCTTAGTAAAATATAGATGAAAGTTGGGCTTTTATGTAGTGTAGAGACAGCCTAATTATTTTGGTTTTGGTGACTGCATATATAAACTTATTAGCAATAGAAAAAGGTAGCCAAACAAGTTGACTCACCTTGCTTTCTCCCTGGGTTATACGCTTATTTCTTGAGACTGCAATGAATACATTATTAATTTTCACTTGTATGTTGTGTAAGATCACTGCATAATCACCTTAGCTCTTACCAGTTTGAAAGATTTTCTTTAGTTACAAAGAGAGCTTCAGGATCTTCAACTCAACCTCCACTCTGGAATACATCCTTTAATGGCCACAGAAATGAAAAATGTGCCACCTGCAGACTTTTAGATAAACCGATCCCCATTTCCAGAGGGTGTGGAAATGTCTACTTTTAGTGGGATCTTTCAACATTGCATCATGCTCGCACTTCGCTCTCTTCCTTAAATCCTGATAAATAACAAAGCGTTCTGTTTGAATAGGGGGCAGGTTTCTGCTATTAAAGATGCTCACATCGCAACCCTGTGCTATCTCTCAGGAGTCCTGCCAGTGCTTTTATCATTTGAAATCTAAAGGGGCTTAAAGTGGCTTCGTTGAAACCCTCTCTATGAAAAGTTAAAATCCTTCCATAAGTCAGAATGAAATGCAGCTATATAAAGACTCAGCAGTTACGTTACTTTCCAGGTAGAAAATGTCTTGGCTATGCTGTACCATATTACATCTGAAGAATAAAGTTTTTATATAAATCTCAGATATCTGAGATATGAGCACACAAGTTTTAAATATACACACCGAAATATTTGCTATGAGACTTTGCCCTGCATGAGGGCGGAGGCAGTATCACCCAAGTGGTAGATATGGAGAGCAAGTGACACACCGACTCCTTAGGCGAACTCTATTTCCAGTGTGACTAGGACGCCAGTTATTCTAAGAGTCACTGCCGTGGGTGAATTATGTCCCCTTTCCAGATGTAAATGCTTCCAGAAGGAAAAACATGTAAGTAATTTTCAGAACCAGATACCTTTGGGTAAATTAGTCAGATTCTTTCCATAGGAAATCTCTTGATAGATGGCAAAATGTGGAGAGAAGTAAGCTAAGGGCCTTCCCAGGCAAGAGGATGGATAATGAGGGCCACCAGGCAGTTAGGGCACTGGAAGAACAGAGGACAGACTGCATAGGGTGGCAGAACACCTCATGAATAAGGCATTTATTTGTGTGTCAGATGCCGTGTAAAGTGTCACATGTCCATCAGATAACCATCCTCATATCTCTCTTCATGGCTAGAAGGGGCAGAGCTGCGATTCAGGCTCAGCTTTGTCTGACTCTAAAGTGAGTGCTGTTTCATCACAGTTTCTCAAAATTATTCTGGAATTTAAGATGAGAAGCCCCAAAGATAGAATTGGCAACTTACTTCCTTAAGTGTATGTATGGTGAAAGAGAAAATGAGAGAGCCATCCTGCAGTAGAAATGAAATGCTTGTTACTACCTTTAGAGAGATTGCAATTGGATCAGTTTTTCTTTCCCATGGAAACTGTTTGCTTAGTTATCTTGAAATTTCTGTCTTGAGTGCTCCAGGCCACTTGGCATAGATGGTTTAAGGGAACTTAATATGAGGGACCATATTTGCTCATGCACCTCCTTTCCTTCCTGCAAATATTGGACCAAACTACATCCTCAGAAACAGAAGCAGACAATAATTGATGGTCATATTAATAACCCTGAAACATCAAGAAAATGTCAAATTGTGTTCAGTGCCCCATATATAATCAGGCAAAGTATGCATCTAATATTTCAGAAAGATTTTTAATATGTTTAATTTTCTAAATATTAGCACCTCATTCCACTAATGTCAACTCATCAGTTGACATGTTGCTTAATTTTTTAAAAGTCCTAAGAGGTGTTTGACATGGTTCTTGTCATCAAGAATTTCTACTCTTGTTCAGTCAACAAATATTCAGTAAGTACCTACTGGATACTGGGCAGAAGTCTAGAGGCTAGAGACAAAGCAGTGAATGAACTCATACAGAACAAGAAGACAAAAGACATTAAATAGTTGAGGGGGTGGCTAGATGTAGTGTACAGACTTCTAAAATTTGATGATTCCATAAAGAAGGGAAATGTACAATGTTTGGGGAAATTTGCACTTGGCCAAATAGAGGCAGATTTTAATTTCTCAAAGAATCTAAAGTTTAATTTAAAAAGATCTGACTCCTCTTAAAATTGATGTCTGACCAACACATCCTTTTCCCCAGAGACACTACACTGATACCGTCCATCCATTCACTCATTCATTAATTTATTCAACATATACCTGAGCGCCTACTGCATGCAGGATAATGGGTTGGGCCTTATCAATATATTTGAACAGAAGAGCAAGCCCTGCCCCTCATGGGAAGATTTATATGTTGCAAAGTACAAGCAAGGAAAATAGCAAAGAGCTATTTGACAGGATACATATTGAAAGGCCTCTCTTAGGAGATGACATTCATGCTTGAAACCTGATGCCTCAGAAAGAGGCAGACCAGTGAAGACGTGAAAGAAGAGCATTGCTAGCTCAGCATTCAGCTTTCAGAGGGATGCAGGGGAGAGTGAAATTAGCATGTATAAAGAAAACGAAAACAAGGCCAGTTTGGCAGGTGCATTGGGAGTGAGGGTGGCAATTTTATAGGGTAGGAGAGGTGGCTGGGCTTCCCTGGTGGCTCAGACAGTCAAGAATCTGCCTGCAATGCAGGAGACCCAGGTTTGACCCCTGGGTTGGGAAGATCCCCTGGGAATGGCTACCTGCTCCAGTATTCTTGCCTGGAGAATTCCATGGAAAGAGGAGCCTGCTGGGCTATGGTCCATAGGGTCACAAAGGAATTGGACATGACTGAGTGACCAAGCACAGAGAGGTGGTCAGGGATCAGACTGTCAGTACCTTGGAAGTTATGATAAAGAACTTATGTATGAAAATAAATACATTTTATTTTCAATATAAAGGCAGTTGCTGATTGGTTTTAAGCAAAGAATGGTCCAAATCATGTTTATAAATGCTATTTTGGCTACTTTGTGGAGAATGGACTAAAAATGAAAAGCAATTAGGAGGCTTTAGTTACAGGTGGAAATATCACAAGCTTTTCCCTTGGCACAACTAGCAGATCATAAAAATACAGCCGGTAATTTTGCCTTCCATTTGTCTGAAGCACTTATTCTTCTTTTGGTTTAGAGATATTGAATCAACTCAACAGTGGCAAATAGCTTTTCTCTGGGGAATCGCTGACTCAATAAATTTTCAAAGCCAGTGTCCAGTTTAATTCACAGTGGTGTCTTTTCCCCTAGATGTTCAATAGCCTTTTCTCTTACTTCTTCTCCTCCTTCCTCTTGTTATTGCTGTTATTATTATTTTCTTAGTCCTCCTTGATTCCTCCAAGCAATATTTATTATCTTATGCCACACTTACTCTTCTTCCTTCCAGCTCAAACAAGAGGCTTCTCACATTCTCAGTCATCCTAGTCCAGTCAAAATGTAGATTATGACCACAGTCTATACTGTGTACAGAGCAGGAGAAGAAATGATCCTTGTAAGATTAAGGAGATGATATCATGTTCATCATTAACAATATACACATGAAAACCACTTGGTGATGAGAATTATGATTGCCAAAGGAGAGTGCAGTCAGTGGGTAAACTAGAAGGTGAGACAAGGAGGCACTCGCTCCAGGCTGGAGGAGAGTTGGCTTTGAACTAGCTTACAATAACCAGGGTTCAATTCCAGAGTGTATGAGTAGAGCAAATCCTGCCCTACCTTCTGAATATCTACCCAGGGAGGAGAGAAGAATGGATGTCAAGGATATAAACTCCTTAAATGCTGGGAAATATTGAAGGCAAAAGGAGAAAGGGGCAGCAGAGGATGAGGTGGTTAGACAGCATCACTGACTTAGAGGACATGAATTTGAGCAAACCAGAGATAGTGAGAAGGAAATGGCCACCCACTCCAGTATCCTTGCATGGAAAATCTCACGGGCAGAGGAGCCTAGTGGGCTGCAGTTGGGCACAACTGAGCAACTAACACTTACTTACACCAGAGATAGTGAAGGACAGGGAAGCCTGCTATGCTGCTATCCACGGGGTCACAAAGAGTTGGATATGACCAAGCAACTCAACAACAACAGACTTCTATTAGTCAACTTGGATTGTTGTAACAAAATACCATCGAGTGTGTGCACTAAACAAGAGACATTTATTTTTTCACAATTTTTGATGCTATTAGTCCAAGATCAGGGTGCCAGCATAATGGGTGTCTGGTGAGGCCCCTCTACTGGCTTGCAGATGGCCACATATGGTGGAGAGCAATGTCTCTGGTAGATTTCCTTATGTAAGGTCATTGATCCCATCATTAGGGCCCTACTCATGATGACATCTAAACCTAATTACCTGCCCTGGTCTTCACCTCCAAATACCATAACATCAGGGATTAGGTCTTAATTTGGGGGTGGGGGATGAAATAAGTTCTTAACACTATTTCAGGCCCTGTTTCAACTTTTAATTTTTTTACTTTCTTTTGTAATATTTGTTACGGGGATCATGAACTCCTTATTGCCAAATTCAGACTGAAATTGAAGAAAGTGGAGAAAACTACTAGACCATTCAGGTATGACCTAAATCAAATCCCTTAAGACTATACAGTGGAAGTGAGAAATAGATTTAAGGCACTAGATCTGATAGACAGTGCCTGATGAACCATGGATGGAGGTTCATGACATTGTACAGGAGACAGGAATGAAGACCATCCCCAAGAAAAAGAAATGCAAAAGAGCAAAATGGCTGTCTGAGGAGGCCTTACAAATATCTGTGAAAAGAAGGGAAGTGAAAAGCAAAGGAGAAAAGGAAAGATATACCCATTTTAATGCAGAGTTCCAAAGAATATCAAGGAGAGATAAGAAAGCCTTCCTCAGCGATCAATGCAAAGAAATAGAGGAAAACAACAGAATGGGAAAGACTAGAGATCTCTTCAAGAAAATTAGTGATAACAAGGGAATGTTTCATGCAAAAGTGAAATGAAAGTGAAGTTGCTCAGTCGTGTCCGACTCTTAGCAACCCCATGGACTACAGCCCACCAGGCCCTCTGTCCATGGGATTTTCCAGGCAAGAGTATTGGAATGGGGTGCCATTGCCTTCTCATTAACAGCGGCTAGGCATATTATATTTCATGCAAAGATGGGAACAATAAAGGACAGAAATTATATGGACCTAACAGAAGTAGAAGATATTAAGAAGAGGTAGCAAGAATACACAGAAGAACTGTACAAAAAAAGATCTTCATGACCCAGATAATCATGATGGTGTGATCACTCACTTAGAGCCAGACATCCTGGAATGTGAAGTCAAGTGGGCCTAAGGAAGCATCACTACGAACAAAGCTAGTGGAGGTGATGGAATTCCAGTTGAGCTATTTCAAATCCTGAAAAATGATGCTGTGAAAGTGCTGTACTCAATATGCCAGCAGATTTGGAAAACTCAGCAGTGGCCACAGGACTGGGAAAGGTCAGTTTTCATTCCAATCCCAAAGAAAAGCAATGCCAAAGAATGCTCAAACTACCGCATAATTGCACTCATCTCACATGCTAGTAAAGTAATGCTCAAAATTCTCCAAGCCAGGCTTCAGCAATATTTGAACTGTGAACTTCCAGATGTTCAAGTTGGCTTTAGAAAAGGCAGAGGAAGCAGAGATCAAATTGCCAACATCTACTGGATCATCAAAAAAGCAAGAGAGTTCCAGAAAAACATCTATTATTTCTGCGTTGACTATGCCAAAGCCTTTGACTGTGTGGATCACTTGGAAAATTCTGAAAGAGATGGGAATACCAGACCATCTGACCTGCCTCTTGAGAAACCTGTATGCAGGTTAGGAAGCAACAGTTAGAACTGGCCATGGAACAACAGACTGGTTCTAAATAGGAAAAGGAGTTCGTCAAGGCTGTATATTGTCACCCTGCTTATTTAACTTATATGCAGAGTACATCATGAGAAACACTGGGCTGGAGGAAGTACAAGGTGGAATCAAGATTGCTGGGAGAAATATCAATAACCTCAGCTACGCAGATGACACCACCCTTATGGCAGAAAGTGAAGAAGAACTTAAGAGCCTCTTGATGAAAGTGAAAGAGGAGAGTGAAAAAGTTGGCTTAAAGCTCAACATTCAGAAAACGAAGATCATGGCATCTGGTCCCATCAGTTCATGGGAAATAGATGGGGAAACAGTGGAAACAGTGTCAGACTTTATTTTGGGGGACTCCAAAATCACTGCAGATGGCGACTGCAGCCATGAAATTAAAAGACACTTACTCCTTGGAAGGAAAGTTATGACCAACCTAGATAGCATATTAAAAAGCAGAGACATTACTTTGCCAAGAAAGGTCTGTCTAGTCAAGGCTATTGTTTTTCCTGTGGTCATGTATGGATGTGAGAGTTGGACTGTGACGAAGGCTGAGCGCAGAAGAATTGATTCTTTTGAACTGTGGTGTTGGAGAAGACTCTTGAGAGTCCCTTAGACTGCAAGGAGATCCAACCTGTCCATCCTAAAGGAGATCAGTCCTGGATGTTCATTAGAAGGACTGATGCTGAAGCTGAAACTCCAATACTTTGGCCACCTGATGCGAAGAGTTGACTCATTTGAAAAGACCCTGATGCTGGGAAAGATTGAGGGCAGGAGGAGAAGGGGATGACAGAAGAGGAGATGGTTGGATGGCATCACGTATTCAATGGACATGGGTTTGGGTGGACTCCAGGAGTTTGTGATGGTCAGGGAGGCCTGGCGTGCTGTTATTCATGGGGTCACAAAGAGTTGGACATGACTGAGTGACTGAACTGAACTGAAGTGATATCATATGAAATACTATGCATATGTAGAGACTCTGTCTCTTCCATGAAACTAGGCTCTACAAACACAGTGATTGGGTTCTTTGCTCATTACTTTTTTCCCAACTGTTTAAATGATAGGTGCTTGGTACATATCCACCTAATGAATGTTTAAATTTGAAGTCTAATACAAATTTATATTTAAAAAGCCCTTCTGTGATTTATATATTGAGATTCTGCATTAATATCTTACTTTTTACAATGAAATACATTGTAATGCATGCTGAGAAAATACGTGTAATTCATGCTAAGAAACTCTGAAAATATTGAATACCTCTCGATAAGCTCTTCCATCATTTGCATTATGGGCAAACTGACAAGAATTTATAGTGTTTCATAAAACCCTCTGTGGATTATACTGACTAGCTTCTCTTACAAAAATCACTCAGTCCTTTGGTCCAGGATATCTTAGCCAGGAACTCAGGACTCCCTGCAACCTGGTTTCCATTTACTGTCTAGTGTTGTCGGTTCTTCTCCTTCGGTCTGCTGACTCCACTAGAAACTGCTTGCTAGTTTATCTGTTTCAAAAACATGCCCTGCAGCTTTGCCCCTGTTGCTCTCCTAACTCTGCTGATGGTATTCTGAGATAAACTTTTCCTAAGGCTTCACTTATGGTGGTGGTGGTTTAGTCACTAAGTCTGACTCTTGCAGCCCTAGGGTCTGTAGCCCCCCAAGATCCTCCATCCATGGCATTTTCCAGGCAAGAATACTGGAGTGGTTTGCCATTTCCTTCCCCAGGAGATCTTCCTAACCCAGGGATCGAACCCTCGTCTCCTGCACTGCTGGCAGATTCTTCACCAGCTGAGCTACCAGGGAAGCCTTCACATATAATCCTATTTAATCCTTACCATGATCCTATGGGGTGGATATTGTTGTACATATTTTAGCTGAAGAAATTCGGGGTCAGGAGTGAAGTAACTTGCCTAAAATGACATGGCTAGTAAGTTGCAAACCCAAGCCTCTACCCCAAAGTTTGTAATCCCCAACATGATACCTTCACTTCTGAAAGGACCTGTCTGCATCTCCCTAGATCTTCAAGGCCAACTTAGATGGTACTTCATCCATCAAGTCTTTGCTGAATACTCTAGTTCAATGAATCATCCCTTCTGGTAACAAAAATAGCTATTATTTGTTGACTGCCTACTATGTACCAGGACTTCTGTTAAGTTCTTTTATGTTAATTATCTTATTTAATGCTCTCATTGACCTTATGCAATTAGTATAACATTATTACAGATTAGAAGCTAGCTTCAGAGTGATAAGGATATCTTATTCAAGGTGACAGAGCTACAATATTTCAGGGAAGGGGTTCAAACCCAGGTCTGTCTGGCCTTGGAGCCAGAGTTTTGCCTTGTAATCTCCCATGTTAGAAGTACAAACTATTCCACCAGGCATGGCTGGTTATAGGCTAATGTGTTAATGTGAATAATTTGAATGAAGTCATCCTGATTAGAAATAAGGGCAAGGAGTGACCAACACAACACAGATCTGTATAAAAGAGTATAAGCTGGATGGCTGTATTAGTTTCCTTTGATGCTATAACTACCACAAACGCACTGGCTTAAAACAACACATATTTATAATCTTATGGCTCTGGATATTAGAAGTCCTAAAATCAAAGTTTTGGCAGGGCTGCATTTTTTTTCTCAAGTCCCTAGGAAAGGATATGTTTTCTTGGCTAGTTTTTACAGGCTGCTGGCATCGCTTGGCTTGATTCTATCCTACAGCTTCAGTGTCAGCAGCGTTGTATCCTTCAAACTTTTTCCTTTGACTCTTCTCTCTTAAAAGGACCCTTTTGATTACACTGGGTCCCTCTGGACAATCCAAAGTAATGTTTCCATCACGAGATCTTCTGCTTAATCACATTTGGAAAGTCCCTTTTGACAGAGAAGATAACGCATTCATGTTTGTGGGGTTAGGACATGAACATCTTTGGGGAAGGGGGAGGCGTTATTCAGCCTGCCACAGTGATGGTGGTGTATAGAACTTTCAGCTCTCAAGGGCTAGGGAGAGGGAGTTGAGGACTGATTGCTTTAATCCATACTATGGGTCTTTTTATTTTAAGGAAAAGCAGAGAGAAACAGTTAATCCAAAGGAAAAAGCTCTAATGGTGAGATTTCAGGCACTGCTACCTGCAGCACTTTTCAAAATTCAAAAGGTAAATCATTGCCTATTGTACCGACACAGAACACCAACTAGGAAAAATTCCCACAGAGATTTCTCAGTAAGTCTTCACTAGGGATACACCTATGATGATCAGACATCATCTCTGTGAAACTCTTCAATCCTGTTGGAGTACTATGAGTGGAGACATGGTCAGATAGCAGGGCAGGGAGGCCATGCCATGGAGATGACCTTACCTGTTTTCTAGGTGATGGAGAGATGGCATTTGGATGCCTGACTTTTCTAAGTTTTCATTGCAAATGAGTTGAAGGGTTGGAACTGAATTGGTGGTTGCTTGAATCTCAGTCCAGTGCCCTTTTTCATTCTGACTGAACTTGAGGGATGTTTTTAAAGGCAGTGGAGAGAAAAGGGTGTCTACTAGGAAAGAACAGTATAGACAGCACAAGGCCAGAAGCTTAGAGCAGCATGTCAGTGGAGCACCAAATGTCTTTCCATGCTTCGCTTTTTAATAGAGCCCTACTTTCCTTTTTCTCCTCTTGCTTGCTTTTCTCTCTTTAAGACAATGTCAACGTCTGTGGTGGAGGCCCTGTGGTGTGGGCACTTGATACAGGAAAGATTGGAGGTGATAGAGGAGTGCAAGCAATGATTTTTATTTCACTTCCAACTCTGTTCCTGTTGCTCACATGACTTAGAAGTTAAGTGGGTAAAGAGCAAAACACTTGTTACACTTGTGGAAAATGATTTAGGTTGTTATAGTATACCTATCCCAATGTCTCTATTTCCATGTGAACAACACCTACGAGAATTGGACTGTAAACCTCATGGTACTCTTCCCCTCCTGATTCTGCAGCATAGGCAAAATTCTACAGCACAATGCTGTTTTTTAAAAGCCACTTTATTGACACATGATTGAAATATAAAAAGAGGTATATATTTAAGGCATACAGCCAGATGAATTTGGTGATCAGATACATGCATGACACTATCACCATCACCACCATCCAGGTCATGAATGTATTCATCACCTCCAAAACTGTCCTTCCACCTCTATTATTATTATTGCAACACTTAACATAAGATCTACCTTCTTAACAAATTTTAAGCATCCAGGACAGTATTGTTAGCTATAGGTGCTTGCTATATAATGGATATCCAGAACTTATTTATCATATATAACCAAATGCTGAGGTTTTTGAGGCTACTAGATCAAGCCCTCGGAATAAAGATATACATGTAATTCTAGCCTCTGGCAAATAGATGGGCAAATAGTAAGAGGAAGAGATAGCAGGCATTTGCAGAGTAACTTGAAGGAAATACGTTTCTTTATACTGAGAGAATTTTAACATAGTTAATTTCAGCTAAGGACATATTCTTTGAGTTGGGTATCTGTTTATTGTATTTAAGATCTTGGTATATATTTGGTGAACTCAGTTAAAGCAACACTTTTTGAGGAACATTGGCTTCACAAGAAGTATTTAAGTCTCAAGATGCTGCATATTAATGCTTCCACTCTGGAAAAAAAAAATCTGAAGATACAAGGTAAGATTTGCTTCAGCCAGTATGATTTCTTCTTTGTCTATTTACCTCATCCAGACTGACATCAGCTCCCCTGCTCATTCACACAGACATGTTAGAGCAGACGTGCTCCCCATTCTCAGGAAATTTGCTGTAAAGAGAGTCTGAAGTGAAAGATACTTTCTACTATAACCAATACAGAATTGCAAAAGTGAAGAAGAATTGTAAAAGTGGAGAAGATATTTGGGAGAGAGGGGATTTTCTTCCTACAAATAACCACTGCATTTTATACTCTGTTTATATCCACTTTAAATCTCCTTTACCACCAAAAGGAATTTAAATGCTTATTTCTCTCTCAGTGTAATATCTAAGTATTTTTTCCCCTAATGCTTCCATCTCTAGAATGCATACAAACCTACTAACAGTTGACTTGGGAATGGACATCCAAAGGTTGATCAGCTGTCATTTCTCAGGCCAGGGCTGAATCAGCAGCATGACAACCTACAAGCAGCTGCAACATCTGGAACAACATCATAGGAGTAAAGGGAATGATGTCTCATGGCCAGATCTCAGACTAACTCAAACAAAACAAATTCAGTCTGATGATAAATTCACTTTGGCTCTTGCTCTTGTGTTGGAAGCATCCAGTCCCTGCCAGGACAACCAGAATGGCTGAAAGGAGGAAGTTAAAACAGCAATTAGATGGTACTAATGTGGCTCCGGTATAATCCCTCCCTTGGTTTCAGGTCTGCCTGCCAGGGCTTTGGCCAGCATCCCAGTGCTTAATTGCATTTTGCAAGTAGCCGTGGTACACAATTGCCACTCTATCTCCCTAACTAATTTCAGACACAATCCTCATAACCAGTTCACTAAAGGGAACTGAAATACCTCTGACAGAAAAAGATGAAAGTATTTTCTAGTTTAAAGACTGATTCAATTGAGGGAATAGTTGGTTCTGAGAGAGAAAAGAATAGGAGGTAAAATAGATGAATAAATCATACCCTTGAATTCTAGAAGTATCTTTCATTATTATTATTATTATTATTTTTTGTAAAGCATGATAGAGTAACCGTTAACAAGATTTGAGACATTGCTACTGTTGAAATTTTATATACATTTTCAAGTGGAATAGATCTTAATTGGAATTCGGCCTTACGGTAATTGAAGGGCAGTGGAGCTTAGTAGAATGGGTCCTGGTCTCATTCTGGAGATCACTGGTTCTAGGCCCAATAAACTATTTTAGTCTTGTCTATGCTAGTTGCTAAATATATGAACTTGGAGAAGCCACTTAGAAATTTAATATTTCCATTTTCTCCTCAACATATTGAGGATAAATGTTTCCCTTGTCTAATTTGCAGGATTGTTAAAACACTTGTAAAATTGCAAAATAATGAGTTTGAGGACTTATGTTAAAATCTTAACTAGTAAATATTTCTAGTAAAAAATAAATAGATGTGTATCCACTATAGCCATCTATAAAATTATAATGAAGGCTGGAGGAAGATTAAAGAAGTGTGAGTTTTAAGGGAGATCAACAAAAAGCATCCACAAAAAAGAGCACAAGGGAAATGTTATCTCCTTGAGATAATGCTAATCAGAATAGACAAACTCCATTAGGCTACAGTGCAATGGGAATGGAGCTGGTCAGCCACCAGTTGACACTTCTGAGCACTTACAGGCCACTGAACACTATGATGGCCATTGTGGGAATTAGAACATCCCTGTGTTCTTAAGGGGACCATAATCTAGCTGAATAAACAAGACCCAGATATTATGCATTGGACAAGAAAATATGCACTTATAAGTTGTTAAGTACATGTTTAAAGGTCAGTAGAAGTTGAAGTCACAAAAAAGAAGAAAATCAGAAGAAGACAACAGTTTAGAGAGGCTTCATGGAGGATCCAGGATTTGAGTGGGACTGAAAGAATGTTAAGATTTGAAAGTAGAAAATAGGAGAAAGTTTAGCTGTTTCAGGAGAAGGGAACATAATGAATAAAAGTGTAGAGGAGAGAATAACTATGATGAAAAGAGAGGTGGCTATGTTAATTAAAGTGTGATTTATAAATCTTGTTTATAGTTCCTACATACATAAGCAGCTATGGCAAAGTTTCTCACCAAAAGGCATCATGCATTTAATACCTATACCAAACAGTAACTCAGTAGCTCATGTAATGTATAAATGTCTGAATCTTCCTGAAAGATGACAGAGATCCTAGACAAACAAGGCTTAGCTGAAAATGGTGAGAACACTTCAAGTACAAAAGAACAAATGAAAAGGAAAGGACCAAATCTAACAAGGGTCAGAAACAGACATCAAAGTCAAGTTAGAGAATCAAGAGTTCAAAGAGATGAGGTCAAACAAGAGCAGAGTCTAGAGAAAGCTCAGAAAAGAGGGCCTTGAACCTTTGCCTCTAAGACCAGCTGGTCACTGGGGCTTGCTTCTATGAGCTAACAGAAGACATTCAGGAGTCTGGTTCAGAGGCCTGGGGGTTGGGGGAATTGACAGGAGGCCATTTAGATCAGTGCAGTAACAGCTTTCAATAATCAAATTCTACTTTGCAGTCCTGTTCCCTTAAGATCCTTGTCATAGGAAGAAAGCTGATGTTTACTAAGCCTGAAGAATCATGGAACCTGAAAGTGGATTTAAATAGGTCTTCTTATTTGATTTTAGCTGAATTGTTAATACCAATATGTTTAAAGGAATCTTTGGGAAGATTTGACTTTATAGGTTGGAAGGAAAAACATAATTAAGATCCATTATATATATATAAAATAAACTAATTTGTTTATTTTAATTGGAGGATAATTACAATATTGTGATGGGTTTTGCCATACATTATTAGGTAGGAAGTTAGATATCAACCAGGCCTCCCCTGGAGAAGCCCCTATGGTTATTTTGTATCCACTGTGTGCCTAGAATGCATGGGCAGGAGTTGAAAAGTCTCTGGTTATTTTGTTGCATATCTGTGTACTCTCCTGGGTGTGTCTGGGCTGGAGTTTAGAGATCAGCTTGCATCCCTAAAGGTCAGTTTTCATTCCAATCCCAAAGAAAGGCAATGCCAAAGAATGCTCAAACTACCGCACAATTGCACTCATCTCACATGCTAGCAAAGTAATGCTCAAGATTCTCCAAACCAGACTTCAGCAATACGTGAACTGTGAACTTCCTGATGTTCAAGCTGGTTTTAGAAAAGGCAGCGGAACCAGAGATAAAATTGCCAACATCCTCTGGATCATGGAAAAAGCAAGAGAGTTCCAGAAAAACATCTATTTCTGCTTTATTGACTACGCCAAAGCCTTTGACTGTGTGGATCACAATAAACTGTGGAAAATTCTTCAAGAGATGGGAATACCAGATCACCTGACCTGCCTCTTGAGAAATCTGTATGCAGGTCAGGAAGCAACAGTTAGAATTGGACATGGAACAACAGACTGGTTCCAAATAGGAAAAGGAGTATGTCAAGGCTGTATATTATTACCCTGCTTATCTAACTTATATGCAGAGTACATCATGAGAAACGCTGGACTGGAAGAAACACAAGCTGGAATCAAGATTGCCAGGAGAAATATCAATAACCTCAGATATGCAGATGACACCACCCTTATGGCAGAAAGTGAAGAAGAACTCAAAAGCCTCTTGATGAAAGTGGAAGTGGAGAGTGAAAAAGTTGGCTTAAAGCTCAACATTCAGAAAATGAAGATCATGGCATCTGGTCCCATCAGTTCATGGGAAATAGATGGGGAAACGGTGGAAACAGTGTCAGACTTTATTTTTCTGGGCTCCAAAATTACTGCAGATGGTGATTGCCGCCATGAAATTAAAAGATGCTTACTCCTTGAAAGGAAAGTTATGACCAACCTAGATAGCATATTCAAAAGCAGAGACATTACTTTGCCAACAAAGGTCCGTCTAGCCAAGGCTATGGTTTTTCCTGTGGTCATGTATGGATGTGAGAGTTGGACTGTGAAGAAGGCTGAGTGCCGAAGAATTGATGCTTTTGAACTGTGGTGTTGGAGAAGACTCTTGAGAGTCCCTTGGACTGCAAGGAGATCCAACCAGTCCATTCTGAAGGAGATCAGCCCTGGGATTTCTTTGGAGGGAATGATGCTGAAGCTGAAACTCCAGTACTTTGGCCACCTCATGCGAAGAGTTGACTTATTGGAAAAGACTCTGATGCTGGGAGGGATTGGGGGCAGGAGGAGAAGGGGACGACGGAGGATGAGATGGCTGGATGGCATCACCGACTCGATGGACGTTAGTCTGAGTGAACTCTGAGAGTTGGTGATGAACAGGGAGGTGCTGCAATTCATGGGGTCGCAAAGAGTCGAACACGACTGAGTGACTGAACTGAACTGCATCCCTTTCAGCTAGGCCTCCCCTCATTACTCATGTCTAACTTTCTACCTAACATCAACCTGAATCGGCCACAGGTATACATGTTTCCTCCCTCTCCTGCCCCCACCATCATGAACCTCCTTTCCACCTCCCTCCCCATCCTGTCCCTCTGGGTTGCCCCAGAGTACCAGCTTTGGGTGCCCTGCTTCATGCATCGAACTCACACTGGTCATCTATTTTAAATAAGGTAATTATACGTTTTAATGCTGTTCTCTCAAATCATCCCACCCTCACCTTCTCCCACTGAGTCTCCTTTGCTGCCCTGCATGTAGGGTCATTGGTACCATCTTTATAGATTCCATATATATGCATTAATATGCAGTATTTGTCTTTCTCTTTCTGACTTCACTGTATAATAGGCTCCAGGTTCATTCACCACATTAGAACTGACTCAAATGTGTTCCTTTTTATAGCTGATTTAATATTCTATTGTGCATATATACCACAACTTCCTGATCCATTCATCTGCCAATGGAAATCTAGGTTGCTTCCATGTCCTAGCTATTGTAAAGAGTGCTGCAATGAACCTTGGGGTACATATTGTCTCTTTCAATTCTGGTTTCTTTGGGTTATATGCCCAGCTTCCTTAAAAAACTGGGAATAGAACTGCCATAGGACTAAGATCAATTATATTTTGAAATATCAAATTTTGACTTCCAATAGTTATAGGAGACTATTCATCCTATACTACTTGAGATAACAAGAAAGACTTAGGGAGATAAAATTGAATTTTCGAAGTAATTGATTTGACTATATCTACAAGGTAGTCTCATGTAGATTTAGTAATTCTGTCTGCAGCTTTCTCCAGAGAGACCAACATTCCTGCTTGGGGTATCAATGCCCATTTTTGCAAAGGTAATGCCCTGGTGGCTCAGTGGTAAAGAATCCCCCTGCCACTGCAGGAGATGCAGGAGAGACAGGTTTGATCCCTGGGTTGGGAAGATCTCCTGGAAAAGAAAATGACTACCTATCCCCTTATAGCAGCCTCAACCTAGGACCAGGTTTGGCAGAAGCAAAAAAGGGAACACAATCAGAATAGTTGTTACAAAGCCCATTCATTTTATTAAACTTTATTCACTTTATTAAATTGTATCAACTTCATTAATAAGTTTAGTGAATTCAAGTCAGAGTCTATTAATTAAATTATTGCATAAAATAATGATCTGAGTTTAATTAATCTGGTTTACTTTTTCTTCTTGGTCCCTTTGCTTCTGTTTTATTAATAGCTCATCAGTTAAAAAATCAAAGACTAGAAGTTATGAGCGGGAAACCCAATCAATTGAATTAGCATGTGAAAAAATTGAGATGCTTACTGCATGTCTTAAACCAAAATAAATGCCAGATGGATTGAAATTTTAAACATAAATAATAGAAGCCTGAGAGAACTAGAAAAAATAAGTGAATAATATACTTGATAAAGAAGAATTGCCTATGCAAAGTCCCCAAAACACAGCTCATAAGGGAAAATATTGATAGACTAGATAACATAAAATTTTTAAACTTGGTAAAGCAAATAAAACCACAGACCCAAATTAAAAGGCAAATCACAGCCTGGAAAAGTATTTATAATACATTTGACAAATGGAAGATTAATTTCCTCAATACTTAAGGAAATCTTATAGGTCAGTAAGCAATGAAAATCCCAATGGAAAAAAAAGAAATGATAACCATAAGAAAGAATGTTCATCATAACTAGTAGTGAAATAAATATAATGTAATTAGCAGTAAGAAAAACACTAAGCTTGGCAAAGAAAAATACCCAGTGTTGGTAAGGGTCTGGAGGAAAGAGAGTCCTGTACACTGAAATAACAGTGGTTAAATTTTATTTAGTCTATAAGATTCCATTTTATATTTTTAAATTTTCACATTTAATCTTCAGAACAACTCTAAAAAATAATAGCATTATTTTAGTTATTTTTCACATATGGAAATTAAGACCTAGAGGGATTTAGCGAGTTGCCAAGTATTTTCAACCAGAGATCATTAAGCTAAGACTGGACCCTGAAGTCTGTCTCAGAGACCATCATCTTACTCATCAGTGTGAGGTTATCTCTGTTTAAGGGGGATATGAATTGATAATGCCTTTCTGGAAGGCAATTTGGCAAAACCCAATTCAATTGCAAAAGTTGTTAAACTGTTCATACCCTTTTACCCAAGAATTCTTTTAGGAATATAGTAAGTGATGTAAGAAAGATGCAAAATTATACTTGTAATGATATTTATTAAAGTGTGGTCCACAGTAAGAAGATAGTCCAAATTTCAAAGTTGGAGGAAATGGCATTACAACTTTAAGGGGCATCTGCAGTGGAGTGTGATGCATATATTACAAAAGATGATGTAACAATATAATGAGGGTCAGGGGAATAGGCTTTATTTGAGTTCTAAAAGTCTAGAACAACAGCTCCTGTATTCCATTTATTGCCAAGTCCAATTATAAGCTCTTCTATGGTAATTATAAGTTCTTCTACTTTTTATTATTAACATTTAGAGACAGCCTGCTATTACTGAGTATTTATGACCAAAATAGACAAATACGTTGTTGTCATGGAGCTTACATTCTAGTTGGGGAGACAGACTATAAGCAAAAATAAAGAAGGAAAACACTTAGTGTATCAATGGTTAAAGAGAAAAAAATAAAGCATATGCAATGTTGGCAGGAGGGTGGCAATTGAAATTTATGTAGAGTGACCAGGAAAGTGACCTTCCAGAGAAGATAACTTTTTATTAAATAGCTCATATCCCATGACAACATTAAAATACAGAGTAATGAAATCATTTCCCTGAGGTCTGGCACCCAGTTAGTGTTAATACAAGAGGCAGAACATGAGCACTCTGATTCCATTATGCTATAAATAAAACTTTTAGAGTTATGTTTATAATTATTAATAGTAATGAATTATGAGTGGTGAAATGTATTGATTTTTTTAACTTTAATATTTGTTGATATATGAGATACATGGTGTCTTAGTGCTGATGTGTGTGGCTCTAATATTGGTGGTGATGAGACAGAAGAATAGCCGATTAGAAATCTTTAGACAATTTTTGAATGCATTTCAGGGCCCACTAGACCGACTCACTTCTCTGGCTTCTACTGTAGTTGCTGTACTTCAATTGAACACTTTGATTCTCATCATTATAACCTTTATCTCCCAGATATGGGGTCTCCAATGTGACTTCTCCGCTGGCCTACCTGTATGGTGGCCCCACATTGTCCAAGCCACTGACTCTCTCCCTCCTTTACTTCCTACTCCTTCTGGTCCCACCTTCAGTTAATTGTCAAATCAAATCAATTTGTATATCATAATTTTCTTATTCATTCCCCCTTCTTTCCATTATCATGGCCATGGTACCAATTTAGTGTTTAATTCTTTCCCTAGCCAGGAGGCTAACTTACAGATAATAGCTGGATTTAACCAAACCCCATTAGGTCACTCTGCTGATCATACACTTTCAATGATCTCCCCAGTTCCTTTTAAGAGAAGAGCAAATTCCTCGCCCTGACATTCATGGCTAAAAGTGATGGACATTTCCCATCTCAGACCTTACTCCCAGTTGTACATATTTTTTAATCCAGCCATTACAGGGATACTAATGCTCACCAGACAACCTACTTTCCATTTACACGTTTGAGCTCTTTGCAGTTCCCCAAGACCAATGACCATTTCTGGTTTATTGGCTAGGAGTAGAGAAGACACGTGTTGCTTCCATTCTAGAATGTAGAAGAACAGGTGGGAGTTCTCCATACTTTATTCTCTGGAAGCAACAGGGGAAGCTGCATATTTCAGATCATGCAAGTACAAAATGGTGGCATCTGAGTGTCCCCACTGATCTCTGACAGATGTGTAGGGTGAGCAAGAAGTAAACCTTTGATGTGTTGGTGTGTTGTTACATTGAGCTCCTAATTTGTTACTACAGCATAACCTAGTTCATCTCAAGAAATCCATCAACCACAGTGGGTAAACTCACCAGTCCCTGCCCAACTTTGTGCTTTCTGTATCCTTACCTTTGCCTTGGTTTATGCCTACATTGTGAACTTTCTTTAATCAATTCCTTCATCACCTCATCACATTAATCCGCTTATTTAAATTTTACTCATCCTTCCAGATTCATCACAAATGCCAACCCTGCCTTAGTGCTTCTCTTTATTTGCCCAATCAGATGTAATTTATCTTTCTTCTAATCATAAAGAAGCTTGTTGGTTACCTTTCTGATTACTCTTCACAATTTCTGTCTCATTTCATAGTTATTGGTATACTTCTTTTTTCTCTCGGTTAGAATAGCAGGGCCTCCTGAGGGTCTGAGTCATATGTATATGTCTAACCTTCGCAGCTTCTTATACCTAATAGTTTTCTGAAAAAAAAAAAAAAAAATTTGTGAACCTGAGTTGAAGACTCATTAAGTATACAGTACAGTTTTCAAATTTTCTACCATAATGGCTAGCAATCTCTTCAAGAAAATTAGAGATACCAACGGGGCATTTCATGCAAAAATGGGCACGCAAAGGACAGAAATGGTATGGACCTAACAGAAGCAGGAGATATTGAGAATAGGTGGCAAGAATACGTAGAAGAACTACACAAAAAGATCTTCATGACCTGGATAACCATGATGATGTGATCACTGACCTAGAGCCAGACATCCTGGAGTGTGAAGTCAAGTGGGCCTTAGGAAGCATCACTATGAACAAAGCTAGTGGAGATGGTGAAATTCCAGCTGAACTATTTCAAATCCTAAAAGGTGTTGCTGTTAAAGTGCTACACCAAATATACCAGTAAATTTGGAAAACTCAGCAGTGGCCACAGGACTGGAAAATGTCAGTTTTCATTCCAATCCCAAAGAAAAGTAATGCCAAAGAATGTTCAAACTACTGCACAATTGCACTCATTTCACATGATAGCAAGGTAATGCTCAAAATTCTCCAAGCCAGGCTTCAACAGTATGTGAACCATGAACTTCCAGATGTTCAAGCTGGATTTAAAAAAGGCAGAGGAACCAGAGATCAAATTGCCAATATTCGTTGGATCATAGAAAAAGCAAGAGAATTCCAGAAAAACATCTACTTCTGCTTCATTGACTATGCTAAAGCCTTTCTTTGATTGTGTGGATCACAACAAACTGTGGAAAATGCTTAAAGACATAGGAATACCAAACCACCTTATCTGCCTCCTGAGGAACCTGTATACAGATCAAGAAATAACAGAACTGGACATGGAACAAACTGGTTCCAAATTGGGAAAGGAGTACATCAAGGCTGTATATTGTCACCCTGCTTATTTAACTTATATGTAAAGTATGTGTGTGTGTGTGTGTGTGTGTGTGTGTGTGTGTGTGTGTGTGACTGTTAGTCACTCAGTCCAACTCTTTGCGACCCTATGGACTGTAGCCTGCTAGGCTTCTCTGTCCATGGAATTCTCCAGGCAAGAATACTGGAGTGGGTTGCCATTCCCTTCTCCAGGGGATCTTCCCAACTAAGGGATTGAATCTATCTATCCTAAATTGCAGGCAGATTCTTTATCATCTGAGCCACTAGGGAAACCCATATGTAGAGTACATCATGTGAAATGCTGGGCCGGATGAACCACAAGCTGGAATCAAGATTGTAACCTCAGATATGCAGATGACACCACCCTAATGGCAGAAAGTGAAGAGGAACTAAAGAGCCTCTTGATGAAGGTGAAAGAAGAGAGTTAAAAAGCTGGCTTAAAACTCAGCATTGAAAAAGCTAAGATCATGGCATCCGGTCCATTACTTCATGGCAAATAGATGGGGAAACCATGGAGACAGTGACAGGCTTTATTTTCTTGGGCTCCAAAATCACTGCAGATGGTGACTGCAGCCATGAAATTAAAAGACACTCGCTCCTTGGAAGAAAAGCTATGACCAACCTAGATGGCATATTAAAAAGCAGAGACATCATTTTGCCAACAAAGGTCCATATAGTCAAAACTATGGTTTTTCCAGTGGTCATATATGGATGTGAGAGTTGAACCGTAAAGAAGGCTGAGCACTGAAGAACTGATGCTTTTGAACTGTGATGTTGGAGAAGACTCTTCAGAGTCCCTTGGACAGCAAGGAGATCAAATTTGTTAGTCCTAATGTAAATCAACCCTGAATATTCATTGGAAGGACTGATGTTGGAGCTGAAGCTCTAGTACTTTGACCACCTGATGCGAATAACTGACTCATTGGAAAAGATGCTGATGCTGGAAAAGATTGAAAGCAGGAGGACAAAGGGACCACAGAGGATGAGATGACTCAATGGACATGAGCTTGAGCAAACTCTGAGAGACAGGGAAGCCTGCCATGCTGTAGTCCATGGGGTTGCAAAGAGTCAGACACAACTAGGCTACTGAACAACAACGACCATAATGGCTAAAAGAAAATAGGATTTGGGTGTTTGGGGAACTAACTTTTATATAATGATTTTTTATGCAGATTCTATTAGTTTCCTGTTTCTCTTCTATTTTCATCATTGCATGTTAAACTTCTTTTCACTTTTGTCCTCTCAAGACGTAGGACATTGCTTGGTACAAAATTAGTACTAGATAATATGTCAGTGAGTCAGGAAAGATTCAGTACATAAAATATTACTGTGTTAAAAATTGAGTTAGCTAAGATTTAATTGTGTACAAGACCTCTAGACCTGGAAATAGCCATCGACATATAAGATGAGAGAGTTTTAAAGCTAATAGTGCATCCAGAGAAAGGGAAATAGCTAAATTTTGAAGGTGTTACATTTTGAAAAGGATTCTCATGTAAAGTATCTCATCATTTGATTGTTAATCACTCTCTCAAATAGGCAGGTGTTAGTCCCACTTTGGACAAAAAGAAACTAAATCCCAGAGAGGTTAAGTGACTTGTGCAAGGTCAAACAGGTTTAAAAATGGAGTTATCAGACATCCCAGTTCCTGGGCCACTGCTCTTTACTCTATATGTTCTGGCCTTTCCTTATCTAAGGTCAGGACAAGGAGCATCTTCAGAATCATCATTGCTCTTGTGTAATGTGTTATTTTGGCAGCATCAAGTAGATTAGTAGCTGAAGAAGGTACATGTACACACACGCTAACACACACACATAATTATACAAGCCACCTCCAGTCTAGGCTAAAATAGGATTAATCCTGTGTTCATTGCTGGTGAATGCTGAATCCTTCCATATCGGTGTTTGTGTTTAAGACTAAGTCCATATACACACTCTGTAATTGAATGTCAAGAAATATGAAAATATATTGTTTTATTGCTACTGTTCATTGATTTATAGAAGTGATTTATTGTCAATGGACATGCAGTAACACAAATCATTTTGCTGACACCATCAGCTGCCTTAACTAGGTTGTCAGTTCACGACATTAAAGGTAATGGATGGTGATTATTTTACAGTAATGGGTTTAATCAGCGCTTTGAATGACTTAGCAGTCATGTCAGAGTAGAGTCAACTCATCATTCATCAAGGCAGCATTTTGTTTACCAACATCATCTATAATTCATTTGATTGTTGACAATCATCAGCAAATACCTCTCAGGCAAAGTTTTATCAGAGATAGAAATCTGCACAGCTGCAGCCTGCTCAGTAACTCTATGGGCTGTCTGAGCAGACACAGATGGGGAGGGAAGGATGCCCATCCTGTGAACCCCCAGAATGAAGGTTCCTACCAACTAGGCTTCCAGTCTTCTCACCATCCCCATGGATTGGATTCTTTTATTTCCATCTGTTTAACTCCCTCATTTCTTAAGGTCTTTAGTCACCCAGAAAGAATTCAGAAAGATCTTCAGTCCAGGAAGTAGGAAAGTGAGAAGTGTATGATCTTATTGTTTGGATCAGTTCCACCCAGCTAAATACATGGTCTTGAACTCTGCTACTTGTGACTAGTCACAGTGGCAATGCATCCATTACTGAGGTTCTGATGTGTCTGGGCAGGTTTGGTGACCCATTGGGGTAGATGTAGCAAGTACCTGGTTTTGTAAGAGATTGTTGGGCATCCTATAGGAAAGTTCAACAGAAACCTGGAGACTGTTTGACCCTTTGAATATTTCATATTTGTCAACAGAAAAAGTTATATACATGCAATTTTTTTATACATGATTTTAGGGAGTTAGCAAACTCTGGGAAGTCAAGCTATTGGCAGTAGAGTAGAGTTAGGATCTTGGATTCTGGAGGCAGCTACACTTGGAATATCTGTTCTGCCATTACCAGTTGTGAGCCTTGGGCAAGTGACTAAACATCTTTTGGCTTCATCTATAAATGGGAGCTAATTTTATCTTTGTCATGAGGGTGGTTGCAAATATGAAACATGTTCATGTAGATAAAGTGGTTAGCACCATGCCCTACACAGAATAACTTTTCAAAAAGTGTTGGTTCTTATTTTTGTTATTGTGTTTTACTAATGAATTCAGTTTCAGAGGTCCCGCCCTAATGGATGAATCAGAAAGCCAAATTAAAGTAGAAACAAAAATTGTCTGAATTCATTATTATGTTTTTGTCCTGCTTGTCTACTCAATTTTAAGTGCAACCCCAGCCAGAGATATAAGGGAGAAAAACAGTCATCCTAGATGTCCTAGATAAGCGGGGCCCCTGGTGAGCCTGTAGCTGCATTGTCTAGCCCTCCTGTATCAGCGGTCCCTGAAGAATCCAACAAAGTTGCCTTAGCCAACCGAAGGATGATAAGATATGCTGTGTTGTTATTTTAAGCCATCAGGTGCTGGGGTATAACTGATGCAGTATTTTAAACCCGATTTTTCATTTAATATGCTGTGAGAAATATCTTATGTTCTTAAATAGAACTCAAGAACTCTATTTTTAAACAATTTCATCATATCCCATTACAACATGTACCATAACCAGTTTTAGCTAATGCCTTATAGTTTGACATGCTTACATTTAATTTTTAATGTTCAGCTGGTGACTCCTTAATGCCACTTCCACAGTATGTGGTTCAGGGGATGTAAACTTATTTTAAAGCAAATTTATATATTACTCCATTCTAAATTGAGAACAGTAGTCATGAATTCATCGTCAGCCCTTTCCTCCTGTAAGATCTTGCCCTGTGCATGGCAAATAGTGCTCAAAGTGTTTACTGAATTAGAAAAGAATAAATAAATGTTATATAAGTACTTTTGAAAAATAGCAGTAAATAGCCTATAAATTTCAATAGTGTGTCATAAATAGGCAAAAGATAATGGGGAATTCTTGGTACTGATACTCTCTCTTCTTCTACCTAAGACTTTTCTGCCATCCAGAAGCACTGAGAAGTGAGTGTTTCCATTGAGTTCAGTCTTGCCACATCAAAACTTACTATCCCCATGTCCCATTCTTTCATTTGCTTAGGATGGAGGTGATAACTAGCTGCACTGATGAACTAATCTGTATGAAACTGAGTTTACTGTGTTAGCCTTCCCCAAAGATGTGTATGCTCGTAAATAGTTTGTATTGCCTCATATCATATGACATACCCCTCATTTTTATGACAAGAAAATACTTTCAGGCAATCTGCTGGTTTAGGGATTTTGTTTCTTTGGTTCCCTCTATAAATAAGGATAATTCAGAGAGGAACACATTGCATTTTTAAAGAAATTATCATCCTTTATTCAGGCTAATCCAGTATTCAATTTAGGTTTGAATTGAAATGTTTTAGAAAGGTATAAGAATCAAGATAACCGGTTCATTTTCATATTAAACTCTAGGGCAACTTCTTTTGTGTTTTGTTTCCTTTGGATAAGGGGAGGTATGTTGTGATCTTCATCTTTAGTTAGGTTTTAAAGTATATTTAATCCCTAGTTAAAGCATGTTATTCATGTTTAATAGGAAAAATGAACAAGCTTAAGGATGTCAGCTTCAGATTGAAGCTATTTGTGTAACGCTGTCTGAAAGAAAGTGAGAGTGAAGTCCCTCAGTCATGTCTGACTCTTTGCGACCCCGTGGACAGAGGAGCCTACAGCCTATTTCCTTCTCCAGGAGATCTTCCTGACTCAGGGTTTGAACACGGGTCTCCCGCATTGTAGGCAGACACTTTACTGTCTGAGCCACCAGGGAAGTCCATAACGCTGTCTAGGAGGCACCAAAACTTCAAAGGTTATTTTTGCTTCCACCTGGAAACTCTTTTCTTTTACTGCTTTTCACAGTTAACCATTTTGAATATCCAGTCATTTTACTTCACTTTCCCCACTAGAGCATTCTGTCTTTGCAAGCAAAGGAAAGAGAATCAACATTCCTTAAGCACAGACTGTGGGGCAAGCACAGACTGGCCCCACAGAATAGACTCTCTTATTCACATTTTACAGCCAGTAAAACTGAGACTCAGAAGACTACAGAGGAAATTGTTTTGTATGAGCTGACACTCGAATCTCTCTGCATCCAAAGCATGTTGTTTCTGAAACTGAACAATCAAAAGGCCTAGATTCTAGTCATGGTTCTTGCAATACTTGTGAGGTCTTGAGCAAATACAAGAGCCTCAATTTCCTTATTAGCAACAAATTTCCGCTTTTCTATTCAGAGGGATGGCATTGCTTTTCCTACCTATCCCATAGGTTGATATGATAATAATTGGGAATGTGTTTTAAAAACTGAAATATCTCATAGAAATATTTGGCCTTAAACCTCACTTATGAATGAGTTTAAATAATGTGATGGCATCCACATGTGGTCCCTGAGCATCTTGGCCATCCCCATGAGTAAGAAAGACTAGAACTCCTTAGATTGTCCCTTTGAACTGAGTCTATGGGTCCTGTGTTTCATGACAACTCATTGATTTTCTTTTCTTCCTGCCTCAAAGCAGTCTTTGGATTTTTTTTTTTTTTAAACTTACGTAACAGAACTGAGGTCTAACTCAGCAAGAATAGCTTTTGAAGGGAGAAAAAGTGACAGCTATAGAGAAGTATGTGTCTTAGGAACACATATTTTGGATCTGGTCAGAGAAGAACTGAGATGAATGCCCTCTAAACACAGTGAGAACTGTCTTTTAGTCAGTGATTGCCATGACAGACTTTATTTGCATTTAGTGCACTAACACCCCCTCTATTGTCCTCTAAGCTCTTAGGTATCTTGCCCCATTTTTAAAGTTTTTGTTATTTTTGTCAGTTCTTTTCTTCTTTTAGCTCTGTTTTTTAAAAATTTATTTATTTTTAATTGGAGTATAATTGCTTTATAATATTGTGTTGGTTTCTACCATACACCAACATGAACCAACCATAGGTACCTTCCCTTTTCTTTCACCACTTCTGTTTCTCTACAACAGTTTTCCTCCTATTTGCTCATTCTCTAAAACATCAAATTTTTTGTGCCAAGGATTGGATACTAAATGATGAGGAATGTATTGGCCATCAATTTACATTATGGTTGGTCAACTTAGTTTTAGTGCTCCTTTAACCTTCCAAGCCAGGCTTCAGCAATACATGAACCATGAACTTCCTGATGTTCAAGCTGGTTTTAGAAAAGGCAGAGGAACCAGAGATCAAATTGCCAACATCCTCTGGATCATGGAAAAATCAAGAGAGTTCCAGAAAAACATCTATTTCTGCTTTATTGACTACGCCAAAGCCTTTGACTGTGTGGATCACAATAAACTGTGGAAAATTCCTCAAGAGATGGGAATACCAGATCACCTGACCTGCCTCTTGAGAAATCTGTATGCAGGTCATGAAGCAACAGTTAGAACTGGACCTGGAACAACAGACTGGTTCCAAATAGGAAAAGGAGTATGTCGAGGCTGTATATTGTCACCCTGCTCATTTAACTTATATGCAGAGTACATTATGAGAAAGGCTGGGCTGGAAGAAGCACAAGCTGGAATCAAGATTGCCAGGAGAAATAACAATAACCTCAGATATGCAGATGACACCACCCTTATGGCAGAAAGTGAAGAGGAACTAAAAAGCCTCTTGATGAAAGTGAAAGAGGAGAGTGAAAAAGTTGGCTTAAAGCTCAACATTCAGAAAACGAAGATCATGGCATCTGGTCCCATCACTTCATGGCAAATAGATGGGGAAACAGTGGAAACAGTGTCAGACTTTATTTTTTGGGGCTCCAAAATCACTACAGATGGTGACTGCAGCCATGAAATTAAAAGATGCTTACTCCTTGGAGGGAAAGTTATGTCCAACCTAGATAGCATATTCAAAAGCTCAGAGACATCACTTTGCCAACAAAGGTTCGTCTAGTCAAGGCTATGGTTTTTCCTGTGGTCATGTATGGATGTGAGAGTTGGACTGTGAAGAAGGCTGAGCGCCGAAGAATTCATGCTTTTGAACTGTGGTGTTGGAGAAGACTCTTGAGAGTCCCTTGGACTGCAAGGAGATCCAACCAGTCCATTCTGAAGGAGATCAGCCCTGGGATTTCTTTGGAGGGAATGATGCTAAAGCTGAAACTCCAGTACTTTGGCCACCTCATGGGAAGAGTTGACTCATTGGAAAAACTCTGATGCTGGGATGGATTGGGGGCAGGAGGAGAAGGGGACGACAGAGGATGAGATGGCTGGATGGCATCACTGACTCGATGGACATGAGTCTGAGTGAACTCCGGGAGTTGGTGATGGACAGGGAGGCCTGGCGTGCTGTGATTCATGGGGTTGAGAAGAGTTGGACACAACTGAGAGACTGAACTGAACTGAACCTTCCCACCTGTGAAATGAACATCTGATGTTTTCTCCAGTTTTTTCATTTTGAGTATTGAAAAAGTATTTGGGAAAATTTTGAGTTCCTTAGAGTCACATTGATTGTCTACCCTATCTTTTTGTGATAACAAATATTAGTTCACTGTTTCAATAACTTTTTTCCTCCAAAGGCAATATGCACCTAGTAAAATAATGTAATATTTCTGTTAGGTTGAACTATATAAGATGACTGTGTATGTAGGGAAAAATGGTCAAATACCAACAATTTCATATAGTTTATCCTAGTACCTCAAATGATTGTTTTTCTCCATACATGTTTACTTTCTACTATGTAGCCCAACCATACGCATCCTGCTTTCCCAGAAGAAATTATATCATCATGGGTTCTTACTAACACATATTGTGAAGTAACAAAGTTTTCCTCTTCTGCAGTCTAGTGTGATGATTCATCAGATGATACAGCTCAGAAGTTTATAGACGATATAGTTGTGAGGAAAAACTGTATCACCATTTTGCGGGTAGACATGTTTGTACCATTTCAGTGCTCTGGCAAACAAAGTTGTACAGACCATTCTTATAAATTAAGAGGAAGAGATGGGGGTAGCAAGGATTAGGTTGTGGCCTGGGTCTGGGTTCCTAGGTGGCTCAGTGGTTAAAGAATCCATTTGCCAATAAAGGAGATGCAGGAGACATGGGTTTGATCCCCGGGTTGGGAAGGTCCCCTGGAGGAGGAAATGGCAACCCACTCCAGTATTCTTGCTTGGAAAATTCCGTGGACAGAGGCGCCTGGCAGGCTACAGTCCATGGGCTCCCAAAGAGTCAGACACAGCTGAGAGCCTGAACATGCATGTTGGGCCAGAGTAGCACCAGTAGAAGGGGCGCTGAGAGGATCCCAAAGCCTTTTCTCTAGGAAATTGTCTTGTTTTGGAAATGAGCTTCTGACTGTTAGAAGATAGGGCCAGAGAGTAGGGAAGCCTCAACTCTTGGAATTACAGAGTCTTTGCCTCCAAATCCTACTTTACCACTTACTCCAAGTAGAATCTGTATTCTCATGTTGTTAAGCCACTTCAGTCGTTTCCGACTCTGTGTGACCCCATAGACGGCAGCCCACCAGGCTCCTCCGTCCCTGGGATTCTCCAGGCAAGAACACTGCAGTGGGTTGCCATTTCCTTCTCCAATGCACACATGCATGCTAAGTCGCTTCAGTAGTGTCCGACTCCGTGCGACCCTATGGACAGCAGCCCACCAGGCTCCTCTGTCCATGGGATTCTCTAGGCAAGAATACTGGAGTGGGTTGCTTTCCTTCACCAGTATTTTCATGATAAAAATGGAATTTTATGATCTCTTTCATTGTAATTTTTTAATCTCTGTGTTTAAAGTCTATTAATTATATGCTTTTTTTCATTAATTACATTTCTTTCTATAAATTCATTCTCAAAATTCATGTTAGAGGTCAGTATTACAATGCCCAGTAGGTTAGATATTTCTACATATGTCAGTGAATCATGCCAAAAATAGTGGACTCCTAATATTGTGGGCTAGGTCCAGAGTGGCAGCTATAACCTCAATGGCAGCAGTGGTTGACTCCAGTCAGTCATTCTGTTAAATGGGAATTTACTACATTTTATAACGTAAGGAATTTGGGTGGTTATTAGATACAGAAAATGTGTACACTACAGTAAATGTTTTTTTTTTTGTCTCAGTTGATTATGCTTTTAATACTGTTGCACTATTTTTCACTCATAGACACTGCCTGTATAGCATTAATGATTATAAAAATGATATCAACCATTTATTGAGCATTTTTTTTTTACCTGGCAGGTTCTCTACTGAAAGATTAACATACTTATCTCATTTAATCATTACAAAGTTCTTGCATGCTAGGTACTGTTAGTAGCCTCCTTTGCAGATGGAGAAATCTAAATTTGAGAGGTTAACAAGCTCCAGATGATTCAGTTACAAAGGGTAGGAACAAGAGAAGTTATGATTTGTCTGACAGTGAAAGCATGTTTGTCTATGACCTGTAGGTTATATCACTCTGATGAGCTTATAAAAGGACAGAAAGAAGAATCCAGCCAGACACTTAAATGACTTCTGACTGAGGGATGAGATAAATGCAAATAAGGCACTAAGACAGCAAAATAGCCAAGTAGTCTTAGCATCTATACACAGGAATAAAGCTCTGCATCCCCATAGCCATATTATCAGGAAGTCTGCTTCATTTATTCCAAATTGACTACCCATTCATCTTCAAGTGACCCTCTGTTCTTCCATTCTGAAACCTGAAGTATTTATAAGTGAAATAAGATGGAGATCCACTCAAACCTTAACACTCTTTCTCTTAAGGTTTGAAACACTGGTATTAAAACTTAAATATCCCACTGGTCTTCAGTGGCCTAATATTTCTTCTCTTAACATTGATTTTGCTCACCTTGGAGATGGAATTTGAAAATAGATTAAATAATTTCAGAACCTTTGTTACTATGGTGACCCAGGATGGAGCTGGTGAGATTTCTTCCCTTTATATCTTGATACTAAGAAATCTGCCTCTTTGTCCCTGTCTTTTACAGAAGCTCACGGTATGATAGAAGGGATAAGGTGTGGGAGAAGTGTTATTACAGACACATTGGGAGAAATGCTGCTTTGAAACTGGCCTCTGTCTGCCTCTGAGGGATTCTAGTAAGGGTAATTCTGTGACTCATGTTCAAAAAGTAATGAAGTCTTGAGTGGTTGGAAGCTTGATAACCACACTGTACTGTGCCAGTTATTTATTTACTTTTTAAGATTTTTTTTGATGTGACCTTTAAAAAAAAAAAGTCTGTATTGAATTTGTTACAGTATTGCTTCTGTTTTATGTTTTGGTTTTTTGATTATGAAGCATGTGGAATCAGTGATTGATCATTCCATTCTTCTGATTACTCAGTCCGAACCCTTTGACTTTGTCATTTTTGCATATCTATGTTGAATCCAGTGGTAAATGATACTGATTCTACCTTTACTATCTGTCAAAATCTGACTGCCATTGCCTTATTCTTTGCTGCTGCCTTGGACCAAATCACAACCATCATCTGTTGGATTTTTGAAATAACCGCCTTGCTTTACCCCTGTAGTCCTTATCTACACTTGATTGATCCTTTTAAAGCATAAATCAGAGCATGTCAGAAAGCTCTAATTCTGAGTAAAAGCCAAAGTCCTTGAAATTGTCCACAAAGCCATGTGTGTCTGCCTGCCCTCCCACTGCCATAGTATCTTCTTCTTCATCCCTAACCACTCATCCTCTTACTTGCTTTGTGCCATGCTGGCCTTTTCATTGTTCCACAAACACTCCAAGAAAACTTGACCTCAGAGCCTTTGTACTATAATCCCGGTTGCCTGAAAGTTGCCTTGCCTCATATATGCATGGCTGCTCCCTCACTGCATCCTTCAGGCTTTTGAGTGTTATCTTGTTGAAGGGGCTTTCCCCAAACTTCCTCCACCCTCCAACATTCACACTTCCATTTGCATTGTTTAATTTTTCTCTATTGAATTGTTTACCACCTGACATGTATATGCTTATTTGGTGGTTGTTGACCCACATAGAATGTAAGCTTAGTGAGGGCAGGGACCTCTACTGTTGTAGATCAGGGTTTAGGATAGTACCTGGCTCTGTGGAAATCTGGTGAATAAGTGAATAAAATCCACAGTCTGCAGTCACCAGATGCAGAAAAAGCAGAAGAAAAAAATGGGTCTGTGAATTAGGATATGCACGGTTGTATATAAGGAGATGTGTGTGGGCAGAGAGGAATAATCATCTTTGTGTCAATGGGAGGGCCTCATAATCTTAGTATGCTTGAGTGACAAGGATACCGAAAGACATACTTTTCCTTCTCTATTCTCATCTCTGTTATTACCAGTAATCTATTTTTGTCTTTGTCAAATGCTTTTTGTGTGTATAATCAGAGTTTATCTTTTTGCTTACATTATTTAGAGAAGAGACGAGGGAGTTTATTCCCTTAATATTTTGGGTAATGCCTCCCTGCATCATCTATTAGCAGTGATAACTGTTTATCTGGGCCATCCCTCTTTCTCCTGGCATCTGCATGATTTCTTTTAATCACATTCCCATTACCCTCTAATTATGTAAAATTATGTTATATTAAGTATGATTTCTGCTGGTAGCCACAGGGTGGCATTCATGTTCTTTGCTATCACTTAAATGACTGATAGATTACAAGGTCACTTTGAGTAGATAAATAGCCTATAGATCCTTTTCAATGAGGTTCGCATTCTGATTTTTCATATTAACACTGGTAAATTGCAGAATTTATTATGCTTTCCCACCTGCACCTCATTTGGCTTCCAGCACCTCCGGTGCCTTTCTACAGGAATCCAGGATGACTCTATCAGATGGCCTTGTTTCAATATTCAACTCAGTCAAAGAGTGTCTAATGAAAGCCAGCCGCTGATGTGCCTTGGTATTCATTTCAACTCAGTCATCATGGGAAGATTTGCCAGCAGCCTTTAGCACATGGCTCTGACAGAATGTTTGCTGGTAAATACTAATCTGAATAACAAGTAGGATCATTCACCCCAACAGGTTTGTGCCAATCTAGGTGGATTCTCCAGACTGGGCCTGAGGCTATAAAACCAGCTTTTTAATATTTAAACGTGACTTTGATTATAAAAGCAAAACGCACGCACACACACACACACAGAGAAATGATTACATGGGGAATTTCAGCTCTAATGTGGCATCTGGTCTAGATTTCAAGATGCAGAGCTTAGCCCTTCTTCCCTCCTAATCTTACCCTAGAGTCATTCATTCATTCCCTCTTTTCTATACCTCAATTTCATTTAACTTGTGGTGAGTTCATCTATTATTATGTATTTTATCACATTCATATCTCAAGCATGATTTTCCTATCAAGACTAACAGTTGAAGACAATGCTGAAAATAAACTTTACAGGTGATATGTATCTAGAAGATTTTGATTAATTTTTTTCTCTTTCTGCATCCTCACAGTTGTTCTGGGGGTGGGTGACACAAAAACCTCTTATTACCTCCAGGCCCCCCAAGTCTGGAAGGCCTCTGTTCTCTCACTGTCTCACAAAGGAATATCATAATAGTGGCTTTGCTAGCATTTCTGACTTTAACCTCCTTTCCATATAATCCATATTATTTTTCCCTCCTGGAGTCATTTTACTGAAACTATGATGTCATTTTTTTCTTACTCAGAAAAGTGGGATCTTATCAAAAACTCAAGTTATTTTTACCTCTCATTGACCCTTTAAAATTAACTCACTGAAAATTTCTTTCTCCTTCTCTGAAAGTGACCTCCATTAATTTTCCAGTAACTTCTAGGCAATAGAAAGCCCTCTGGTTTCTTTAAACCACAAATATAAACTCAATACAGAAAGCAGGATATCCAAGCTGATACATTAAATAAGCAAGACTTTAATCTTCATTTACTGGAAAGATTTCTCCCTTCACCTGCAGCTAGGGCTTCCTGCCTTCAAGGAGCAGAATGCAATCAGATCCAGTCTTTTTGTTTGGTCACCTGTTTTGTCTGCTAGATGCTATTCCTTTTCAGGGTTATAGTGCATGGAAAGAAGAGTAGTGGAATGAACAGCTTTTATTCAACTAGTTTAATTAGAGGGCTGTTGTGTCTGACTCTTTGTGACCCCATGGACTGTAGCCCACCATGGAATTCTCCAGGCAAGAATACTGGAGTGGGTAGCCATTCCCTTCTCCAGGGGATCTTTCTGATCCATGGATTGAACCCATGTCTCCTGCATTGCAGGCAGATTCTTTACTATCTGGACCACCAGGGAAGCCCATCATTAGAGGGGAGTTTTGCCTTCCTGATGCCTGAAAGATGTATAAAGTGTCTTTCTTATGGAATCGGTGGATTCTTCAGAGGCTCCCCGGCTAATTTCTCAGACTGCAGCTTCTTTCATTTGGGAATTGCCTCTTCTTTGACTTGCCATTCCTTTTGCCCCTCAATTTCTGGTTTTCTGGCAGTCCACTTCACATACACCCTTGGTTGGAAATTCGTGGTCCCCAGAAGCAACCCTTTGGGTGCAGTGTCACTTTAAACATGATCCTAAGTTCATACGTTTGCCATGGGTTCCGTACCTAGTCCCCTGCATTCTTGCATGTTTGATCATCACTGAGGATAGTTACTCTCCAGATAAAGCATTTACTCTGCCACTGTAAGAGTCTTTATCTGGCCTCTCATCTTTGGACTCTTTCAAACCGAGTCAGCAATGTTCTTCTGTGTTCTACTGCAGAGAAAGTTTCTCAAACTCTAAGACTAGTATTATAAATCCTTTCTCTGAGCTTTAGAAAATCCACCTCTCCATTGCATTTCTCTCAGTACCTTTTTGTCTTCCTTGTGGGACAGTTGTCTCACTGGCTCTCTGAAACCTATTTTGAAAAGCCTGCTGCTGCTGCTGCTGCTAAGTCGCTTCAGTCGTGTCCGACTCTGTGCGACCCCATAGCCGGCAGCCCACCAGCCTCCCCCGCCCCTGGGATTCTCCAGGCAAGAACACTGGAGTGGGTTGCCATTTCCTTCTCCAATGCATGAAAGTGAAAAGTGAAAGTGAAGTGGCTCAGTCATGCCTGACTCTTAGCGACCCCATGGACTGCAGCCTACCAGGCTCCTCTGTCCATGGGATTTTCCAGGCAAGAGTACTGGAGTGGGGTGCCCTTGCCTTCTCCATTGAAAAGCCTGCCTCTTCATCAGTTCATTTTTGTTTTTGATATCTGTTGTTTGAGGCTTACAAATTGTCTAATTATATAAATTTCAAAAATATTATTTAGATTCCAGTCTTTGGATTAGTTGACTAAGTAGTTCAAACTAATCTCACCGAGCATAAAACATATACTGAATTTTGCGTTTTAATCTGCTGGAAGGCCTTGGGGAACTAAGTTTGGGAGAAATTATTACACCAGCATCTTGAAAATCCCAGTATTTGGAGTCCACTTTTGCGCAAGAGCCATATGCTGACCAAATTCACATCTAGAAAGTGGAATAACTCTTTTGACAGATTAGAAGGGTCAGCAGAACATATCTGAATTTTAGGAGTTTCCTTGAGATGCTTCTAAAGAGTTGCATCCTAGGTGAAATGAGTAACTTTTAAACCTACTGATGCATTAATTGCAGCGCTTTGAATCCTCTCAGTAACTCAGGAATTCTCAGACCTTATAATTACATCAAGGGGATGCCTTCCTGATTATAGTTCTCACAGGCACTTGGGTGAAACAAAACAAAGTTCCCTACCAAGGAATCTAGCGTCATCTTAGGATCCAATCAATTCCGTAAATATTTTTTAAAAATACAACTGTCTGGTACAGAATCAAAGAACCAGGTGTCTGCAGATAAGAAAACATAAATGAGAAATAGTAGAAACATCAAAGATATAAAACAGGCCCACAAGGACTTCAGATACTGGGATTTAAAACAATTTAACCTATCATCTTCAAAAAGACAAAAGATAAGTTAGAAAATATTGGCAGAAAATGTGACACTCTAAAAAGTCATCTAACAGATTTTAAAAGGAATTGATATGAATTCTGAGGTTGAAAATGCAAGAAACAAAATTACAAATTCAATGAAATTGTTAAACAGCATATTAGACATAGATGAAGAGAAAAGTAGTGGCTTGAAATGTAAGCTGGAAGAAAATATCTCTAACAAAATACAGAGGGACCAAAGAATTGAAAATATAAGAAGATGGGAAAGACAAAGATGACCCAGTAAAATCCAATATATACTTACGATAGTGATTTCTGTGCTGATAAGTGTCTGTCTAGTCTTTGAACTTGGGGTGGGTCCATGGATATTTGATTTATTGTAATTCATTGAGTTGAACATTTATGTTTTATGTTCTTTCTGTATATGTGTTTCATATCAAGACAAAAATAGAGGTTTAAAAAATAAGAAAAAAAAAACAAAACCAATTACTCTGGTTGCTGTGTGGAAAGTAGATTTGAAGAGATAAGAATGGAAATGGGATGATAGGGGGAACTTGCCATAATCTATGCAATAGATGGTGGTATACAGAAAAAGAGCTAGGTGAATGGATTCTTGACATGGTTTGGAGGTAGACTTCCTAAGACTGTTAGATTCCACTAACTTAGTAGACTTAGACTTAGTTATAATCCACTAACTTAGAGAACTTAATCTGTTCTCTCCAGAATAGAATTATGTGTAGACTAAGTTATATTCTCTTTAGAAAGGAGGTATAATATCTCAGTTTTTGGACTGAGTATAACTGATGAGGCCACTGACTGAGGGGGAGAACAAGAAAGGGGCAAACTAGAAGGAAAAAACCATGAGTTGTATTTTGGAGTGTACAGAGACAATGCAGTGGAGACCAGGACTGACTCTCGGAGTGCTCTGGAGAATGTGGTATCATGGAAAGAAAGGAAATGTGTTTCAAGAAAGAAGGATTAGTCAAGCAAGATAAAGACAGAGAAGTGACTTTAGAATTTGACATTATAAGTCATTGCTGTAAGATTAGAGCATTGCTATTATAGCATTAATTGCTATTATTGCTATAAGATTATTAGTCATTGCTATAAGAGCAGTTTTGGTGGAGAGGTAGATAAGGGATGTGAGCCTGTTTGAAGTGAGTCAGACAATGGGAGTGGGGAAGTCAGGAAGCAAGAGTTAACAGCTCCTAAGACATTTTGCAGAGTACATCATGAGAAACGCTGGACTGGAAGAAGCACAAGCTGGAATCAAGATTGCCGGGAGAAATATCAATAACCTCAGATATGTAGATGACACCACCCTTATGGCAGAAAGTGAAGAGGAACTAAAAAGCCTCTTGATGAAAGTGGAGAGTTTAAAAGTTGGCTTAAAGCTCAACATTCAGAAAACGAATATCATGGCATCCGGTCCCATCACTTCATGGCAAATAGATGGGGAAACACTGGAAACAGTGTCAGACTTTATTTTTTTGGGGCTCCAAAATCACTGCAGATGGTGACTGTAGCCATGAAATTAAAAGATGCTTACTCCTTGGAAGGAAAGTTATGACCAACCTGGATAGGATATTCAAAAGCAGAGACATTACCTTGCCAACAAAGGTTTGTTTAGTCAAGGCTATGGTTTTTCCTGTGGTCATGTATGGTTGTGAGAGTTGGACTGTGAAGAAGGCCTGAGCACTGAAGAATTGATGCTTTTGAACTGTGGTGTTGGAGAAGACTCTTGAGAGTCCCTTGGACTGCAAGGAGATCCAACCAGTCCATCCCGAAGGAGATCAGCCCTGGGATTTCTTTGGAAGGAATGATGCTAACACTGAAACTCCAGTACTTTGGCCACCTCATGCGAAGAGCTGACTCATTGGAAAAGACCCTGATGCTGGGAGGGATTGGGGGCAGGAGGAGAAGGGGACGACAGAGGTTGAGATGGCTGGATGGCATCACTGACTCGATGGACGTGAGTCTGAGTGAACTCTGGGAGTTGGTGATGGACAAGGAGGCTTGGCATGCTGTGATTCATGGGGTCGCAAAGAGTCAGACATGACTGAGTGACTGAACTGAACTGAAGACATTTTGTTCTGAAGCTGAACAAGATAAATTGTGTCATGGCTAAACAGAGACATGGGGGGCAACAATGAGTTTTTGATAAGGAAGAAACAACCCATTTCTAGATTGTTGAGAATTCAGTGAGAGGAAAATGATGATACAAAAGAAAGATGAATACTTCCAGATGTGAGGTCCTTGAGTAGAAAAGAGGTTATGGGTATTATTGAGCATCCATTATGTGACAGGCATTGCTCAAGGAACCATGTGTATACAGCATAAAAATATATTTTCTGCCTTTGGGGACAACATGGAACAGGAGTAGGAAGTGGGGAGAGAGCTCAGTAGACCAGCCATTTCATTATACTCTGATATAGAAATGCATGGAATATGCCAGGAAGAGAGTGCTCCTAGATAAGCCTTGGAAATAGTGAAAAGTTTCTCAAAGAAATGATTGACCCTTAAGGATTCATTAAATCCTTATTAATCCCTCCCTGTGGGAGGGATAATATAGTAAAAGTTCTTTTATAAGTTTATCACTACTGAATGTCCCAGCATTATCACTTGTCACAGTATCCCTGCCTCCAAACATATGTGTTTGAAGATGCCCTCATGTCACCATACCCGTCGTTGCCTAACGTGTCATGCTATTTTGTGGTGTACACACTTGTTGATATTCTGTGAAATGCTCTTGCTTCCCGGTAAACTTCTGTATGTCTCCAAGACTCAGCTTAACAGCTACTTTATCTCCCACACCCTTTCCAGAGACGTTAGAAAGAGGGGGCTCCCAAAACAAAAAGTCCAGTTCTTGCTCTCACCTTCATGCCCCTGGGGCACTTTATAAGTGCCTCTATGGGTGCTTGTGATTTTTTTTAGGAAAGCAGTTACCATAGTGGTTACAAGAATGGATTCAGTGCCGGGTTCCCTGAGTCAAATCATAGCCCTGCCATTTACCAGCTGTGTCACCTGGAGCCTGTTTCTTAATCCCTAGGTGTCCCAGTTTCTTCCTTTCTAAAATGAGACTAATGAAGCCTACCTGCTGAACTTGAAAGTGAATTATTATAACTCAAAAAAAAAAAAAAAAAAAAAAGGAAGGTACAGAGGATGTAGATGCAAGGGATGCTCAAGATGAAAATTCCAGACTTTGTGGGCTTGCCTGCTGGTCTGTCCTTTCCCCCAACCTGCCTCGTTTACCTTCCCTGGAGAAGAGGTGAACATACATGTTAGAGGGAAAGTTGCTCCTGGTTTCTTGACTGTTTCAACTATGAATTATGTGTGATTCTAGAAAGGAAACTTTTTATTTTTGACATTTTTTTTTGTCCTTTTGCATTCTCTCTCTTTCTTTATTATTTTGAGTGTGCTGTCCATTTTGTCAATTTGTTCCCATAGAAACCACTGAAAATTTACAGCTTGCTTAAAGTGGATCCGAGAAGAAGCACAGGTTGTTGTGGGTATGAAGTGAGTTTATACTGCAAAACACTTAGAGCAGCATCCGGCATGTGAAAAATGCTTGATACATTGTAGCTATTATTACTATAATTATATATGTTTTTCAACCATGATGAGAATAGCTCTTATTTATATTTGTTTTATGCATCCTTCCACTCTTCCAACAACCACCAACTTGACCTTGCATGACATGAAGAAGCTCAATAAACGTATTGGAAGGGATACATGAATGGATTTCCCTCCTTTCTCCCCAACTGGTGTTATAGCAGGGTTCTAATCTTGGTGTCTCCTTTGGGCTTAGCATACATTTGGACATAAGACACTCATGGCATAGTGCTGTGGGGATGATTTTTTTTTAAATATTGGACCCTAAAGATTTCTAAAATTACAAGAATATCAGGAGAGATGGTGCATTAAATCCTTAACACCTCAGTACAGTTGCTAACAGAGTCAGAGGTTGCCTGAAAGAAACCTCGAGCTCAAAGAGTTGAGTCTCCTTCTTTGTGAAGGGCATCCCTTCTCACATCCTTGACTGATGGCTAGTCATTTAAGCTTTTCTTAAAAGTAGGTAATCAGAAAGCTTCTCTTTGGGGAGAAGGTGAACACTGGATGCCAGAGTGGGAGTAAGAGAGAACTCAAAAAGAGGGGCAAAGGGCAGAGAAGATGGAAAGAGGGAGAACCCAGAACAAAAAGTCCGGATCCTCTGCATTTGCCTGCAGATTCTGCCCTCCTGTCCAGCCTTGCCCAGCTTCCTGGAAGAAAGAGTCAAGTATATGCTGGAGGGAAAATTGGCTCTGATTTTTATCTTTTGAAATCATAAGTGTAATGACAGAGACACATGTGTGATTTTAAAAAGGAAAGTGTTTTTACTTTCTCACAGGGTCCGTTTTGTTCTTTGTGGTTTCTCTCTCTCAATTTTTTTTTCCCAAGAGCATTGTCCATTTTGCCAATTTGTTTCCATGGACACCATTGACAGTTGACCTGTTATTTATGTGAATTTGAGAAGAGACAATAGTAATAAACTCTGATATGGGCTATGAATAGCACGAGTGTTTCGGACTGCCCGTCTTCTACCTCTCTACTTAACTACTGAGCAGATCAAGTTTATGATAATAATTTAAAGAACACAAGACTCTGTTTTCTTTCCTGGATGTGAGTGGTAGGAGGGACGAGAAGGCTCTCCAATCTCCATCTCTTTGGATATTATCATGGAAGTCATGGCCAGTTGAAGGAGAATGGGACTTTCTTAAAGGAACAGATGGATCATTAGGTGGGGTCTGGCCCACATGCAGCGCTTAGCATTTACTCTTCTCAGGGAACCTGGGGCAAATGAGGCTTCTAAAAATGACTGCAAACAATAAGGAAGAAGGAACTTGGGATTTCTGTCCTTTTCACTGGTGGCGAAGCAGGTAGACAAAACAGGGAAGAGGTTGTTGCTGAGAACTGCAACAGACAAATGCCTAGAGGAGGAGGCAATTTTTTGCCTTGCAGGGGACCAGCTCCATAATATCTAAGACAAGAGCAGAAGGACTGAGCCCCAAAGGACTGGCTGGCTCAAAAAGAGGGTTTCCTCCTTCAGATATTTGCACCTCCAGCTTCATTTCCAGCCTCTGCCCCTCAATAACCATGATGTTTAGAGACCATTCCCTGTTGCTCAGGTCTAAATGAGGAGGGAGAATATAAATGGGACATCTGAGTCCCATAAGAAATAAAAGAGGAAAAGAAATAAGGGTGAAAGAAAAATTAGGAATGGAAATACATAGAGAGATTTAGAGATTGAGAAAATTTAAGACTATGTTGAAGGAAAAAAATAAATCATTAAGTTATAATGGTCAATATTGTAAGACTGACTAATGAAAAATAAATGATTATTCATCTGCTATTTCCCAGCATTCTGCTACAGCACAGTGAATTGAAAAATGAGGGCTGAAATTTCTTCCCTAGAAAATTTATGACAGATGAAGGAAAGCTTGAATGTCAAAGTAAGTTTATTTCCCCAATCCCATAGGTCTTCTCTCTGTGGGGGAACTACAAATTAAAGCTGATACAGTGGTAGATGGAAAGTCATGCTTTGGACAAGGCTAAACAGCCTCCGAGAATGCAGCCACTCTTCTTGCTGTGGGTTAATGCTGGATAAGTATCAGTCTAGATGCCAAAATATCCCCTGGTCCAATGCTTCGGAAAGTAAAGAAGTTGAAATTAGTTTACATTTACAGTATGGTAATGAGTGAACTAACGAGGGTAGCTTTTGCAATCACCCTAACTCCTTTGTCCTGAGCCAAACACTTGCTCTAAGGCTCAGTTGAGATATTACTTCTCATCACCAAGAGGTGGAAAACTGGGGATATAGTAAGAGGCTGATGACCATACTGGATCTCTTAGACTTTTTACCAACTAGATGTTCCAATTCAGCAGGGAAGGGAGTGGAATCTAGGAAATTCCTGGTCTGACTCTTCTCTCTATATACACGGATTAGAATCTCCAGAAAGTGTGGAGATGGCATTCCTACAGTTTACAGTGCCAAACTTATACCATAGGATGAAGTGTTTTAAATGACATTAAAATATCCATTCTATTTATTGATTCCAGTAGCCTGAAGTTACACTGAGTGTATGAGATAAGGGGCTGTAAATAAGGTTGCTGTTGTTCAGTGTCCAACTCTTTGCAACCCCATGGACTATATAGCCCACCAGGCTCCTCTGTCCATGAAACTTCCTAGGCAAAAATACTGGAGTGAGTTGCTATTTCCTTCTTCAGTGGATCGTCCCAGTGCAGGGATTGAACCTGGGCCTCCTGTATTGGCAGGCAGATTCTTTACGGCTGAGCTACCAGGGAAGCTGTAAGTGAGGTAACAGAACAATGAAACAAGAACTCAGGACCTTGGTGTACATCAGTATCCAGAATAATTAGATAGAAATAAAGCTCTAATGGGGCCCTAAACCTCACTAGGCAACAAGAGAAACCTCTCAGTAAGGACTGATAAAGGGGAGCCATCCTTTCAAGAAACCCAAGGGACAAGCCAGATGGATAAAATATCCAGTGAATGACAGATCTTTGCACAAGATGCTGAGAACCTTGTCAGTGACAGTTTCACCAGCTAGACCAAAGACACGCAAACAGATGAATAGCCAGATAAATATTGCATATAGTAATTATGCCCCAGCTATAAATATGGTGAGTTGATGTTTTCTGCCCTCAGGGAAGTGCAGTTAAAATTGGGATAGCAATTTTGATGAGAAGGGAATCAGAATTCAGGGAACTTGAGTTCAGAATTTTAAAGAGCCCTGGAGACTGGGTCATCATAATAAAGCATTATACATCAGCAAGGAGAATTTCATTTTCCTGGGTCAGTCCCGTGAGGTTTGCATGCGAAGAGGTTACAGTTCTTTCCTGCCTGTTTGTTTCCAGCAGTAGGATTCCTTGGGCTATAATGTCCATTTATGTTATAGTCTTTAGCCAGAGGCAATCTGGCCCAGTTGCTTTTTTCTTTCCTTGAATGCTCCACTGGAGTAATAATAAGATTAGATTAAAAAAAAAAAAAAAAAACACCAAACATCTTGACCCCTGTCTTTGCTGAAACTTGTTCTTGAACATTAGGGAAGTGTAAATTTTGAAGCTGTGGTAAAGGAAGGAAAAAAAAAAAAACTCTAAGCACCTCAGAAAGTTATATCTGCTAGTGATTTATGTTTTCTGCTTTGTAAGCTGTGATAGAAATATAGTTTTAGATATGAGGATAAAGTTTAATATCCTAGTGTTGGAAATATACATTCCCTGTGCAAACTTTCCCTATGCTGAGTTGTTATCATTTTGGTTAACTGTTTTTCTTTCTTTTATTCTTGAAAAATCTTTGCTTCCTGTTATTATATGCCACGCATAGGTCAACAGCAATTCTAGGAAATGGCTGCCTTCTCTGCTTGGAATGCCACTGTTTTGATCCCAGTATCATCTCCCCTCTCCAAGTCTTCTTCCTGATCCACTCATTCTCAAAGACCCAGCTTAAAAGTTACCTGTGAAGTCCTCCTGAACAATTCTCCTGATATTGATGTAGTAAAGTGTTGTCTTTACTTGTTTCTTTTCTAGCAAGGTCAGGGATGTTTTCTCATTAACCCCTGTATTCCGCTGTGCCCAGGAACACATACTAAGCACCTCCCAGGTGGGGAGGAGGGGGATGAGAAAATAATGGATAGTTATTAGTAAAATATTGGTAAAAAGGAACAACTACACCAAAAAATCATATAGTTTCTAAATGTATGATTCATCTTTTAATTTACACAATTATACTATGCATGTTGATTCTGTTACTGCAAAATAAACAAAAATTTAAAATCAATAGAAAATCACAAAGTCAAATCTTTTTTGTTAGTCCATGGCAAAATTTCAGATTTACATGATAGGGGTAATTATTTTGATGATCTCTTTTGGTATGATAAGCTACCTTAAAACCTAGAGGATTTAAACAGTTAATGCTTAAAATTTTATGAATCAGAAATGCAGGAAGAATTTGACTGGTTGGTCCGTACAGTTGGAGGAGTACCTTCATGGTGGCAGTTTTCTACACGGGCACTTCGGTGCTTCGTGGTTTCTTTCTCTGTCTCTCATGTGACAGAGCCTCTTACCTGACCTGGGCCTCTTACAGGGTGGTGTCTGAGTAGTTACATTTCCTACCTGGTGGCTGTCTCCCAGAGGCAGGATGGGATACTGCCAGGCTAGCAGTAGCAGCCATCCCTGGAACTGGCATGAGTCAGTTTCTGCAAACCCTGTTGATCAAAGCAGACAGAGTCCAACCAGATTTGTTGGAGTGGAGAAATGACGCCACCTCGTAATGGTATGTGACAAGATTACACTGAATGAAAGCATGTGAGATGGAGCATGATTTGCTGCCATCTTTGGGAGCTATAATCTGTGATGTAACTAATACATGTTTGACAAATCAGTGCCCAAGGGACCATGTCATGAAAATCAATTAACTCTCTAGAAATGTTCAATGCCTCTCAGTGTGATAAGGTTTAATCCAGTGTAAGCTGCTTTTTTTTCATCTCTATCATAGAGATGAAATCTTTGGGGAAGAGAAGGGAAACCAAGCCTGGTATTCTTCATTTAGATCTTTCAATCACATTTATCTTATCAAGCATACTACAGAATCACAAGTGAGAGAAAGTTCTACTTAGACTGTAAGTATTTGCCTTATAGAACTCATTTCCCCCAAAAGGTAGCTTTAGGTAAATTTATGGGTAGTTGATCCTCACACCCCACTCCAGTGCTCTTGCCTGGACAGAAGAGCCTGGAAGGCTGCAGTCCATGAGGTCGCTAAGAGTTGGACACGACTGAACAACTTCACTTTCACTTTTCACTTTCATGCATTGGAGAAGGAAATGGCAACCCGCTCCAGGGTTCTTGCCTGGAGAATCCCAGGGACGGGGGAGCCTAGTGGGCTGCCGTCCATAGGGTCGCACAGAGTCGGACATGACTAAACCGACTTAGCAGCAACAGCAGCAGCAGGTACAAGAAGCAGGTGTTAGAGCTATATACCTAGCCTTTGTGGCTGACAATATAGAGAGCAAGGTTTTTCAAGTTGTAAGTTGTGATCCTATTAGTGAATCATGAAATCTATTTAGTAGGTCAGGACCAGTGGTTCAACGTTAAAAAAAAAAGGAATCAGATGGAATACAAAGTATCCTTTGTTACATGTAACCTAGAAGGTATATATAATATACTTAAGTATGTACAAGTGAGTGTTTTTGCATGGGTATGTATGAGTACTGGATTACCATGTAAGGTCTATTTCTAACTGGGACCCACAGTCAAAAATGTTTTTGAAGCCACTAAAATAGAGTGTCTGTGTCCTCTTGTGAACCCTCTCTTGGTGTCACTTTCGAACGCAAGACACTGGACTGGAAGGACTGTCGGTTTGATTCAGCATGGCATTTCTGATGTTCTCATGAAAAATATTTTGTTTGGGGCCCAGAATGACAAATAGCTCAGAGTCCAATAGAAACACCTTTTCCTAAAAGAAGAAATTGCTTTACAGACAGTACAGCAAAATAAAATGTCTCACCTCCACAGCATATGCCCTGTGTTGCCTATAAAGAGTTTTTATAGAAGACTGTTTTTTTTTTTTTCTTTTCCCCTTTTAAAATTTACATTTGGTTGAATAGATTTCCCAAGAGCTTAATGCTTCACCTACCCAATGTTTCTAACCCTTGATAGGCTACAAGATATGGTCCAGGTTAGATCCGGAAGTGCTGTGACATGCCTCGTTGTACATTGAGGGCTGCTTCTGATTGGGCTGGAAAACCCTGGGCATCATCCTTAGCACAGGTGTGGAGGGTGGGGCACAGATAACGTTTTTCAGACTCTCGTTTTTCACATGCCACTCTGTCTCCTTTCTTAAGTAGAATCTTTCCCTACTCCTATCTCAACTACACCTGTTAAAGCACAATGGTATAGTCTAGTGTCTATTTTTGACTTTCCAAATTAAGCCCCTTTAAAATTATAATTCATTGTGAGCAGTAAATATAGTTTATAAAAATACTTTTTATGTATTCTCTTCGGAGAAGGCAATGGCACCCCACTCCAGTACTCTTGCCTGGAAAATCCCATGGATGGAGGAGCCTAGTAGGCTGCAGTCCATGGGATCGATGAGGGTCGGACACGACTGAGCGACTTCACTTTCACTTTTCACTTTCATGCATTGGAGGAGGAAATGGCAACCCACTCCAGTGTTCTTGCCTGGAGAATCTCAGGGATGGGGGAGCCTGGTGGGCTGCCGTCTATGGGGTCACACAGAGTCGGACACAACTGAACTGACTTAGTAGCAGCAGCAGCATGTATGCTCTTGTACTTAATTTTCAGAACAAGCTTATGTGCTGGTTATCATAAATATTTTCATTTTAAAGTTGGAGAAGTTGAGATTCAGAGAGATTGACTGCTTGTGCAAGGTCATACATGTATGTGAAGCAGCAGGGCCAGGACTTGACTTTGACTACAAATCCCACATTATGTTTCCCTTGGCCAGAGGAAACTGGGCCTGCATTAGGTCTCTGGACTTGCATAGTTCAATTCAGTCGCCCAGTTGTGTCCAACTCTTTTTGACCCCATGGACTACAGCACGCCAGGCCACCCTGTCCATCACCAACTCCCAGCGCTTACTCAAACTCATGTCCATCACATCGGTGATGCCATACAACCATCTCATCATCTGTCGACCCCTTCTCATACCTTCAATCTTTCCCAGCATCAGGGTCTTTTCCAATGAGTCGGTTCTTCCCATCAGGTGCCAAAGTATTGGAGTTTCAGCTTCAACATCAGTCCTTCCAATGAATATTCAGGACTGATTTCCTTTGTGATGGACTGGTTTGATTTCCTTGTAGTCCAAGGGAGTCTCAAGAGTCTTCTCCAACACCACAGTTCAAAGCATCAATTCTTTGGCACTCAGCTTTATAGTCCAACTCTCAAATCCATACATGACTACTGGAAAAATCATAGCTTTGACCAGATGGACCTTTGTTGGCAAAGTAATGTCTCTGCTTTTTAATATGCTGTCTAGGTTGGTCATAGCTTTTCTTCCAAGGAGCAAGTGTCTTAATTTCATGGCAGCAGTCACCATCTGCAGTGATTTTGGAGCTCCCCCCCCTCAAAGAATATCTTACTGTTTCCATTGTTTCCCCATCTATTTGCCATGAAGTGATTGTACTGGATACCATGATCTTAGTTTTCTGAATGTTGAGTTTTAAGCCAAACTTTTTCACCCTCCTCTTTCACTTTCATCAAGGGGTTTTTTAGTTCTTCATTGCTTTCTGCCATAAGGGTGGTGTCATCTGCATATCTGAGGTTAGTGATATTTCTCCCAGAAATCTTGATTCCAGCTTGTGCTTCATCCAGCCCAGCATTTCACATGATATACCCTGCATATAACTTAAATAAGCATGGTAACAGTAAACAACATTGATGTACTCCTTTCCCTATTTGGAACCAGTCTGTTGTTCCATGTCCAGTTCTAACTATTGCTTCTTGACATACAGATTTCTCAGGAGGCAGGTCAGGTGGTCTGGTATTCCCATCTCTTTCAGAATTTTCCACAGTTTGTTGTGATCCACAGTGTCAAAGGCTTTGGCATAGTCAATAAAGCAAAAATAGATGTTTTTCTGGAACTCTCTTGCTTTTTCAATGATCCAATGGATGTTGGCAATTTGATCCCTGGTTCTTCTGTCTTCTCTAAATCCAGCTTGAACATCTGGAAGTTCATGGTTCACATACTGTTGAAGCCTGGCTTGGAGGATTTTGAACATTACTTTGCTAGTGTGTGAGATGAGTGCAATTTTGTGGTAGTATGAGCATTCTTTGGCATTGCCTTTCTTTGGGATTGGAATGAAAACTGATCTTTTCCAGTCCTGTAGCCACTGCTAAGCTTTCCAAATTTGCTGGCATATTGAGTGCAGCATTTTCACAGCATCATCTTTTAGGATTTGAAATAGCTCAACTGGAATTCCATCACCTCCACTAGCTTTGTTCATAGTGATGCTTCCTAAGGCCCACTTGACTTCACATTCCAGATTGTCTGGCTCTAGGTTGGTGATCACACCATCATGGTTATCTGGGTCATGAAGATATTTTTTGTATAGCTATTTTGTGTATTCTTGCCACCTCTTCTTAATATCTTCTACTTCTGTTACATCCATGTCATTTCTGTCCTTTATTGTGCCCATTTTGCATGGAATATTCCCTTGTTATCACTAATTTTCTTGAAGAAATCTCTGGTCTTTCCCGTTCTATTGTTTTCCTCTATTTTTGCATTGATCGCTGAGGAAGGCTTTCTTATCTCTCCTTGCTATTCTTTGGAACTCTGCATTCAGATGCTTATATCTTTCCTTTTCTCCTTTGCCTTTAGCTTCTCTTCTTTTCTCAGCTATGTGTAAGGCCTACTCAGACAACCAGTTTGCCTGTTTGCATTTCTTTTTCTTGGGGATGGTCTTGGTCACTGCCTCCTGTACAGTGTCATGAACCTCCACCCATAGTTCTTCAGGACTCTATCAGATGTAATCCCTTTAATCTGTTTGTCACTTCCACTGTCTGATCATAAGACATTTGATTTAGGTTATAACTGAATGGTTTAGTGGTTTTCCCTACTTTCTTCAATTTAAGTCTGAATTTGGCAAGGAGTTCATGATCTGAGCCACAGTTAGCTCCCAGTCTTGTTTTTGCTGACTGTATAGAGCTTCTCCATCTTTGGCTGCAAAGATTATATTCAATCTGATTTCAGTATTGACCATCTGGTGATGTCCACGTGTAGAGTCTTCTATTGTGCTGATGGGAAAGGGTGTTTGCTGCGACCAGTGTGTTCTCTTGGCAAAACTCTGTTAGCCTTTACCCTGCTTCATTTTGTGCTCTAAAGCCAAATTTGCCTGTTACTCCAGGTATCTCTTGACTTCCTAATTTTGCATTCCAGTCCCCTGTAATGAAAAGTACATCTTTTTGGGTGTTCATTCTAGAAGGTCTGTAGGTCTTCACAGAACTGTTCAACTTCAGCCTCTTCAGCATTACTGGTCAGGGCAAGACTTGGATTACTGTGATATTGAATTGTTTGCCTTGGAAATGAACAGAGATCATTCTGTTGCCTTTGAGATTGCACAGAAGCACTGCATTTTGGACTCTTGTTGACTATGATGGCTAGTCCATTTTTTCTAGGGGATTCTTGCCCACAGTAGTAGATATAATGGTCATATTTGTTAAACTCGCCCATTCCAGTCAATTTTAGTTCACTGATTCCTAAAATGTTGATGTTCACTCTTGCCATCTCTTGTTTGACCACTTCCAATTTGCCTTGATTCATGGACCTAACATTCCAGGTTCCTATGCAATATTGCTTTTATAGCATCGGACTTTACTTCTATTACCAGTCACATCCACAACTGGGTGTAGTTTTTGCTTTGGCTCCATCTCTTCATTCTTTCTGGTATTATTTTTCCACTGATCTCCAGTAGCATATTGGGCACCTACCGATGTGGGGAGTTCATCTTTTCAGTGTCCTATCTTTTTGCCTTTTCATACTGTTCATGGGGTTCTCAAGGCAACAATACTGAAGTGGTTGGCCAGTGCCTTCTGCAGTGGACCAGGTTTTGTCAGAACTCTCCACCATGACCCATCTGTCTTGGGTGGCCCTACATGGCATGGCTCATAGATTCACTGAGTTAGACAAGGCTTTGGTCCATGTGGTCAGTTTGATTTGTTTTTTCTGATTGTGGTTTTCAGTCTGTCTGCCCTCTGACTGATAAGGATAAGAGGTTTACAGAAGCTTCCTGATGGGAGAGACTGACTGTGGGGGAAACGGTGTGTTCTGATGGGCAGGGCCATCCTCAGTAAATCTTTAATCCAGTTTTCTGTTGACGGGCGGCACTGTTGTTTGACCTGAGACCAAGCTCTGGTGGAGGAATGAAGATAATGGTGACCTCCTTCAAAAGGTCCTGTGCACGCACTGCTGTACTCAGTGCCCCCGACCCTGCAGCAGGCCACCACCGACCCAGGCATCTGCCGGAGACTCCTGGACACTCCTGGGCAAGTCTGGGTCAGTCTGTTGTGGGGTCACTGCTCCTTTCTCATGGGTGCTGGTGTGCACAGGTTTTGTCTGTGCCCTCCAAAAGTCTGTTTCCCCAGTCCTGTGTGAGTTCAGTAATCAAATCCCACTGGCCTCCAAAGTCAAATTCCCTGGGGAGTCTCAGTCCCTTTGCCAGATCCCCCAGTTGGGAAATCTGCTGTGGGTCCTAGAACTTTCTTAACAGTGCGAAAATTTGTTTGGTATAATTGTTCTGAGTTTGTGGGTTGTCTGCTCGGTGGCTCTATGGTGGGGTTAATGACACCCTCCTCCAAGAGGGCTTATGCCACACTTAGAACTGCTGTACACAGAGCCCCGCCTGCAGCAGGCCACTGCTGACCCGTACCTCTGCAGGAGGCACTCAAACACTCACAGGCAGGTCTGGCTTAGTCTCTGTGGGGTCTCCTGGTGTGCACAAGGTTTTGTTTGAGCCCTCTGAGTAACTCTGGCAGGTATGGGGTTTGATTCTAAAAGTGATTTTGCCCCTCCTACCATCTTGCTGGGGCTTCTCCTTTGCCCTTGATGTGGGGTATATTTTTTTGGTGGGATCCAACATTCTTCTGTTGATGGTTGCTCAGCAGCGAGTTGTAATTTTGGAGTTCTTACAACAGAAGATGAGCACACATCCTTCTACTCCACCATTTTGTACAGTGAAGTGGATTTACACAGTGTTTTTTTAGTTTCTTTCCTAAGGATGCCTTCAGGGCATTTATTCATTTACTGATCCAGCTCTCAAAATCAGGAGATGGCACAAATTTTGCTCTACTTCTAAAAGTCCATGTCACTATAAAAAAATTAAAGTGGTAAGGGAAAATAGCCAATGATGGCCAAGGGAAGGTGTTTAATTGAAGTACTTTGTCTGCCTGTGCCTCTGTACAGCTTTTGATTTGGGCGCTTGGCTGTTGAGCCCCCCAAGTACTGGCATATGATTTAAAAAAGGAGACACCATATGACACCTCTGTGTTGTTCTTGAAGATATACATTCTTTAAGGGTATATAATGTGTGTAAGAAAGAGACTTTGATTAGACGTTTTTTTGGTATTGCTTTTCTAGGCACCTTGGGAACCTGTTAGTTTAATATAACCACTGTATTAAGTTAACAAACAAGGGTTCTCATACTGATTCTGTTCTGTGGGGTGAATTATCTCCTTAGTTAAATAATTTAAGCATAGTTATAATATAACAAACTACATTATTATACATTGCATTTGAGTACTAACTTCTCTTTCTTAATATTGGTAAAACTCTCATTCCAATGAGACCCAGGGAAAGGTCTCTGTTTTCACCTTTTATATACTTCTCTCATGCTTTTTTGTGTATCAGTGCATACCGTATTCTTACTTGGGTAAATATAAAACCTACCGCTATATTGGGGCTGACACCCTAATTATAGATATAATTTATGTGTCACAAGTCTGAATGGTGAGTCTATAATATAATGACACAGTTACATTGATACCCAAATTATCATAGAGAGTTCTCATCCTGTTTAAGTGCAGGAAGTCTAGTCTTTCTGCCACATGGTTCCTCCTTGGAGCCTGTTCATACTTCCTCCACCAGTCAGCCTAATGTCCCTTCCTGTCTCAGCAGCCGCTGGCTCCTGACTGCCACTCTGACTTATTGCCTGTCATCGAGTGCATCCTTGAGCCTGGCTTCCTTTAGCTTTGCCTGCTCCCGCTGTACCCTAATCTCAAGGCTAGTGGGCATTACCAACACCTCTGTTCTTGCCTCCAGAAAGGGACATGGCTCTCTCCTGAGCTACTGCTCCTGAAGTGTGGCCAGAAACCCCAACTATTGCAAAAAGAGGCAATTCCTAAAGAGCCTATATACACGAATCAGATTTCAAAGTTCATTGGCAGATGAGTTCCCTGCTTAGTTCCCTGGTGTTCACCCATGACAGGAATAAGCTGACACAACCTCCATTTTCCACCAATTACTAAAAATCTCTATGGTCCTTTTCATTTTAGAGTCTAGACCCAGTAGAAATTACCTTCTCCTGCTGCCCTTAAGAAAAATGGTTAATGCTTGTGTTACATCTGTGTGATCAAATGGACTTTACAAAGCATTACCTCCAAGAATGAAGACTCCTGGCCTTAAAAACAAAACCAAGAAGCACAAATGACTTTTTTTTTTTTTTTTTTAATAGAGGTTTTCCTTGCTCTGAAAAAAAAAATAGTTAAGGTTTAGTCTTTTCTGGAAACCCCATTATGCTACATCTTGCCATTTTCAATTGTCCCAAAGTTCAAAATCTACACAACATTTAGGCCACTTTTTAATGTTTTTACTCTTTTAAATTAGCTGTTTAAAAGTTGGAAGTACTAATTTCCCTAAAATTTGGGAAGTGAAGAAAGAACACATGTGTATGTAAACCTATTAGTACTGATCTTCTGCTATTTACGTTTTTGAAACTTTCTCGTAAGTTTCCATTTGACTTTATTTTTATTTGAACTTTTTATTTTGTATTGGGACATAGTGAATTAACAGTGTTAATTGTTGTGATATCACAATGGTGTGATAGTTTCAGGTGAACAGCTAGGGGACTCAGGCATACATACACATGTACATTTGACTTTATTTCTTATTCACCTCCTACCCCATGCACACAACCTCCCCATCCTACACCTTTGATAAAGTGGTATAAACTGTTATCCTTCTATAGCCAAAGGTACATTATTCCTGTTCTCTCATCTCTTTCCACAAAATTCTGGAGCCTGAAGATGTCACCCTGCCTATTTAACTTATATGCAGAGTACGTCATATGAAATGCTGGGCTGGATGAAGCACAAACTGGAATCAAGATTGTTGGGAGATACATCAATAATCTCAGATATGTAGATGACACCACCCTTATGGCAGAAAGTGAAGAAGAGCTAAAGAGCCTCTTGATGAAAGTGAAAGGGGAGAGTGAAAAAGTTGGCTTAAAACTCAACATTTGGAAAATGAAGATCATGGTATGCAATCCCATCACTTCATGGCAAATAGATGGGGAAATAATGGAAACAGTGAGATAATTTTCTTTGGTAGGGGGGCTCCAAAATCACTGCAGATGGTGATTGCAGCCATGAAATTAAAAGACGCTTACTCCTTGGAAAAAAGCTAACCAACCTAGACAGCATATTAAAAAGCAAAGACATTGTTTACCAACAAAGTTCTCTCTGGTCAAAGCTATGATTTTCCAGTAGTCATGTATGGATGTGAGAGTTGGACTATAAAGAAAGATGAGTGCCCAAGAATTAATGCTTTTGAACTGTGGTGTTGGAGAAGACTCTTGAGAGTCCCTTGGACTGCAAGGAGATCCAACCAGTCCATCCTAAAGGAGATCAGTCCTGAATATTCTTTGGAATGACTGATGCTGAAGCTGAAACTCCAATACTTTGGCTACCTGATGGGAAGAACTGACACATTGGAAAAGACTCTGATGCTGGGAAAGATTGGAGATGGGAGGAGATGGGGACAGCAGAGGATAAGATGGTTGGATGGCATCATCGACATGATGGACGTGAGTTTGAGTAAGCTCCGGGAGTTGGTGATGGACAGGGAAGCCTGGCATGCTGAAGTTTATGGGGTCACAAAGAGTCAGACACAACTGAGCAACTGAACTGAACTGAATTGAAGATGAACCAGGGAAATGATTTTCCAAGCTATGCATCAGTCAGTTCAGTCGCTCAATCATGTCTGACTTGTGACCACATGGAATGCCACATGCTAGGCATTCCTGTCCATCACCAACTCTCGGAGCTTGATCAAACTCATGTCCATTAAGTTGGTGATGCCATCCAACCATCTTCTTTGTCATCTGCTTCTCTTCCTGCCTTCAATCTTTCCCAACATCAGAGTCTTTCCAGTTAGTCAGTTCTTCGCATCAGGTGGCCAAAGTATTGGTGTTTCAGCTTCAGTATCAGTCCTTCCAATAAATATTTAGGACTGATTTCCTCTAGGATGGACAGATTGGATCTCCTTGTAGTCCAAGCGACTCTCAAGAGTCTTCTCCAACACCACGGTTCTAAAGCATCAATTCTTCAATGATCAGCTTTCTTTATAGTCCACCTCTCACATCCATACATGATTACTGGAAAAAACATAGCTTTGACTAGACAGAGCTTTGTTGGCAATCTCTCTGCTTTTTGATATGCTGTCTAGGTTGATCAGCTTTGTATATTGATCAGATTTCCCAAAGAACAAAAGAATTGCCAATTCATTCTTGTCAATCTTGTTCCTTGCTCTGGGCAAACCAATTGGAAGGGGTTCAAATTATCTTCCCTAACATTTACTTTGACAGACAGTTGTCTCTTTAACTTCCAAGCTCCTCTTTCCCCAGCTGAGTTGGAATCCTCGGCTAAATTCCCATCTTATACCAACTATAAATTGGTTGCGCTTATACCAACTAGGGCCAATTTGCTGACATTTAACATTTCCCACTGCCAGTTATTCACAGAAGCCTTGTCTATTCAGTTAAAAGATAGTAGGTGTTGGGAGAGGAGGATGTATAGGAATGGATGAGCGAGGAAAAAAATTTTGATTCTATAAATAAAAACACAGACAGACTGGAAATGACCAAACACCTTAGAGCCAGGATTTGGGGACTGTATTTTCAGTATGCCTGCTTATTCTTATGTATCTTTCCCTTTCTCTGTCTCTCTCCCCACCCCTCACCCCCACACACTGCCCTAAACATAAATCATAAAATGTTGTATCAGCACATAAGGTCATTAAACCCGCATTTCTGTTTTACAAAGCAAATTCATTGTTGTTATAAAATTTTCCCTTACTCCCTGTAATGCATCATGGTTTGCATTAGATGTGTAGCCTTTTGTGAGAGCTATTAATATGAATGAGGATTTGATTGGCTAGATTAGAATTTGCAAGTATTTAGTCACTTCCACCCTCCCTCCCTCCCTCTTCTTCTTCCTTCTTTTAAAACCAAGTCATTGAATGCCTACTAGACATACAGTACTACCTAAGTTTTGTGAAGAATCCCAAAAAGTGTAGATGAAATTGTCTTTGCCCTCCAGACAATTGTAGCCTGGGAAAATAAAACAAATGCATAAAGTGTCAACTGTCGTCTGACCATCATCATCACCACCACAACCACCCTCATCATCCTGCTGTTTATGTCATATATAAAATAGGAACCATTAAATGTCAAAAGACTAGATGGGTTCAGAGCAGAGAATGATTGTGAGGTCAGGGAGTGTTTCATAAAAGTGATGGAGCTGTAATTGAGTTTTTATGATAATATTCAGTTGCTCAGTCGTGTTCAACTCTTTGCAACCCCATGGACTGGAGCACACCAGGCTTCCCTGTCTTTCCCCATCTTCTGGAGCTTGCTTAAACTCATGTCCATCGAGTCGGTGATGCCATGCAACTATCTTATCCTCTGTCTCCCCCTTTTCCTCCCACCTTCAATCTTTCCCAGCATCAGGGTCTTTTCCAATGAGTCAGCTCTTTGCATCAGGTGGCCAAAGTATTGGAGTTTCAGCTTCAGCATCAGTCCTTCCAATGAATATTCAGTAGATTTAGAATAAATGGAAATAAGGTGAAGGAATACATTGCAAGTGGAGAACAGAGTATCTGCAAACTTCTTTTCACTGAGGCAAGGGGGGATCTGCTAATGAGTTCCTCAGAGCAGAGACTATGCCTTTTACACTGAACATCCAGCTTGGAACCCGGGAGCACATGGAACAGGCTGTATGAATGCTGAGTGCAAGGGTGAGATTCTAAACAAAAGCACAAGGACATCCACACTCACCTTCTATATCTGAGGCTCTATATCTGAGGCTGTATATTTTGATATGGAAGATTTAGGGGGCAAAGTGTTTTATTTATTTGGCTTTGCTTTTTAAGTCTCTGGCAGTCATTGTAGACAGAGGTTATGAGCCACTGTCTGGGAAGAGAGATATTTTAGAGAAGATGGGTGATAAAGACAGAAAAGTTGATTACTCACAACTTATATGATTCTACAGAGAAGACAATGGCACCCCATTCCAGTACTCTTGCCTGGAAAATCCCATGGACGGAGGAGCCTGGTGGGCTGCAGTCCATGGGGTTGCTAAGAGTCGGACACGACTGAGCGACTTCACTTTCACTTTTCACTTTCATGCATTGGAGAAGGAAATGGCAACCCACTCCAGTGTTCTTGCCTGGAGAATCCCAGGGACGGGGGAGCCTGGTGGGCTGCCGTCTATGGGGTCGCACAGAGTCGGACACGACTGAAGCGACTTAGCAGCAGTATATGATTCTAGCCCCCAAACAGGAAGCCCACCCCATGTAAGCCATCTCCCCTTTCAAAGCAGATCTTAGCAGACTGTATGCTCATAAACTTTTCAGTGAATAACATCCGTACTTTCCCTTTATAAGTGTTTCTTGTGAACTTGGAATTAATATTCCTTTTATTACAGTCAAGGGACAGTAAATCAGGACAAGGTGATTTTTTTCAATTCTAGTCCAATACTACAATCAATGAGTCTAGGAGGGGAAATGGCCCAAAACCCACATCTGTCCAACTTTCCAACTTCTGAGTGAAAATTAAGAAATGACCTTTGAAAATGTTCTCTTTTACATAAGATTATGGTTGCTGCCTATGAAATAAAACAATGATATTCTCCATTCCTGAGACTTTTTCATTCCTGTGGTGAACTTGGTTCAATTTAGAGGGAGGAATCATCTTTCATCCTTACTGCTTGTAAATGGGAATGTGTAATCTGATTGGGTCAACTGTCAATAGTTTGACATTTCTTCCCCAACAGCAGAGTTGCACATATGCCCCAAAGTCTGAGATCTTATTGCTAATTTACCGGATTTATTGGGTTATTTTTTTATTACACTCTTCCGGGGCAAAAGCAGAAAAAAATCTGATTTCTGATGCAGCTTTAATCTGATGAATACTGTTGGGAACTAATAGAAATGCAGCCATAAATTCAAAATGCACTAATGTGCTAGTTGGGGCCCAGGAATGGAAAGGAGAAGTGTTTGTGTCACTTAGACTTAGAAGATAGCATCTACGATCTCAGTGATAAGGGATACAGTGTAACAGGCAGCTAAGGAAATGCAAGGAGTTTTAGAACTAATTCTATTAATTTTCTTGGGCCTAGACAATTAGAAGCTGAGCTTGATCTTATGTTCTTTAATAATGAAACTTCAGGGCCTAGAGCGCCCAGGGAGTATAGCTAGCTTTATAAGACTTGGCTCAAGTGGCTGTTAATATCTTCCCGCCTGCAGTCCTGGGCCACTTTCCCTGGGGATGGCAGCTGTGATGCTGCATATGAACTGAAAAGATGAGTCATCTGCTCAGAGCACTCATGATATGTCTTACTTGTTTCTGTATCAACAGTGTCTAGGACTGTGCCTGGAATGAAGGTGTTTGTCAAACACAGCACGTGTTTGTTGAACTGTCCCTTTTATTGCCTGGTATGGGCTGTTGCTGTGACTTTACCTCTAGGAATTTATCAAATATGCACAGACAAAATCACCAGAAAATATAAAAGTACTATTTCACTCTCCATTGTCTCTAACTTGGCTGGAATAAATAGAAAGAAGTGAGGAGTCTTTGTTTTCTCTGTCAGAGCTTTATGTGAGTCCTAATAAATTGCAGAATTCTCCTCCACTGACTTCTCCCCTCAGTTTTACTGAGAAGCCATTGACATATTTCATTGTATAAGTTTAAAGCACACAGCATGATGGTTTTATTTATATATATATACACACACACATATGTATATGATTATCACAATTGATTCAGCTAACATCCATCTTCTCATATAGATACAGTAAAAGGAAGAGAAAGAGGTAAAGAATAAAACAGAAATTTTCTCCTTGAGAACTCTTCAGTTCAGTTCAGATCAGTCACTCAGTCATGTCTGACTTTTGTGACTCCATGAACTGCAGCATGCCAGGCCTCCCTGTCTATCAACAACTCCCAGAGTTCACCCAAACTCATGTCTATTGAGTCGGTGATGCCATCCAACCATCTCATCCTCTGTCATCCCCTTCTCCTCCTGCCCTCAATCTTTCACAGCATCAGGATCTTTTCCAATGAGTCAGCTCTTTGCATCAGGTGGCCAAAGTATTGGAGTTTCAGCTTCAACATCAGTCCTTCTAATGAAAACTCAGGACTGGTCTCCTTTAGGATGGACTGGTTGGATGTCCTTGCAGTCCAACGGACTCTCGAGAGTCTTCTCCAACACCACAGTTCAAAAGCATCAATTCTTTGGCGTTCAGCTTTCTTTACAGTCCAACCCTCACATCCATACATGACTACTGGAAAAACCACAGCCTTGACTAAATGGACCTTTGTTGGCAAAGTAATGTCTCTGCTTTTTAATATGCTGTCTAGGTTGGTCATAACTTTCCTTCTAAGAAGTAAGCATCTTTTAATTTCATGGCTGCAGTCACCATCTGCAGTGATTATGGAGCCCCAGAAAATAAAGTCAGCCACTGTTTCCTGATCTATTTGCCATGAAGTGATGGGACTGGATGCCATGATCTTAGTTTTCTGAATGTTGAGCTTTAGGCTAACTTTTTCACTCTCCTCTTTCACTTTCATCAAGAGGCTCTTTAGTTTTTCACTTTCTGCCATAAGGGTGGTGTCATCTGCATATCTGAGGTTATCAATATTTCTCCCAGCAATCTTGATTCCAGCTTGTGCTTCAGCCAGCCCAGCATTTCTCATGATGTACTCTGCATATAAGTTAAATAAGCAGGGTGACAATATACACCCTTGATGTACTCCTTTTTCTATTTAGAACCAGTCTGTTGTTCCATGTCCAATTCTAACTGTTGCTTCCTGACCTGAATACAGGTTTCTCAAGAGGCAGGTCAGGTGTTCTGGTATTCCCATCTCTTTCAGAATTTTCCACAGTTTATTGTGATCCACACAGTCAAAGGCTTTGGCATAGTCAATAAAGCAGAAATAGATGTTTTTCTGGAACTCTCTTGCTTTTTCCATGATCCAGCAGATGTTGGCAATTTGATCTCTGGTTCCTCTGCCTTTTCTAAATCCAGCTTGAACATCTGGAAGTTCCTGGTTCACGTATTGATGAAGCCTGGCTTGGAGAATTTTGAGCATTACTTTACTAACGTGTGAGATGAGTGCAATTGTGCAGTAGTTTGAACATTCTTTGGCATTCCCTCTCTTAGGGATTGGAATGAAAACTGACCTTTTCCAGTCTTGTGGCCACTGCTGGGTTTTTCAAATTTGATGGCATATTGAGTGCAGCACGTTCACAGCATCATCTTTTAGAATTTGAAACAGCTCAACTGGAATTCTATCACCTCTACTAGCTTTGTTGGTAGTGATGATTCCTAACGCCCACTTGACTTAACATTCCAGGATGTCTGGCTCTAGGTGAGTGATCACACCATTGTGATTATCTGGGTTGTGAAAGTCATTAAAAAAGTAACCCCCCCCCTTCCCGAGAACTCTTAGGGTTTCCTTTTTTAACAACTTTCCTATATTGCTATCATACAGCGGTGATAGCTGTAGTCATCAGGTTATATCCCTAGTACTTATTTATCTTTAATTTGTACTTTCGGACCACCTTCCTCCAATTTCCCCTCCCACTTAGCATAATGTCTTCAAGCTTCATCCACGGTGTTATAAATGGTAAAATCTCCCATTTTGCATGGCTGTATTATATTCCATCATGCATGTCTGTGTGTGTGTGTATACACACACATATGCATACAACATACATATATATGTGTATATATATATACACAGACACCATTACTCCTTTACCTACTTGTCCATTGATGGATACATGGTTGTTTCCCTGGCTTTGCTGTTGTTAATAATGCTGCTATGAACGTGGGGTGCAGATGTATATTTTTTTAAATTACCGCTGTTATTACTTTTGACTGTAAGTCCAGAAGCGGAATTTCTTTTATTGCCTTTCCACAGTGTTTTTTTACCCCTCAGTGGCCTTTTCTAGCCCTGATCCTTAATTTCACTTACCGAAATTATGCCTGTGACCATCTTGAAAAAATTCTCAGTTGGTACCAATGACATTGGTTTTCCAGTGTTCGTGTCCATAACACCTACATGCAGGTGAGAGTGGGAAAATCTGCCATCTTGAGGCAATTCTCACAGTGTTCCATACTCAGTTCTATCTTAGGCACAGGCTCTGCTTGGAGCCCCGGATTCTGAGTGACAGCTTACCAGTTTCACAACACTCAGCACAGGGCTCATGTTGTGTGGGAAGCTTTTACTGCCTCCCATGCTGCAGTGGGGTTCTTCCCTTGCATGCCTCTAAATCCATATGTGTTTACTAACTGTAGTACTCACTTCTTTCTCAGGCTGCTGACTTTAGAACCCTTGCCCCCCAACACACTAAATCATGAGCTTCTTAAAAACAGAGAATTTATAAGTCTGATTCACCTCTGTTGTCTCTACCTAGCACAATGAATGGCAGATATTAGGGATGCAGATGCTGTACATGTTTTTTAATTAATGAGTGAGGTAATTCCAAAGAAATTATCCAATGTGGTTTGGCAAATGGAAACATGGTAGAAGAAGATGAAGATGAAGGATGGAGAAGCTTTTTTAGGTACTTCTTGGATTGATCTAATTTGTAAAAATCAACTACAGTCCTGGGTCAAAGGTGGTAGACCTGGATTCTCCAGCCCTGGGGTGATAAGCATGATGTCTTTCCCTCTTTAAGCAAACGATTCCCCTGAGAATATTGAAATAACCTTACCACTTTCCTGAGCATAGGGACAAACGTCTGAGCAGTCTTTCCTGGCCCAGATGATTCTGTGCACAAGATGCCCAAGACCAGACTCATAGAAAAGGGGAAATGGCAGCATACTTGAGCCCTCAGCTTCTCTCCATGAGCCTGAGTCAATGGCTGCGCTAGGTCTGCCTAGATGGGATGATTGTCACTTATGGGAAAAAAGGTACTGTGAACTTCATAGGCTCCAAAACTTAGCCCTGAGGGAAAAGATGACACTGCCCCCACAAGCCATGTTTCCGTTTATTGAGGCTTTCTTATCCAGGCCTATGTCAGTCTATTATTTCTGTGAAGTTGTATGAATGAGCAACACTCACAGGGTATTTGAATCAGTGTTTTCCCTCCTGGGGCCCAGAGCTTACAATATGGTCAAAGAGAACAGTACAAGGCCATATCTGTTGACATATTTTTAAAATTAGAGTCATAAATGTGTTATATATTCAGCAACTTACTGTGAGTGGTCCAGAGGAGAAAAGTCAGCAGTGACTCAAGTTGTTCAAGTTGAGAAGTGAGATCATTACAGTCTTCAGGTCCCAAGGACACTTTTCGGATCCCAAGGCCTCTTTTGGTTTCTACTATCAGGCTGTCTCATCCATCCTCCACTGTTACCTTCAAATTCATCAAATGACCAGGAACCTGGCTTGCAGCTGCTCTCTTACCCCCTTGCCTACCATGTTTTTCAGTGATTTCAAGGTTCATGTGGCATCTGTCCCCAAACCTTGGATTCTTGGTTTCTTTTTTAAAATAATTTTATTTATTTATTTATTCATGACAGTGCTGAATCTTCATTGCTGCACAAGCTTTTCTCTAGTTGTAACAAGCAGGGGTTATTCTCTAGTTTGGCTGCATGGCTTCTCATTGTGGTGGTTTCTCTTATTTCAGAGCACAGGCTCTAGGGCGAGTGGGCTTCAGTAGCTGCAGTACGCAGGCTCAGTAGTTGGCAGGCCCAGACGCTAGAGCACAGGCTCGGTAATTGTGGCTTAGTTTCTCCATGGTTTGTGGGGTCTTCCTGGATCATTGACTGAACCCATCTCTCCTGCATTGGCAGGCAGATTCTTTACCAATGAGCTACCAGGGAAGCTCCAGATTCTTGGTTTCTTACTCTACTTAATCTTAATAACATCCATACTCACATCTCTCTGGAACCTGACATCACTTGAATGTTTCCTACTGTAAAATCTTAAATTTAAGACCTATTGCCCAGGGAGAGAAAAGAATACAGGTGGAGAAGAGCTCTGGAATGCCACAGCATGTAGACATCAGGTAGCATCAGGTAGAAGAGAAAAAATTAGCAAAGGACAGTAAGACTGGAAGAAAACCAGAAGAAAACCACAGGAACACAGAATGTGTTTTTTGAAGGTAAAGGAGTCAACTGTGCCAAATGCTCTTAAAAGGCTGATTAAGATGAGAGGAAAATGGCTGTTGAAGTTAGCAATATTAATAGTAGTGGTGCCATTGATGAATATATGTGAGAGCTTGGACATGGTATCCTAAACAGTGCCAGGCTCTGAGTAAATACTTCCAGGAAGGTGAGGGTGACTGGAGGCAGAGGGGACTGCAGAAAATTAATTGTCTTGTAGACCATTGGGAGTGTGATTTATGACAAAAAGGAATGATTAATCAACTAGGGAGCAGATTCTGTAGAGTATATGAAGTTTTTAACTAATACTCTAAAAATATTGGGAGGAAATAAGTAACCTAGAGGGAGCCAGAGAACTAAAACAATGAGCAGTAGGGTTGAGACATCCAGACAGAACCAAATAGGAGTTTAAACAGGGACTAGATAGAATTGGCAAATGGCAACCCACTCCAGTACTCTTGCCTGGAAAATCCCATGGACGGAGGAGCCTGGTAGGCTGCAGTCCATGGGGTCGCTAGGAGTTGGACACGACTGAGCGACTTCACTTTCACTTTTCATTTTTATGCATTGGAGAAGGAAATGGCAACCCACTCCAGTGTTTTTGCCTGGAGAATCCCAGGGATGGCTGATGTCTCTGGGGTCACACAGAGTCGGACACGACTGAAGTGACTTAGCAGCAGCAGCAGATAGAATTGGCACTGAGTGAAGTCGCTCAGTCGAGTACAACTCTTTGTAGCCCCATGGACTATACAGCCCATGAAATTCTCTATGCCAGAATACTGGAGTGGATAACCTTTCTCTTCTCCTGGAGATCTTCCCAACCCAAGGATCAAACCCAGGTCTCCCGCATTTCGGGTGGATTCTTTACCAACTGAGCTATCAGGGAAGCCCCATAGCTTCTTGGCCTTTTGGCTAAGATCAACTGTAGAATTGGCACTAAATATTAATATTTCCTGAACATATGCTGGGCATTGCTCATTAAATACAGAGGAGTTGAAAATTAGATCAGATAAGGAATTTCAGGAAAAGAAAGGAATATCATACTGAAGAAAAATTCGGGGCTTCTGAGGAACCTACTGGGTCAAAACTAGACACTGAACATAAATGTGTTTTTCATAAGGCAGAACCAGTAGATGGAATGCAGATAATTTCTTTAGCTGACCACAGCTCTACCTGTGTTCAGACTCTGCAGCATAATGTGGAGAGATGAGAGGGCTTAGTTAAAGCATTCTGCCTAAGTAGGCCAGGGGAGTCCTACTCTTTTCTGAATTATAATGTACCCTCAAATGCAAAGTTGCTCTGGACCATCTAATGATTTCTCTGAGCCTCAATGTACTCAACTGTTAATTAAGGGATAATTTGCTCAGTGAATTATAGGAAACCATGTACTTTCCCATCTTTCCATGACCTCCCTAAAAGACAATGATTATCAAACTGACCCAAACCAGTACAAAGTTTGTTTTTGATGATACATGCGTTGCAGTGGAGCTGTGCACCCAGCAGAAGGAAGCTTGAAATAGCAATATCCAGAAAAGATGTGCTGCTGGGACTCCATCTTTAGCCTCATACATTATGCCTTTGTTTTAAAAGATGCAGAAATCTAAGCAAGGAACTGGAACAATTTGCTCTAGGCTGGTGACAAATCCTGTGGGCTGGTATGTGGCAAAAAGAGTTATTATCTCATTGTCAGTTCTCTTCTCTCTCTTTTCTGATGTGTCAAGACAATTCAGAGACTGTGTTTTTTTTTTTTTAAAAAAAAACATGTTTTCCTTTATTCAGACATGAATTAAGGACCACTTATGTGCTGGGGGTAGAAAAATAAATTTGGATGACATGGCCTCTGCCCTTAAGGAATTTAGGATCTGATGAAGGGAATACATAATCTGAGAGTTAAAATAGTCATAGGTCCCATAATATAAGAATAATGTGTACAGAGGGTATCTCTAACCTGCATTCCACCTGCCCTGTATCGGACAGTGCAGAGGATTGGCCCAGCCTTGGAAGTGGGGTTTGTCAACCTTGCCCTCATATATGTCTTCACTGAGCTGTTTTTAATTTGATATTTTGAGTGTGCCATCTGTAACTCCAAAAGGACCAATAGACTAATACAGGTAGCAAACATTTTAATGTACCCACATCTGCTGCAAGCCATGGGTCATCTATAAGGCAGGTTATTAGCACCATTTCTTAAATAGGTAACCCAAGGCTCCAGGAGGTCTCATACAGTACTTGGTTCATTGTATTTCAGAATCACCTGGGAGCTTTGTGAAGCACAGATTGCATGAATGCTATTCTCTATCCCTAGGGTTTCTGGTTCAGAAGGTCTGGGGCACAAATTCACATCAATAACAAGTTCCCAGATGATGCTAACTCTGCTAGTCTTATGGCCACACTTTAAGAACCAGTGCTCTAGTATTTCTTAGTATCTGGTAGAGCTGGGTAATGTGCCCAAGTCTGTCTGCCTGTAATAACCATGCCGCTTCCCCTACACCACCCCTTCTCCTGTTGTACAGGCATTATTCTCAACAGCTCCTTTATGGAAGTTTAGCTTAACATCAGCAACAAAAAGTTACATTGGATTGAGTTTGACAAACACAGACATTCTATCGACTGTTCCCTTAAGGTGACCATACAGCCAAGGATGCCTGAGATAGCTCTGCTTTGTGTCTGTTAGTCTGACGTATGGCCATTCTGTCCTCTTCCTCTAATAAGGATCCCAGGTTAGCTAATACATTATATGGCCCTCCTACTTTTAGGGATTCGTGGCTCAATGATTCACATTCACATTTTAAAGACTGAATGAAGAACTCAAAAAGGTGGTTGATTTTTGTTTACCCCAGTGCTCTTAAACATACATAAGTAAGGGACCTTTCTATTCTATTCAGGTAACTCCTTTGAACATTTTGGTGAATGCTGACCTGTGTGCATTTTCTCATGTTATGTTTTGAAGCACGTGTCCAACTAGGAAATAGGCTCCTAATATGTTTATGTCTTACATTCTGTGCTGCTGCTAAGTCACTTCAGTCGTATCCGACTCTGTGTGACCCCATAGACGGCAGCCCACCAGGCTCCCCCGTCCCTGGATTCTCCAGGCAGGAACACTGGAGTGGGTTGCCATTTCCTTCTCCAATGCAGGAAAGTGAAAAGTGAAAGGGAAGTCGCTCAGTTGTGCCTGACTCTTAGCGACCCCCTGGACTGTAGCCTACCAGGCTCCTCCGTCCATGGGATTTTCCAGGCAAGAGTACTAGAGTGGGGTGCCATCGCCTTCTCCGTTACATTCTGTAACGGTCCACAGTAACTTGCTGGGCACCTGGCACCCTCTCAGCCAACAATTGTTCTTTAAACAAAAATATATATATATATATATTCTCCAAGTAGAGACTTTGTAGGGCAGGGTAAATTTTTAATGTTCACTTACATGCTGTGGAGATGTGAACCATGAGTAGAGCATTTTGTTGTGAGGAAAATCAGACCTAGAGGTCCATGTAATCTTTCAGCTCAGCCCTGATTGACTGAGACAGACAAATAAGAGCTTCCTTATACCAGTGAACTTGTAATTGTGTCACTTATCATCCTGGAAACTTCCTCTCTTTGCAAATCAGTGAGAAAGGAAGCCATGCCACATCCAGGGCATTTTGCTTCCTGAGTGGCCTTGCAATGGATAGATGGAATCAAAGGATAAGAAACTCTATGGACTTAACACACTTAGAGTTGGGGTGGGATCTGCACTGATGTAGCTCCTAAAATAAACTAATAAATCTAAAATCTCATACACATGTGTTGCTTGCTAGATATTTAGTGATGTGCAGAATTGGTAGACACACACATGTGCGTGCACACACACACACACATACATACACCTGCCTCATTCTTCCACTTATAAAAAATTTTTTTAACGTTTCTTAAACTGTACACTCACTGTACACATAAGCCAAAAATTGTATTTGTAAAGAGGGAGAACTTTCCTTGTTTTAAGTCTGTCTCAGGAATATCTCAAATGGCTGTTGTCCAAATGCCAGGCATAACTCTAGAACCAGTCCAAAAGCCACATCTTCCTAAGATTGGTTCAACCACCCACCTTTCTCTGGTTAACTTCTTTCAACTTCATAAACCAGCACACATGTCTTCCCTAGGATGTCTGCCTTCATCTTCCCTCTGGACTGACCATCTTCCTCCATGGAATGAGGGTATCCTTTGCTGGACTCCGTCCCATGAAAAGTGAAAGTGAAGGTGAAAGTCAGTCATGTCCAACTCTTTGTGACCCCATGAACTTAGTCCATGGAAGTCTCCAGGCCAGAATACTGGAGTGTATAGCCTTTCCCTTCTCCAGGGAAGCTTCCCAACCCAGGGATCAAACCCAGGTCTCCCACATTGCAGGCGGATTCATTACCAGCTGAGCCACAAAGAAGCCCAAGAATACTGGAGTGGGTAGCCTATCCCTTCTCCAGCAGGTCTTCCCAACCCAGGAATCGATCCAGGGTCTCCTGCATCACAGGCAGATTCTTTACCAACTGAGCTATGAGGGGAGCCCTCTCATCTGTCCCATAGCCTCCCATATTATGCTTGACGACCTCTGTCACCACTGAGTGCTGGAGAAGGACAGTGTATTACTCATTTCTGTACACGGTGCCACCAGGGTCTAGCTCAGTGATGATTTGTTGAATCTGTGGGGTCTGTCACTGAACCCCTAGAACATAGGTGATATCTTAATAGGGGCAAAATGACCCCCTAAGGGGGAGAATATTGGTTCTTGAAAATTTATACATTAAGTGGTTTTTGGCCCTCTGAAGGGCCATGGTACAAAAACAGATATAAGGTGGTATTCTATTTTCATTGGGGCAGGTATGGCCTGAAAAAAAAAAAAAAGTCTAGAAAGGCTCCTCAGTGAGTGATAATTGGGTTGGGGGTGGGGGAAAGTTGAGAAAAGCTCCCCTCAGATTGTTTCTGGAAAAATGGTCAGAAGATTGTGTCCCCAGAGCATTTGCTAAGATGAAGCAACAGAGTGTCCTCAGATTACCTGGCACCACCCCAGATTGCTGCTTCACTCACTTGGAGGAGGAAGGGGACTGGCACATAGCAGTGTGCTCAGTAAACATCTGAGCAAACATTTGCTCTCCCAGTGTCTCATCAGGACCATCACAGGACATTTTTTCTGGATAGATTTCCTCTTGCAAAGTGAGGAAAGCATTGTCAAGTGAAGAATGCTTGTTAAGCATTCCCACTGACTCTTGTATCTATTGCATTTGTTATTCAAGGAATATTTTCACTAATGGTTGGAAAATAAAATTGCCCTGATGGGTCAATATCCACAGCATAGGATGAGCCGAGCTTCCTCAGTTCTGGCCAGATTAAAATGTTTAGCTGAGTTAGGCCTCACTGCCCATGTCAGAACACGTGGCATCTCCATTTTAGAATGAAGTGAAAACGCCTTTCTTTTCATCCTCAGCCATGACCCTTGGGCCACTACTTTCAAAAGTCCCTGTTAACCACTCACTCATATCACTTTATTCCAAAAAGCCTCTAACAGGGCAAGGTATATAGAGTTTCTGAAAGCATTGGAAACCTATGTGAGTCAGAAGCCAACGGCCTCTTCAGAGGGTGGGGCGATTATCAGCTATTTTTTTCTATTCTTTATCCAGTTATTAATATTCCTGCCAGAAACCAGCAATGCCATTTTGCTTCTTTCCCCTTGTGTGAGTGCTTTCATCTCCCTCTTTCCACTCTGCTTTTTCCTTTTCTGGTATACCTTGATCTACTTGTTTGCTCTGTTCCCATTCAGTGTCTGTTTTCCTTTTGGGCAGCTGTCCTGAATTATTTAATAGTTGTTCTATTTTTCTTTTCGTGTTTACTCCTTCTCCTTTCTTCTCTTTGATGGTTTGTCTAGGTTCCCATCTGCTCTTATAGACACCTCATCCAGCAGTCCTCTTCTTTCTGAGCCATAAATCATGATGGGGCAGACTGTGTGTGGACACTGGGCAAGAGAGATGGGGCCCCAGGTGAGTGGGCAGGGGAGAAGCATGCATCAGTGATTTGCTGTGAGGCGGTAACAGAGTTGATCATTTTTCAGGGAACATGGCAGGCAGCCTATAATTGGTGATGAAGATACATCTTTCCATTGCTTCTGCTAGACTCTACAGAACTTGGGTACACTGTATCCACAGATTTCGTCCTCAGCCATGATCCTTGGGCCACTACTTTCAAAAGTCCCTGTTAACCACACACTTATATCACTTTATTCCAAAAAGTGGAATAGGACAAGGTATATAGAGTTTCTGAAAGCATTGCAAACCTATGTGAGTCAGAAGCCAAAGTACCTCAGGGTCAAGGTAAGGGGAAAATAATATTGTTATTAATTTTCATCCTAATTTTTCAATGTTCAATGTTTTTATGGTTATCAGTGGCTGAAAAAATAGCTTTCAAGAGGAGGAAACCCTTGTATTAATACCACACAAATACACACCCACGTATCACATATGCGTTTGGGAAACTTGTGACGTTAAATGAGATGGTCCTTTGATGACCTTTTCTGAATGCTCCCCCGTGTCCTGACTCCAGGAGCCTTTCCATGGAAGGCACACGTTTTCTCCTGTAGTCCTCTCTTTCCAACCTGGAAAAAGAGGACCATGGGATAAAATTGTTAGGTATACATGACAAACTCCTACCAGGAAGTTTTCAATTAAGAGCCATGGGGAAGGGGCCTAAACCTGAACACAGAACTTCTATAAAAATTTTGGCCTTCTGGCATGCCAGTGCAAGAGACACTTTTGGGTAATGGGAGGCCAGATTGATACATTTCCTAAATCTTCACTGCCTTGTCCCGTTACTTGTGCAGTAAACTGAGGAAGACTCAGCCACATGCCTTGAGATGTCCTCTGTCAACTGCTGCTTAGACTGTTCTTTGGCCTCGCTTTGTGGTAGAGATGCTGCCCAGTTAGATACTTACAAATGAGAGTTTCCAAAGGCAAGCTTTATGGAAGGTCATCCAGAGTTTGTACTCTGTGCACTTAGTTCCTTTTTACTCAAGTATAAAACTATTTATTCTTTTTCATTCATTCAACCAATATATTTCTCTATTCCTACCCACAAAACAATGGGTAAGTCACACTGAATGTTACAAAGATAAAATCTGGTCTTGTGTCCCTGCCTTAGTGGTCAAGGAGGGATAATACCTTCCAGTATTCACTAAATTGTGGTGCTTTTAAAACACTGGAGTCATGTAATGTTAATGGTATTTGGGGAAACTGGTTTCCAGGGTAGATGAATGGAGGTAACATTGGGAAAAATCAAGCTGAAGAATGTTTAATGCTAAGAGAGAGTGTCATGGTAGGACCAAGAGAGTGGAGTTGTTCTAGATTCTATCTGGGCAAGGCTGCCTAATTCAACGTGGAAAGTGGTTAAGTGCTAAAAGAGAGATACAGATAAAGTGTTTTAAGTGAGTAGAGTAGAGGATTTTTTTTTTTCAAGCCAGGAAAATCAAGGAATCCACAGACCAGACTGCATTTAAGTCGAACTCTAAAGTTGGGTAGAATTAGAACTGAGATTTGTGAAGACAAGCTATTCAGAAGAATGGTACTTGAAAAAGGCAGACAGAAAACAAGGTAAATATGTTAAAAGTTAAGTGAAATGGACAAAAATACAGCTTGTTGAAGAGTCCTTTTTGGTGGAAAAGGGCTAGAAAAGGTAGATTAAAATTCTGGACAATTTGATTCAAATGAAGGAGATATTTTTTCCAGTGGAAGTAAGTCCTTCTTTTCTGGAACAACAACCAGCATAGAGTTTGAGAGATTGGGTAGTAGAGAGAGACTTAGTGTCCTGTATCCTTGAACAAGTTGCCTCATGTCATATTGATGCTCTGTATTCCATCTGAACAAATGGGGATGACCATATTGACTTCTTGGGTTATTATGGGCACAATGGATGCCCTATGGAATGTGTTTAGTATAGTATCTGATATATGTGATTACCTTTAATCCTTTAGTTACTAGATATTAATCCTTTATTTACTAGATATTAATATTAATCTTTTAGTTGCTAGATCCCAGGAGTAAAGTATAAACAAAAATTGTACATGTTCTCAAAAATAGAGGCCACTTGTCAACTCTACCTGCTTTGACCAGCCTCTGTTAATTCTTTCAATTTTTTTGATTTTCTGTGACCCAGATCTCCATCTGTTCTATATTTTAAATATGGAAGTTTGGCCATTTCAGGCTTCATTTTCTTTGTTTTTGTGAATTTACTTTTAGTCCTATCTGCCTTTTCCTTAGTCCTCAGTGGGTTTGTGGTGAGTGTCTAACAATTGACTCTACACACACACGTGAGTGCTTATTATGAATTTATTGATATATAGGATGTATAGCACACATTTGCAAATAATAGTAACATAAACAATACTATTTATTGCAAATTCCATAAAACCAATTGATTCTCATAGAATATTTTTGTTGATTTTTTTAAAAAAATTATTTTATCTGTAGATAATCTATGGTTACCACTGGTGACCAAAGACAATTTCAACACAAATATTGGTCAAAATTTTCTTTGCATAAAAGAGAAATATGAAAGTAAAACAACAAAAATATGTGTCATAAATTTATTCTTTCATCAAGGACATGAGAAACATCATTGTTGAGTCAAATAATAGTTTTTTAATAGTTTAAAAAAGATACTTCCTTAACTTTTTGCACTAATAACAATGTGACAACTATAAAATGACACACATAAATTGAATGAGCATTATTACTATTTTCTCTACTTCTTTAAAAAGTCTAGACATATAACAAGACAAACCTTTAGTACAGAGTGGTGGTAATGTGTACATTTAGCGTATAGTATCTGCCTTCCCAAACGTGAGGTCATAGTTTTTGGCTCAATCATCTAGCATGGAGGGCTAGTTATGTACTATGTATTCATGTGCTGAATTTGCAGAGGATTCATAAAAAAAATTACATAATGATCAGTGCTTTGAAATGTGCTCTCACTATATTCTATTTTTTGCTGGGACACATGGATTTACTAAATTGTAGCCCCCAAATGACAGAATTGAATTAAAGGGACTAGAATTCTGTTCTCAGGGCTCTCTCTCATTCACAGACTGATCTAGCAGCTTGATCACTTAAGATGATATCAAGGCAGGTTGGCAATGAATTAGCTGAAGGTGGCATTTACGTTTGCTGAAGATATTGGTACTGAAAAATGATTATCGTTGGCAAGATGCTGGCACAGCTCTTTCTCCTCCTTTCCCCCTGCAGCTTCCTGCATTGAAAAGGAAGAAGGTTCTGCTTTCATTTTTCCAGCACAGACCTGCCTCCACTAGTGCCATTTTAATTTGGTTCCAGAATACCCCTCAGTCCAACCTGCTTTAATCACATCACAGCACAGCCCAATAACATTTCTCAGCTCGTGTTTTTCTACTTGGCATCAGCAACTCTAAAATGAATGCTGTCGTTCACAGAGAGTCACGTGACAAAGCACTAGGTGAAACATCACAACTCTGGTTACCATTTCAGGGGGCACCCTAACCAGCATCAAGTTTCTGAAACAAATTTCATGCATAGAGATTTAATTAATTTACCAGGATTACAATATTGCTTAATGAATAACTTGTAGTCCTGCGTTATGTCATCAAAATACACCCTCTCTAGAAAATGTCAGTGATAAGCTGCCATGATCCATTCTTATTAACTTCTTTAAAATTCTATGTATAAATGAGATACATCTAAGTCTGAGGGCAGTTCTTTCTCCAATTTAATCTTTTTTTAATAAAGGTTACTCTTTCTGTAACTTCTGAACAACCGAGGCCAAAGTGCAGGAATTTTCCAAAGCCGTGCTACAGGCATGGGAATAAAATTGCTGTGTACCAACCACATCTTGCTGAGGTTAGAGTTAATTTTGATTACTAAAAATGGAGCTGTGAACAGAAATTGCCAATTGCACAGGTGTGGCTGTCTGCAGCACATTTAAATTATGTAAAGATTAGTCCCCAGGTTCAAATATCTGTCTATTCCCTCCCAGATCGCTCTTTGAAATGATGCAGCTGGATACTGGGACTCATGTTGCTAGGTTGCCTGTCCTGCTGGGACATGTTTAAAGCTATATTCGCCAACCCAGACTATTGCCCATTACTTCCACTGGAATCTACTGAGCTAATCTGTGTCTTTATCCTGTAGAACTTATTTGTGGTTTTCAATTTAAGCTGTTCCCCCGCTACACACACCGCCCCAGTTCATTACTACAAAGCTCATTCCACACCAAAACACAGTCGCTATTTATGTCATTGTCAGCTTGCTGGAGCCTCTCATATCTTTAGGGTGTTTTCTTTCTCCTTCACCCACCTTGTGCAAAGGCAAATGCCATCCTTCATCTTAAAGGTTAATGTGGATGGAGAAATCCCATGATCCCAAAGGCAGTGCAGTGAGTTTCATGAACATTAGTACCTATACTGTTTATAGAGCATGGACAGGGCAGGTTTGCTCACCACCGCATGCCGGCAGACACAATTAGGACAAGTGTGTGCTTAATCATTTCCAGAGAGACAGAAATGCTACCTTTTTCAGATGTGCCTTGGAGAAGGACATGGTGAATGTTAAAAACACAGGTCTCCAATTACCGAATGAAAGCTGAGCTACACACCGTATTCACTGTATCCTTTCCATGAAAGTTCCATTCATGGGGATCTTGCCATTTTTTCAATGTCCTTTCCTTCCCTCTTTTGGTCCTTTATTTCCTTACTTCATCCCTCCCTTCTCCCCCTCACTTTCTTTCCTTCCTTCTACACAAGTAAGTGAATTCCCTATTAGCAATTCAAGTAAGCTTTTGGTAGAATAGAACCGTTTGTTATAAATGAATATTCCCAAGGTTGCCTCCAGGACCCATAGCTCCAAAGGGGTGAATATAATAAGAGACTGTGTTCAAAAGCTGGAGTCAAGTATTCACTCATCTCTCTGAATGATTTTTTTTCTGACCTACCACAATGCGATCCTTTTTAGGGATTAAAGCATTGTCCACTTAAAAGTATAAGATATTGAATGCTTATTTTAAATGTCTGTTTCTCTCACTCATCAAACTACCATGATTTTTCATCTGTATAATTGCAATAACTTTCTGACTGGGCTCTGTTATTCCATTGTTCTGGTTGTATACAGATGGTCCCTGACCTACTGTCGTTGGACTTTACTCTGGTGCACAAGTAATATACATTCAGTAGAAACCTTAACTTTGAATTTTGGAATCTGATCTTTTCCCAGGCTAGCAATACAATAGGATATTCTTTCCTGATGCTGGGCAGTGGCAGCAAACCACAGCTCCCAGGCAGCCATGGGATGATGAGGGTCAACAACCAATGTACCATTCTGTACCCAGACAGCCTTTCTGTTTTTCACTTTCAATGAAACTTGAAAATGAAAGTGTTCAATGAACTATTTAGTACTTTATTATAAAACAGGTTTGGGTTAAATGATTTTGCGCAACTGAAGGCTACTGTCAGTATTCTGATCTTGTTTAAGGTAGGCTAGGTTATGCTACGATGTTCCATAGGATAAGTGTATTAAATGCATTTTCTACTTGAAATATTTTCAAATTGCAGTGGGTTTATAGGGACACAACCTCATCAAGGAAGATCTGTAATTCATCCTACAGCTTACAGATTGAGCATTCCTGAACACAAACCAGATCATACCATGAGGTGTATACTTAGAATAAAATCTAAACCCTTGTCCTGGTTTACAAAGCTACATGATCTACATTACCTCTCCCATCTCATCTCATTTTACACTTCAGCTACCATGCTCCAGCTGCTCTGGCTTCCTTTCTATATTTATCACAAATTGAGCCCCATATTAGGGCTTCCCTGGTAGCCTAGTTGGTAAAGAATCCTCCTGCAATGTGGGAGACCTGGGTTCGATCCCTGCATTGGGAAGATCCCCTGGAGAGGGAAACCCACTCCAGTATTATAGTATTCTGACCTGCAGAATTCCATGGACTGTGTAGTCCATGGGGTCACAGAGAGTTGGACACGACTGAGTGACTTTCACTTTCCCCATATTAGGACCTTTGCACATGGCCTTCCCCATGCCCATTTCACTTTATTCTCTCTGAAATGTACAGGACTGGGTCATTCATGCCATTCAGACTTCACCTTAAACATCACTTCATCACTGAAGCTCTTCTTGACTACCCTAATTAGTTGTCCAATTAATCACATCACCCAGTTTTAAATCTCTGCATAGCTGTGAGCATTATTTGGCTTGTTCCTGTTTTCTTAATTTGTCTTTGTTTCTTTGTTGTCTAAGATCTGTTTTTCACATATCAGAATGTAACTTAATGACACGAGGATACTTTTCTGTCTTAATATCATATCCCCAGTGCTTACAATGGTGTATGGTACATATGGAGGCACTCAGTAGATGTTTGGAAAATGAATAAATAAATACATGCAAGAAATGCAAATACGCCACCTACCAAGAGAGGTCTGTCATGGTCCCATGCCTTTACTTCCCTCCTTCCCCAGCTCAGGATTCATCCCCATGATAATCTCTACCTGTATGTCCTGCAGCTCCCTTGCCTCTCTCCCTTCAGCCTTTATGCCCTGGTCAGACTCCAGTGCTGGGTAAACCCAATTTTCCACCTCCTTTTAGTCAGTTAAATATGGGTGGAGGGAAACACATAACCATGCTAGCCAGATCTGCTTTGAGTCCATGATCATAAACTTTAAGTGAGATCTTAGTGCAGCCTAGAAATTGTGCTACCATATTTAACCTTTTCTAAGATTCATAGTTTTTCACATTTGTGAAATCAGCATGTAATTTATAGTCAGCATCAATTCCTGTCATCAAGATGGTGGTGGTGATGTTAGAACTTGGTTGCATTCCTGGGGATATGGCCAACTGAATGGCAACTCCTCTACTTTTCAATCAAGAAGCTCTTTAAGGATCATTTGGGGAAAAGTCATGAATCCTGCTTCTGGTTTGGAAACTTTACATGCAGAAAATTCACCAGCATCAAACTTGCAGAAAGGGTTCATATGTTCATGTTCCCTCAGTCCTCTCTTCTCATTCTCTAATTCTTTTTGTGGAAGTCTTACAACATATTTTGAACAAGTCATATATATACATGGCTTAAAAATCAAAACAATTAAAAAATTTGCAGTGAGATGTCTCACTTCCATCTCTGTCCTATTCTCATTCCTTTGGTCCTTCCAACAGGTAAACTATTCTATTAAATTTCTTATTTATCTTTAATGATACTTTATGCAAATATGAGCCAAAAAAATATATATTCTTATTTTATTACCCAAAAGGTATCATACAAAGCAAACTGTTTTCACCTTTCTTTTTTCCACCTAACGGTGGATACTATCTACTATTCAGTACATGTTAATGCATAGAGTTTCTTCAATCTCGTTTTCAGTTATACATATCTTATTCTACAGATATATCATGGTTTGTTGAACTGGGCCTTATTGGTAGTCACCTGGGCTATTCTCAATCTTTTGTCACAAACAGTGGTGTAATAACTTTACACACATGTAATTTTAAAGAGATACGAATATATAAGATAAATGCCTCCCCCAGTAGGTTGCCTAGGTCAAAAGGGAAAGTGTATGTTTTGGGTCGAATTGTGTCACCTAGAAAAATATGTTCAAGTCCTAACATTTGAAATCCATGAATGTGGCCTTATCTGGAAGTACAGTCTTTGCAGACGTAACCAAGTTAAAATGAGGTCATTTCAAGTTAAATTGAGGTGAAGTTAAAATGAGAGTCCAAACTAATCCAACAACTATTGTCCTTATAAGAAGAGGGAGTTTAGACTGAGATACACAGGAAAGAAAACTGTGAAGATGGAGACAGAGATTAAAGTGATGCATCTATAAACCAAGGAATGCCAGTGATTGCCAGAAACTACGTGAAATTAAAGAGGAAAGGAAGGCTTCTTCCCCATGGCCTTGCTGACACCTGATTTCAGACTTCTAGTTTCCAGAACTGTGAAAAAAAGTCTATTTTAAGCTACTCTGTGTGTGTCTCTTTGTTACTGAAGTCCTAGGAAACTAATACAAAGCATTTGTAATTTTGATACCTATTCCTGGGTTACCCCCACTGGATATTTGCCATGTACCCTGTCACCAGCAAAGCATGGCCATGATTGTTATCCCTTCAGCCTTCGCAACAGAGAATATTGTTAAATTTTTCAGTTGCTGATAGGTGATAAACAATAGTTCAGTGCAGTTTTAATTTATATTTTCCTTTTCATGCATTGGTATCTTGTCCTATGTTGAAAGGCTATTAATATCTATGTTTTCTGTGAATTCTCTGTTTTTGTCTTTTGCTGTTTTTTTTTTTGTTGTTATTGTCATTTTTGTTCCAAATCATATTACAGAGTTAGTGTTTTTGTGATATATATTGAAAATATTTTTTATAGTTTATAATTCATCTTGTGAAATACTGACTTGCTAAATTTCTGTTTAGAGTAATTTATTAATCTTTTGTATGGCTTCTGGAATTTGAGTCATAGTTGGGAAAGTTTTCTCCACTCCATTTGTAAAGGATTTCACATGATTTCTTTCAGAACTTTTTTCCCCCTTCATCAAAGCATTTCATTGGAAATCTTGAAGGGATAAAGTTGGATCCAACTTTATCTTTTTCCAGATGGTATATATTTTATTTCAACACCATTTATTCTTGAAATGTTACCTTTATCATATATTAAATTCATATATATGTGTGTGTGTATATATATATATTTGAATCTATTTCTGGGAATTCTGTTCTGTTACATCGGTCAGTCTTTCTATTCATGTTCCAATAAAATCTGTCTTAATTCTTGAAGTTTTGTAATATATTTTAATATGTAGGCAAGCTAGTCAATTTCCACCCACTTTCTCTAATGAACCCACTCTAGTTAAGCCTCTATCCCCACTGACTTACCCAAATTGCTCTCATCAAGATTTCCAATGACCTTTGTGTTACTTAGACAGATGGCTGGTTGTCGGTCCTCATCGAATTAGATCAGTCCATAACATTTGACATAGCTGGATAGTCCTTCCTTCTTAAAATACCTTCTTTGGGGAGAGCCTTCTCTTCCTACTTCACCACTTGCTCCTTCTTAGTCTCTATTGTACATTCTTTCTATTTCGCTGATCTGCCCATTCCCCAGTGGTCCCATTGCTTGGTTTTCTGTCATTGTTTCCACCGTCCCCATACTCATTTTCTGGATGATTTCATCTGGGGACAACATTTTAAATACTACCTCTATCCTAATGATGACCACATTTTGTAACTCCAGCTAGCCTCTCTGTGATGAACTCAAAACTCAACATTCAACTGTTTATTCAACATTTCTACTTGTACTCAAAATGTAGTCTCCCCAACACCAAATCCATGCTTTTCCTCTACCATATTTGTTCTTCTTTCATTGAAACAAGTTTGGAGTCATCCTTAACTCTTCTTTTCTCTCATACCTCACATCCATTTCATCAGCTTCATCTGAGCTCTAATTTCAAAATATTTCTGGAATCCAAAGGCAGCATCTTTACTGCTATGCTGTGGTCCCAAGCACAGTTCTCTCTTGACAGAATTCTTGTAATATCCTCCTACCTGTTCTCTGCCTCTTCTATAGTCTATTCTTTCCATAGCAGTCAGAAGGATATTCTCCACGAAAGTGTCCCATCTTACTCAGAGCAAAGATCAAAGCCTCTGTCATGATTCGAAGGCCCCGAATACTGTGACCTCCATGGCGACCTCATCTCCTACCACCCTTGCCCACCCTCTTTCAGCTGTAGCATCCTGATCTGTTCCTCAAACCTGCCAGCACATTCCCATTGCAGTCTTGCCACTTGATATTCTCTGATATTTTATTTCATTAAATATTCACAACCATGTACCGTGATGATTGCTACCCTCATTTTGCAGATGAGAAAGTGAGAGCGGAGAATATAGAAGGTTCTTCCCAAGTCTGTGCAATTATTACTTAGCCTAATGGCACTTTATGGGCTTCCCTGGTAGCTCAGACGGTAAAGCGTCTGCCTGCAATGTGGGAGACCCAGGGTCAATCCCTGGGTCAGGAAGATCCCCTGGAGAAGGAAATGGCAACCCATTCCAGTACTCTTGCCTGGAACATTCCATGGACTGAGGAGCCTGGTAGGCTACAGTCCATGGGGTTGCAAAGAGTCAGACATGACTGAGCGACTTCACTTTAAATGGCACTTTAATCCAAGTCTCTTTGGTTCTTTTTATCACAGAAACTTTCTGGCTTCTTGTATCATCTCTGTTGCTGTGTCATTTGGAGCTCTAGTCTGGGTAGTATACCTTGGCCTATGTCTATTCACCTTAGAAATGAGGACTTCAGTTTAGGTATTCTCAAAGTTCCCACCTGTTCAGATGCTCTGTGACTCCATGACTCTGAGAGAGAGTGCTGAGCAGTGCTCAAACTAAGAATAGTAGTGATTTTGGTGAAGAGAGGCGAGTGCAGCAAAACATGGGCAGATGTGGTTAGAGAGGACACTTGACCATTGCAGAAGTGGGTTGGTACTAAGACTTGTTCAGTACCACTTAGGAATATTCTTCTAGGTCTGTCCCTCTTGACTGCATATTATTTCAATTCAGTGCCTAGTGTAAATAAACCGCCTTGTCTTCACAGGGTACTCTTTTTCAGCATCTCCATTATCAAATCAGACAGTCAAGGAGACAGATAAAAACTTGCTCTTCCCTAAACCTGTGACCTCGAAGGACCTTCTATTTCCAGTCTTACGCTGGTCTAGCCACTCTTCTCCCTGATGCTGCTTACAGTCAGGACAAAAGTTGTCACCCTAAAAAATGTACCCATAACCCATTCTTCACAAATGAAACCAGTGAGAGGGTCAGGGAGATGATACCTTGGTTTCTGACTCTGTAAGTGTCAATGTCATCACAGCAGCAGATCTTGCTCGCTTCTCCAGGGCTTATCAAGAGACGGTGATATCACTCTATTCAGAGCCTCACCCCCCACCACACACACAGATGGCAAGAAATTGCAACTCAGTTTTCAGTTGGGATCCCTGCTCACCTGTAATCAGCCAAGTTCCATGGTTAGAGCTGTTTCATGATCAAATGAGCACCTAGGCCCAGCATTCTAAGATTCATGTGGCTGCCACATCCAGCTGATCTGGGGGTAGCATTCCAGCAGACTATGATGTGAGCGGAAACTCTGGAAATGAGCAATTACTTAATCAAACCTTATATACGGTAACAAATCATACTTAAAGCAGGAAGGAAATAAATAAATCCAGAAGGTCTTTCCTGTACTCCTGTGATTTGTGGTCCCACTCTCCTCGGAACCCAGTCCAAATGCCCTGAGTCTGTGTTTTCTGCCAAGGGTTAAGTAACACTATAATCTCAGACCAGAAGGCTCTCTGTGCTTCACCTGTCATAACCTAGTTAGCCCTCACACTACCGTGGTAGAGAGGGGCTATTCTTTCTCTCACTTCACAGAGCTACAGAGATGAGTAACTGGTAAAAAGTTTACACAGTGAGTAAACAGCGAAGCCAGGACTTGAGCCTACCTGCTGTGACTCCAGAATCTGTTGCTCTGAACAAATGCTGCTCTTTCTAATCTCATGTAAGCCCAAGAAGTCGGCCAACTTATCATGGCTCCTACTTCATAATAGCAGAACAAGGCAGGAGTGGGTTCTGTCCCTTGCTTATGATTACTCGCTCAGTTATGAGAGTGAGAATGGAACCCAGTCCACACCTTTCCAGTCCCATAGCCCTCATTCTTTGTTTCACTGTCATCTCTGCCTTCTTCTTAAAACAAAGGATTCCCCTGAGAGGGTAATGGACACCCAGCTATGAGTATGTTTCTCAGCTTATTCTTATGTGTAGAATATGTGTGGAAACTTGGACAGTGGAGAGACCCAAAGGGATGCAGTGACTAAGGTCACCTATGCCCCTGTGACTATGCCATGACTCTCATTGTTAACATTCATAATCAGATATGGATCAATATGACGCAGACAAATACCTAAAGAGATGGAGAGCCATCTATCGCTGAGTGCACTGAGAGAGAATATTCTGTCTTCAGCCCAGGCTAAAAATAAACTGTTGACAGGACACACATCCTCCTTCTTCCTACAGTGTCTCAGGAACAGAGGCAGAATTTAATCATTTCATCCTCTGAAGTGAAGGCCTCTGTGGTTTAATATGCACACATCACAAGTTTCAGATTTCACTGGTGAAATTCAGTCTTCGACAAAAACCTAGCTGTCTCTTTGACTTGAAATGTGTTCTAAAATGTTTAATAAAGGTCTACTGAAACCAATAAAGCATCTCCGGAAAATGCTGGTTTAACCCACACAGCCAATTCTCTTTTTCATAAATTCAATTTGTGTTATTTGGTTCAGGAGACTGTTCTCTGAGCCCCGACGTAAGTGGGGGCCAAGGTCAACACTCACACGTGGAAAGTTCTTTGGGAAAAATCATATAATTGATCTCATGTGTCAGATTTGTCAGGACTTGCCTGGCTCCAAGTCTTTGCACATCTTTGCCCACAGTTAGAAGTGCTGGACAAACAGGGCTTGGCTCTTCTCTGATCACTGGATCTCGGTAACTCCAGTCTAACTCTCGGTTGGATGGGCGTGGTGGGGCCTGGGGCCTCTGGAATCCACTTTAGTTCTTCTGAATAGACTCATGCTGTTTGTTTATGAGACCTAATCCTTGCACCTTGCTCCTAATGCTGTCTTCCCAGATCCTGTGTTCATGTCTCTGCTTACCTCTCTGCTAAGTGCCCTGATTCTTCAGAAAATGGAGAACCTCACTTGCCTATGCTAATCCTCCTTGTCCTCAAATCCAAGGTTCCTCAGGTTTGACACGGTAAATGTGTTGCTTCTAATAGCTCTTTGTTTAGGAAAGCTGTGGATTGGAGGATGCTTAGCAGCATCCCTGACTTCTTCCCACTAAATGCCCGCAGCACCCCCAATCCAGTCACAGCAATAAAAACATCTCCAGACATTCAAATGTTCCTTGGAGGGAATGGAACAAATTGCCACTAGCTGAGAACTGGTGGTTTATTTCTGCCCAATGGAAATAAAAGGACTGATGCTCTGTCCTTGCACCCCAGGATTGTTGTGAGCAACCTCCCAGAGGCTTCTGTGATTTCAGTGCTGCCCAACCAAGAAATATTTGGTTGGCCAAAAGTTTCATTTAGGTTTTTCCATAAGATCTTACAAATCTTTTGGCCAATGCAATATAATATGAACCTCTAATGTGAGTCACGCGTGTAATGTTAAATTTTTTAATAGAGTGGCAACTTAACAAAAAAAACAGGTAAAATTAATTTTGGTAATATATGATATTTTATCCAATATATCAAAATTATTATTTTATGCTAAATATTTGACATCTGATGTATATTTTACACTTATAACACATATCAGTTTGGACTAGCCACAGTTCAAGTACTCAGTAGCACCATTTAGCAAATGGCTTCTTTATGGGCAGCATTGATGTAAATTTCTAAAAACACCACCTATTTTTCAATTCACTTCAAGACTCAGAATAATATGGTGATGTAAGCATGGGGCTGGGGTTTCAGGTGTATCTGATTGAAGTATTTCTGTGTTTCTTTGCAATACTATGGCCTTGAAACTATTATGTAATCTTTGTAAACTTCTGTTTTAGTATTTTTATTGGAGAAATAATTGTTCTTCAAAAAGTTTTCATCATGGTCACCTCAAATAATGTATATAGTGCCTAGTGTGTATGTGTTAGTCACTCAGTCATGTCTGACTCTTTGTGACTATAGCCCACCAGGCTCCTCTGTCCTTGGAATTCTCCAGGCAAGAATACTGGAGTGGGTAGCCAGTCCCTTCTCCAGGGGACCTTCTCAACTTGGGAATTGAACCTGGGTCTCCTGCATTGCAGGCAGATTCTTTACCATCTGAGCTACCAGGGAAGCCCCGTATAAGTGCCTAGAGCAGATGCTTAATAAGTAGAATATCTCTGTTGGCTGTACCCCCGCTCTCAACATCAAATGTTCGTGTTAAATTCTTCTACTGCTAGCCTCTTGCTCGAAACACTACCAGTGTTCCATCCTTCGGACACCGTGCTCTGGACCTAATTAGACACTCAATGGGCATGTAAAACACTGATTCCTCCTGGGGAATCCAAGTTTATCCTGCTTGGTCCTGCCCTGCTGCTGTTAATTAAGCAATGTTTAGTGATATCTACAAAAAATGACAATTTAAAAAATATGAACCAGCCCTCTCGGTTTCCTTTGATTTTTAACTGTAATTGTTCCACCTTTATGCAAGTCAATAACATGAGATATAAGAAAGCCTTCTGAGATGCATCTTTTCCATCAGGCAGGATCCTGTGTAGCGTGGTCTTTTGAGCCACAGTGCCACAATGCTGGCAGGTTTCTTCTGCAGAGACACTGCATCAACATTTTGGCCAATGTTAAAAAGAGAACAAATGCCTAGACCAGCTTGGCTTGACTAGTGGCTGGTTCATCTATCCTAATGTATAGGATTCATAAAAGATAAAAATGTCTCACCATGGCAAAGGCAGCCCATATTATCTATTGCACAGCCATAAATATTCATTTAGTTCAGAACTTATGTCCAGAGGTATTGAGGTCAGTTGTTAATGATGGGAAGCTGACAGTATTTCTGTACAGAACTGATTTCTTCATAGTTTACCTACCGTTTTGGGGGAATTCTTCCTCATATCAACTCTCTTTCACTTGTGTCCAAACAGGCATTGGCCAGCACAATAGGCTAATCAACACTTTCCCATTTGGCTCTGGATTGTCTTTGTCAAAGCCTTAAAGGAGGTCATGTTTTCCCCTAATCCCCAGGAGGTTATTGTGAGAAGTCTATCTATCAGCATTAGCTGAGAGATATATTCTTAGTATCTAGGTATGTGTCAGGCACTGGGGACACCAGATGATTAAAGAAGTTTCCACTGGTCTGGACTTCACAGTGCAGGAGGGAACAGCATATAAATAAATGATTATAATAAGATACACAACTCATACTAGATAGAACTTTGGGACCACAGAGAAAGGAGAAATTTTTCATTTATTCATAAATTTATTGAGCACTGAATCTCTGTGTTATGTCAGGTAAGTAATTTTTAGATTACACTTTTTCTAATTGCTGCTGATTTTGAATTTATGCACATATTCAATTAAATCAGACAAGTCCACAGAAAGACTCATCAGTTTAAGCATTTGTGGCTACTGTTTTACACACTCATTTCTCTGGCCAAATTAATGATGGGAGGGCTCTGGTTAATAAAGAGTTGCTGTATATATGCATAATATAATTTTAAGATTAGTTATCAGTTAAAGGTCATAACACTGTGAACTCTAAATTTGTTTTAAAATTAGGTTCTTCTCCTGTTGCTAATTTAACTGTTCTTTAGTATCTTTCAGGGTCTTAGAATCTTCACATATATATATACACACATATATATAACTCAATAATGTCACAAATGTGAACTTATAATGAATTGTGTTTATACACAGACACACATATGTGTGTGTGTATATATATGTATTTAAATAACAGCTAAAATCTTAGCTTTTCACAGCAAGCTTTTCTTCTTCAAGTTTGTTTTTAAGTCAGTGTCACAGTAGTCCTATAAGGTGAAGTATTATTACAGTATTATTTTTCAGATAAGGTCAATTGAACACAAAAGAGTCAGTGAATCACCAGGCCCTATGTAGAATAGCTTTATCTGCGTTGCCAGAACTGTATCTCAGGTTTCCTGAGTCTCAGTCTTTGAACCTAATGAGAGAATTTTTGTTTGGTTTACTTAATATGTGTCTAACTTTTAAAGGGTATTTCTCAACAGGTTTCCAGTCTTTTAAATATTCTAACAACATCAGTATTTATCCTTTAGTTGAGAGACTTCACAGTTTGATATAATCAATCATTATTGATTGTCTACTAGATATAAAGTGTGCAATTACAAAACAGGCAGCAAAACTGCTTTCCTCAAGAAACATCCAATGTAAATATTGGTACAAGGTAGGATAATTTTAATAGTTATCATGAAAATGTGCTGTTTGTTCTAACCAATGAAAGTACTGTTGGTCAGAGTTCACTGCATGGCATTTCTCATTCTAGTGTTCCTTTGATATGTTGGCAAGAAGACAGACAAATCTGCTGGTGGAATAGAACAGAGAGTCCAAAGATATACGCCCATATCTATAGTTATCTGATTTAAAGCAAAGTTGTCCCTATATTCAAAGGAGAAAAGGATAATATTTTCAATAAATAATGCTGAGATACATGGATATTAATATGAGAAGTAAATATAATGTGATGCCTGCCTCACACCATACAAAAAATTATTTGAGATGAACCATAGACCTAAGTGTGAAAGGCAAAGCAATAGAACATCTCGAAGATGATGCAAGAGAATATCTTCATGTTTTTGGAGTAGGCAACTATTTTAAAAATATAACTCAAAAACATTAACCATAGAAAAGATTGCTAAAATGGTCTTTATTATTATGTAGTTATAAAAAGCACTGAATAAACATATCATAGTATAAACCACAGAAAGCAGATGCGTTAAAATGGATGTCATTTAATTCAATACAGAAGATAGTAATTGGCAATCAACTTAAATATTTCAAATATTCACTCTGCACATATAAAAATGTCAAGTCTAATAAAAAACAGATTACAAAAGTAAAAACAATGAATAAATAAATACACATTTGTTAAAATTTAGAACTTTCATTCACCAAAAGGATCATTAAAAGAGTGAAAGAGTGGTGAGAAATACATTGCAATAAATATATCTGACAAATACCTATTTTCACAACATCTATAAATTATTAAAGGACATCTTATACAGGACATATATAAAGGACATCTACAAATTTTATTTTTAAAAAGTCATATGACTGAACTAAAGTAAAATGGGCAAAAGACAATATACAGATATTCAATTATCATGAGAAAAGGTGCTCAATATCATTAGTCCTCAAGAAATTACACACTAAATCACAGTGAGACACCACTGTAACCCTACCTGAAGCCCCCAAATCAAGAGGTCTGATGATGATATTTGTCACTGAGGATACAGAACAACTGAAATTCTTATTACTGCTGGTAGGAGTGTAAATTGTTAAAACCACTTTGAAAATTCTTCCGCCATATTTACTAAAGCTGAACAACATATGTACATACAAACCAACAGACTTGCAAAAGAAAGTTCATCATATCTTTATCCACAATAGCCCTCAACTATAGATGCTTAACAGTGGGAGAATGAATAAACATGGTTTATGCACACAATAGGATAATACTCAGAAAAACAAAAGATAAGTTATTGTTATAGTTGTATGAACACAAATTAATCTCATAAAGTATTGAGAAAAAGAAACCCAACACAAGTAGTACATATTGCTTGATTCTATTTACATGAATTTTCAAAACAGGCAAAAGTAATCCATGGTGATGTAGGTCAAAGAGTGTTTGTCTTTGGATGACAGGGAGGGGTCACCAAGAGTTTCTAGCAAATGAGAGGGTTTAAAGTGTGCTATATCTTTTCCTAGTGATGGTTATAAGGGTATAGACACATAAAAATTCTTCAAGTTGTATATTTAAGATTTGTTCAACATACTGTAAGTTTTACATTGTGTAGTAAAGAGAATAATAATCCCACAAACCACAGCTTAATCCCTCATATTTGTGAATATATTCCTTATTGGGCAAAAGAGATTTTTGCACATATATTTAAGATTAGGCTTCCCAGGTGGCGCTAGTGGTAAAGACACTTGGCACTTGCACACTGGCAAGACAGCCGCTTGCCAATGCCCAGGACATAGAGATGCAGGTTCAATTCCTAAGTTGGGAAGATCCCCTGGAAAAGGGCAAGGCAACCCACTCCAATGTTCTTGCCTGGAGAATCCCATGGACAGAGGAGCCTCGTGGGCTATAGTTCACAGGGTCCAAAGAGTTGGACACAACTGAAGTGACTCGACACGCAATTAAGATTAAGGAAGCTGAGGTGGGGAGATTATCCAGAACTACTTGAGTGGACTTGATCAGTCCTTAAAAATGGAAAAGGATAAGAGTGGGTTAGAATGATGAAGCATAAGAAGGACTCAGTCCACCACTCTGAATTTGAAAATGGAAAAAAGGGTCCATGAGCCAAAAAATGGGCAGCTTACAATCTGGAGAAGACAAGGAAACAGATTTGCCCCTTGAATTTCCAGAGCAGCACATAGCTCTGATGGTGGCTTTATTTTAGTCCAGTGAGACCCATGTTTCCTTCCTGACTTACAGAACTATACAGTGATACATTTGTTTGTGGTTCAGTTCAGTCGCTCAGTCGTGTCTGACTCTTTGCAACCCCATGAATTGCAGCATGCCAGGCCTCCCTGTTCATCACCAACTCCCAGAGTCCACCCAAACTCATGTGCATTGAGTCAGTGATGCCATCCAGCCATCTCATCCTCTGTCGTCCCCTTCTCCTCCTGCCCCCAGTCCCTCCAGCATCAGGGTCTTTTCCAATGAGTCAACTTTTCACATGAGGTGACCAAAGTATTGGAGTTTCAGCCTCAGCATCAGTCCTTCCAATGAACACCCAGGACTGATCTCTTTCAGAATGGACTGGTTGGATCTCCTTGCAGTCCAAGGGACTCACAAGAGTCTTCTCCAGCACCACAGTTCAAAAGCATCAATTCTTTGGCACTGAGCTTTGTTTGTGGTAATTCGTTACAATAGCCATAGAAAACTAACATAACAGAGAAATTAAAGGTTGTTGAAAACAAAAACTCCTATTTCTCCTTTTTGAAGGGTCTTAAAAATGACGTCTTGTCCACTTGCTAAACCTGGTTACTCTATCCCTGGAATGCTCACAGAATTGCCTTCTACTACCATTCACCCTACTTAATCTTTCATCCGCACCCGATTATGAATTCTATGAGGGCATCTTCATATCATCCACAACACCAGGGATTGTGCATATGTGCATTGTATAGAATCAATGCTCCATAAATGTTTGGTAAATTAAATTATATGAACCACTTGTCTGTATGAGAGGCAGAGACCAAGTCAGATAGGATCACAGTAATGTGGTCTTGGAGTCAACTTAGCAAGCTCTCCAGTGCAAAGACACATTAAAGCTTGGAGTCCTAAATAATGAGGCTGAGGTTCTTTAAAACAGCAAGCTGGCATCAGATGAAACATTTCCCTATCATTCTAGATTAAATAAAACATTTACCATTTCATGCTTTCTTTCCTAGTAATTTTTGTCTTGTCTTTCACGTTAGTGATTTGTTCCACATGGCCACTCATTTAGGATAATAGCAAGCCAATAGGCGTGACGAAAAGAGATGGGTCCATACCTGATCACCAATATTCCATTACGCTTCCTTGAGCTGCGGGCCTGGTGAGACTGCCGGTGCCTTAAGGGAACTGGGCTTGAGTCTGCATAGTAGGAATTCAGTGACTACAGGAGCAGTAATCAAATTATATAGTAAGTGCAGCAACATGGCTATATTGAGAGGCTGCTGTTGCAAGGAGCTGTTTTCCCTGTGTCCAAACAACAAATATTTTTTAGAATGTATTATATGTGTGGCCCTTGTGATAAATACTGTGGGGGATTTGAGAGAGAGAATCTATATTCTTTATACTCAAAAGTGTATAATACAGTTGGGGAAATAAAACATTTAAGAAAAATAACACAGGAATGGGGCCAATTGTTTGTTCTTTAGTCACTCAGTCATGTCTGCCTCTTTGCGACCCCATGGATTGTAGCCCACCAGGCCCCTCTGTCCATGGGATTTCCCAGGCAAGAAGACTGTAGTGGGTTGCCATTTCCAACTCCAGGGGATCTGCCCAACCCAGGGATTGAATCTGCATCTCCTACATTGTATTATATTGCATTGTATTGGGGCTAAAATATAGTATGAAACTGCAGGAGAGAGGGAGGATTTGGAAAAGCCTCGGAGAGTTGGAGAAATCAAGGGAGGAGTTATACTTTGGAATTGAAGGTGGAAAACTGAGGTTGTATGGTAGGCAGTAGTGCACTCAATATACCAGGAACAGCTTCCAGTCCTGTTTATCTAGAGCAGGGTTTCCCAATCTCAGCACTATCGATGTTTGAAACTGTAATTTTTTATGGGGGATTGTCTTGGGTATTGTAGGATGTTTAGCAGCATCCCTAATCTCTACCAACTAAATGCCAATAACTTCCTCCCCCTCAAAGCTGTGAGAACTGAATATGCACTCTAGGGTAAAATGACCCCCCCACTGAGAATCACCATGCTGAAGTAAACATTCCCAGAGGGAACTCATAGGAGTTACATGGCATGGCAAGGAGTTTGCCGTATAATAGGGAGCCACTGAAAACATTTGTGAGGGCCGACAGGCTGGAAATTGTAGTTTGAAGATAATTTATCTGTTTGAGATCCTCACTCAAAATTCGAGCAAGGCATTGTGGGGGAAAGGAAGAACAACCCAAACCCTACCACAATAGTCCAAGCACAAAGAGAGGAAGATTGGCCACAGGATTAAAGAGCTCTCCATGCCTGCAGGTGTGTTTAATGCTCTACAGCTTTAAAGTTGTTTGATATTTAGATCATCATTTCGACATCACATTGTGCATTTCATCTGAATACCAAGTACTCAGAGATACATCTCTTTTTAGAAGCCCCTACTCATGGGCTTCCCTGGAGAGAAGAGCAGCCACCAACAACATTAGAAGCAATCTGTAACTTGAGGAGCTTGGCTGGGAATGCTCCACCACCTGATGGCCAGGGATAGCAGTGTAGGCAGCACAGGACCAAATGTGTGGTGCCAGTCCTCTGGGACTGTCCTCAGCCTGTAGAGAGAAGAGAGCAGTAACGTAGAAGCCTGATAAGCCTCCAAGGCAATAACTTTCTTGAATTCCACTCTCTCTGTAAATTTCAAGTTTATCCCTAATTATGGTTTAAAAAATATTTTAACAAGTATTGTGTTTTTCTTTCTTCCCCCTCCCCCCCCCCCCCCCAGTGAAAGGAAAGAGAAATAAGTGTATCTTGGGCTCTTCATTCTGGTGGCTGTTTGCTATGCTCATGGAACCAGGCTGAGATATTGGTACACACCCATCAGCATGGCTGAGCTGCATGGAGAGCCACTTTCTTCATGATCTAAAACTAACACTGTGATGGGGTATTTAAAAACATATGGAATTTTGTGAAATATAGCATAATAGTATAAAATGAGTAATTTCAAAAGCATAAATACTTTAATAACTATTTCAGTCTTCAAGCTGGAAAAAAATGTATCTCAATAATATTTTAATGAGAAACTTCATAGAAGAAAACTTTAAGTGCTATTGATAATTTAAAAAATAAACTCAAATGAATGGACATAAGAACATATACTTAAGTGGAAAGGTTAAACAAATATGGAAGGGGTAATTTCTTCTCTATTCAGTTTATGTAATTTTAAATATTTAGGGGGATACAGCAACATGCTTTTAAAGTTGATTTAGAATCTTTGTACAACTGAGATTACCCCTCCTCAGAAGTTCTAGAAAGGTGTGAAATAAACCAGGAGTATCGTACATTCCCCAAATGTTAAAACTTGAAAGAAAAAAAACAAAAGAAGCTAAACTAGTTAAGATAGAAGTTTTGACTGCAAAAACAGACTTCTGGCATATATGCTGGTGATTGGTCATGGTTTAGTTACTAAGTCGTGTCTGACTCTTGTGACCCCATGGATTATAATCTGCCAGGCTCCTCTGTCCATGGGATTTTGCAGGCAAGAATACTGGAGTGGGTTGCCATTTTCTTCTCCAGAGGATCTTCCTGAATTGAACTCGGGTCTCTTGCATTGCCAGCTGATTCTTTATCTCTGAGCTAGCAGGGAAGGCTGAAAAATATATAAACCATTGCAAAGTGGCATTTCGAATAAAACATCTTCTCAGTAGTGGGGGAAAAAAACACTGAAATTCAATAGATAGGTGTCCAGATTTAGGACACACTGATAGAATTGAAAAGATCTCCACAAATAGATTAAAATTTCCACAAGGACACTGACTACATATATTCTGCTATTCTCCACATCTTCACCCAGTAAAGTGATGGGCAGGTAACAACTCTCAATCAACATGTGTCTGAAATTAAATTCACCATGACCCATCAGTAAAATGATTTGTTAAAAGAATGAAGTTCATGCTATCATATCATAGATTGAGGAAATGTTCTACCCAATAGAGATATAGTGTATTGCCTTGGAACATGAGCTCAGGACTCAGACAACTGGGGTTTAAATCCTACCTTCACATCTTCAAGGTATATGACCTTAGAAGTTTTATCTATTTTCTGTGATTATAAAATGGGACTAAAACAGAATCTACCTTACAGGGAAATTATGCAGAATTAATGCATCATATATAAATATATTTAAATACTTCATATGTTTATATATACTTGATAAATAAAAATATTATTAGAATAGTGAATTCAAATTAAAATATAAATAGTTTAACATTTTAATATTAATATTTTAAATATTAGAATTTTCAACATGCTCGCTATTCAAAGGGACCTCCGAGGAAATCCTTTGGCACGAGGAAGACACCTTCTAATTTACTTAGTGACCAGGGATTTTAATATGTTGATTTACTGACAGCAGGGAGTTTCCCTCAGTCATGGATCACTTAGGAGTCAGCAATGAGTAGAAAAAGCAAGGTCTGGGATGAGACCTCACCTGTGACACTGATTCTCTCTGGGATCTTTCTTTTCTGAGCCTCATGCCCTTGACCATAACAAAAAGATGATATCTGCCTCCCTTATTAAGAAAGTTAACATGTGTCATCTACTGCAGAGTCTGGGGCACAAAGAAGTTTAATGTCCCATTTATCTATCTCAAGAAAAGAGACTTTGTGTTACCATATGAGATCCTTCCTCATCCTAGAAAATATCAAAAAATCTAAGAACTTCTGATAGAAGAGTTTTCATTCTCCATCTAAATGCAAAAATATTTCCATATCAATGACAGTCAATTCCAAATGCATGTCTCTCAATCACCTTTACTTTTCCCATCATGTTCATCAAGTAAATGGGCTTGATTCAAGTGGACTACAAAGCTAGCCAGGGAAGGAGCAGCCAAAACGTTACAGAACAAGGTCCTGCGTGATGATTTTTAAGGATAAGGCACATCTACTTCATAGCAATCACTTCCTTGGCCCATGAAGCTCTTTTTTTTTTTTTTAATTGACTACAGAATGTAGACATACTGTCAAAGGATTTAAATCAATTTTATACAATAGCTTTCTTGAACTACCATTACTCCAATAAGATTCATATCTGCAGCTGATTTGGAGACAATTGTGACTAAAATAATCAGAGCTGCAGCTCTTATTGAAAAATTCCTCTCTGTAGATTGTTATTTATCTGGCACTTAAAAGCCTTATACCAGAAAGGAATGAAATCCCATTTTGCATCTGCCTTTTTAAATGTAGGCTTTTAACTATCATAACTCCTAAGCTGCGATTCTCACATATCACCTTACTCCAAACAGAACATTGGGATTAATGGTCTGGTATTAAAAGCAGAAACAAAAATGCAATTGCTTTGGGAGGCACTTAAGTACAATGATACCTAGCAGAAGAAAAAGGCTTGATGCCCAGTGGAATAGCTAGCTTTGCATTAGTTATCAATGCAATAATGTTGGAAAGTAATAGATCATTCTTCTGTTTACTGGCATTCTGAAACTATGGATGTAATTCATGTGTTTAACCCTTGATAAATTGGGTTCATTTATTGCACCACTGAGAATCAATAAAAAAGACCAATATAGATTTCTCTCACTCTTCACCTCTGCTAAACACTAAGCTTCCTGACAGCAGGGATTCCAGGTCATTAGCCTTCATAAATTCCTTGGAGAAGGAAATGGCTACTGACTCCAGTATTCTTGCCTGGAGAATCCCATGAACAGAGGAGCCTGGCAGGCTATAGTCCATGGGGTCACAAAGAGTTGGACAAGACTAAGCACACACACACACACACACCCACACACACTGCCTTAATAAAAGCCATAACATTCATTCCATTTCAGGCCCTCAGTGTCTGTCCAATACTGTCCAGGCCCTGGGGACACAAAAAAGAAATAACTCTTTCTCTCAAATACTAGAAGGAAAAGGAGATGTAATCAATTAATAGGAAACAAAGATGTCTTAAAATACAAGTAATAGAAATTTGACATCCTCTTCTAGACCAGTTGGAAAACAGGTAGAGACTTCCTTCCTTCCCTAGAAATTTCCATAAAAGGGAAAAGAAGGTTAGTGTGCTTCAAAGCAAGTTTACCAAATAAAATCAAACATTGTGAAACACTTTCAGAATAAGATGACCTGGCCTCTGGACATATGTCTGTGGAAGGAGGGATGCTGAAGACCAAGAGAAGGATTCAGAAATAAAAAGTAGACTACAATTTGAGAGGACTAACGGGACATTGGAGATTGCTAGAAATAGTTTTCTAGTCATGCCCTTTTCTCTCTAGTAGGTAATCTGCATAATAGCTGTCATGGAAGAGAGAAGTAACAATTCTTGTCCAGTCCCCGCCATAGGTAACAAGCTCCTATCAGCATGGAAACTGAATGGTGGTGGATAGAGGCTCACATCATGAACTGCAGACACACTGATTTGTCCCAGAGCATTCTTCTCCCTGCTTCCTGTTCCTTCCATCTACTAGCAGAGAACCAGTTAAAAAGAGAGTGGAGGGCCCCAGAAAAGAGTACTTTTAGAGACTGAGGTGTTAGGAGATTCCCTGGGGTCAGGAGATGCTTATGAGCAAGGAGAGGGAGACGTGAAAAGGAAAAACTAAGCTAGTTCATAATAATATGATAATATTTATGAACTAGCTAGTTCATAATAATATGAACTAATATTCTGGAAGATTAAATTGAGAAACTATCTCAGAAGACATCAAGACGAGGTAGATCAGGAATTTCACTACTAGAATGGGTGATCTAGGATCTCTGAGAATATGCTCCACAGAGAAATAAGCATAACTGGCAAGTATTGTGTATCTATCTATCTATCTGAAAGATATATGTGAATCATATAGAATAGAATAGGCCTATTCTATTTACTGACTGGTGGCTCAGTTAGTAAAGAATCTGCCTGCAATGTAGGAGACCCGGGTTCAATCCCTGGGTTTTGCCTGGAGAATTCCATGGACAGAGGAGCTTGATGGGCTACAGTCCATGGGGTCACAGAAGAGTCAGACTTGACTGAGTGACTAACACTTTCACTTCACTTTCATAGAGTATAAATATATTATGATATAATATGGGGCTTCCCAGGTGGCGCTAGTGGTAAAGAATCCACCTGCCAATGCAAGAGACATAAGAGACACAGGTATGATTCCCTGGGTGGGGAAGATCCCCTGGAGAAGGGCATGGTAACCAGCACCAATATTATTGCCCAGAGAATCCCATGGACAGAGGAACCCGGTGGCCTATAGTCCATAGGATCGCAAAGAGTTGAACACGACTGAAGTGACTTGGAACAGCACAGCACATGATATAACATATGAGAAGTCTGTCCTAACTGCACACATTAAATGATGAAGCTTCATTTAAGAAAATCTACCAAATCTCAGTAAGAACAGCCAGAGTGTGGCACTTGAATCACAAGCCGTTCCTTTTCTAACTGCAGCCCAGCCTCCTCAGCTCAGTATGTTGGAAGCTTTCTTCTGGTGAGGTGTGGTCGAGAAAACAGGGTTGCTTATCCTCTCAGCTCATAGTCAAGGTATCTTACTAGGAGGGGAAGGCCCTGAGCATGTCCCATCACTCCTAGCTCCAAGTTTCAGAGGCTAATTTCTGACAAGTGTGGCTTCCTCCATTCAGCTTCTACTTGTAAGGTGGAGGCTGTATGCTTGGGGTGGCAAGGCAAGAATACTGGGCCCTACTTGCTCTTACCCCCTCTTGCTTATAGGACAGGAGTTCCCAGTCTAGGAGAGGAAAGCTGAAGAAATCAGAGGCTAGTATCCCTATTCAGCTCCCTACTGGAAAAGCAGGGTGCCAAGAAAAGCAAGCCACCATCCCCTACCCTTCATCTCCAGAGCTGTGGCTCAGAGTTTTCCAAAGCAAGATGACATAAAATGAACTCTATGGAAGAAAAAAAACCAGGAGATCCATACCAAGACATAGTATAGTAAAAAGGCTAAAAGACAACAAGATGAAAAATTTGAAAGCAGCAAAGAGGAAAAGGATTCCTTACAAACAAGAAAACCTCAATGAGTTTAACAGCTGACTTCTCATCACAAATAACACAGGCCAGAATGCAGTGGGTGATGTATTCAAGTATTTAAAAAAAAAAGAATTGTCAATCAAAGATCTTATATCCAGCAAAAAAAAAAAAAAAAAAACAGAATCTTTTAAAAATGAAAGTAAATAAAGATATTCTCCAATATACAAAAACTAAAATTTATTACTAGCACAGCCATTTTAGAAGAAATACTGAAAGGAAGTTCCTCAGGTTAAAAACAAATCAATATGGAAGTTCAAGTCCAGATGAAACACATGGAGCATCAGTAAAGCTCACTGCTTGTTGTTCAGTTGCTAAGTCATGTCTGATTCATGGTAACCCCATGGACTGCAACATGCCAAGGCTTCACTGTTGTCTGCTGCTGCTGCTGCTAAGTCGCTTCAGTCGTGTCCGACTGTGTGACCCCATAGACGGAAGCCCACCAGGCTCCCCCGCCCCTGGGATTCTCCAGGCAAGAACACTGGAGTGGGTTGCCATTTCCTTCTCCAATGCATGAAAGTGAAAAGTGAAAGTGAAGTCGCTCAGTCATGTCCGACTCTTAGCGACCCCATGGACTGCAGCCTACCAGGCTCCTCCATCCATGGGATTTTCCAGGCAAGAGTACTGGAGTGGGGTGCCATTGCCTTCTCCACACTGTTTTCTACCATCTCCCAAAGTCTGCTCAAGTTCATGTCCATTGAGTCGGTGATGTTACATAATTGTTAAAAAAAAAAGTATATATACATATTTATTTTTTGTTCTCTTAACTAATTTAAAAAGACTCTTTATAGAACTATGTATCAGTCAGTTCAGTTCAGTTGCTCAGTTGTGTCTGACTCTTTGCTACCCCATGGACTTCAGCATGCCAGGTTTCCCTGTCCATCACCAATCCTTGGAGTTTACTCAAATTCATGTCTATTGCATTGGTGATGCCATCCAACCGTTTCATCCTCTATTATCCCTTTCTCCTCTTGCCCTCAATCTTTCCCAGCATCAGGGTCTTTTCCAATGAGTCAGTTTTTCCCATCAGGTGGCCAAAGTATTGGAGTTTCAGCTTCAGCATCAGTCCTTCCAAAGAATATTCAGGACTGATTTCCTTTAGGATGGACAGGTTGTATCTCCTTGCTGTCCAAGGGACTCTCAAGAGTGTTCTCCAACACCACAGTTCAAAAGCATCAATTCTTCAGTGCTCAGCTTTTACAGTCCAACTCTCACATCCCATACATGACTACTGGAAAAACCATAGCTTTGACTAGATGGAACTTTGTTGGCAAAGTAATGTCTCTGCTTTTTAATATGCTGTCTAGGTAAAAAGCAGAGATATTACTTTGCCAACAAAGGTCTGTCTAGTCAAGGCTATGGATTTTCCAGCAGTCACGTATGGATGTGAGAGTTGGACTGTGAAGAAAGCTGAGCGTCAAAGAATTGATGCTTTTGAACTGTGGTGCTGGAGAAGACTCTTGAGAGTACCTTGGACTGCAAGGAAGTCCAACCAGTTCATCCTAAAGGAGATCAGTCCTGGGTGTTCATTGGAAGGACTGATGCTGAAGCTGAAACTCCAATACTTTGACCACCTCATGTGAAGAGTTGACTCATTGGAAAAGACCCTGATGCTGGGAGGGATTGGGGGCAGAAGAAGGGGATGACAGAGGATAAGATGGCTGAATGGCATCACCGACTTGATGGACATGAGTTTGGGTAAATTCCAGAAGTTTGTGATGGACAGGGAGGCCTGGCGTGCTGCAATTCACGGGGTCACAAAGAGTCGGACACGACTGAGCAACTGAACTGAACTGAACTGATGGCATATGAACTCTCTGTGGAAGTGATGAATTTCTGAGGAATATAGATAGGACCTCTAGATAATGAGAAGGAAGAGGGAAACATATAAATCATTGTTACCAAGTAGAATGCTACTACTACTACTACTAAGTCGCTTCAGTCGTGTCCGACTCTGTGCGACCCCATAGACGGCAGCTATGGAATGCCAAATAGAAAGGGAAAGAATTTGTGGGACAGTAAGGTATTACTCTAACTGGTAGAGGATTTGAATAGATGAATGTTTCCATGAATGGCTTGGGAAAGCTATTTGGGGCAATAGACATTGCTTTGATCCCAACCTTGCAATTTACTCACTATGTAAACTTGGTGAATTATTTACTCCCTCTGTAAGTTTGGTAAATACAGTGTCAATGTATAGAGATTTATTGCGTTTCTCCCTATACAAATAAATAGCTCAAGTATTAAATTTAATAAAAATATAATTTATAATAGCATTCAAAAAATACATATAATCAAATCTAGAGAAGTATTTTAAGATTTTTATCTAGAAAGTTAAAAATTACTGAGAGGAAATCTTAAAAACCTACATAGTAGAAGAATATACTAATTTCATGTTATACTTTTCCCTCTTAGGTCTATAAAATTTTTTTTTTTAGGTCTATAGTTTTAATTCTTGATTTATTCTGGGATTGGTCATCTGAAAGTAGGAATAACAATATCTATTAATATCACATGGTAGTGATATTAAGTTTAAATGAGATAATCATATAAATAGATCACCATAACATTAATATTCAACACATGCTAGACATTATCATTACCAGCTCCATGAGACACTGGTGCTTACAATGATTCCTGAAGGCGGGAGAAATTTTCCAGGAATAAAATGCAGAGTTAGGCAGCATAAAAACATTCCAGATCATAGGCAATCCTGAGCAAAATCTTGAGCCATCAAGCAATATTCATTAAGGGAATTTTGTTGGGTTGGGGCCAAGGTTACACACAGGTTAAAAGTGTCAAAAGGGACTCAGGGGGTTATTAGAGGCCAGATTAGCTGTTTTCTCATACTCTTACCATAACGTTCTATTTTTTTTATTCTAGTTGTAAATCAAATGGCCTTCTCTTCTTTACAAAATGTAATTCTAAGTCATCACCAGTATCACTGAATGTTGAGGACTGATAGAAGATACATTTAGTTTAATTTGAGGCTGACATATACAATGGATTAAAGACAATCTCTTTAACAAGTGGTGCTGGGAAAACTGGTCAACCACTTGTAAAAGAATGAAACTAGAACACTTTCTAACACCATACACAAAAATAAACTCAAAATGGATTAAAGATCTCAACGTAAGACCAGAAACTATAAAACTCCTAGAGGAGAACATAGGCAAAACACTCTCCGACATACATCGCAGCAGGATCCTCTATGACCCACCTCCCAGAATATTGGAAATAAAAGCAAAAATAAACAAATGGGACCTAATTAAACTTAAAAGCTTCTGCACAACAAAGGAAACTATTAGCAAGGTGAAAAGGCAGCCTTCAGAATGGGAGAAAATAATAGCAAATGAAGCAACTGACAAACAACTAATCTCAAAAATATACAAGCAACTCCTACAGCTCAACTCCAGAAAAATAAATGACCCAATCAAAAAATGGGCCAAAGAACTAAATAGACATCTCTCCAAAGAAGACATACAGATGGCTAACAAACACATGAAAAGATGCTCAACATCACTCATTATCAGAGAAATGCAAATCAAAACCACTATGAGGTACCATTTCACACCAGTCAGAATGGCTGCGATCCAAAAGTCTACAAGCAATAAATGCTGGAGAGGGTGTGGAGAAAAGGGAACTCTCTTACACTGTTGGTGGGAATGCAAACTAGTACAGCCACTATGGAGAACAATGTGGAGATTCCTTAAAAAACTGGAAATAGAACTGCCTTATGATCCAGCAATCCCACTGCTGGGCATAGACACTGAGGAAACCAGAAGGGAAAGAGACACGTGTACCCCAATGTTCATCGCAGCACTGTTTATAATAGCCAGGACATGGAAGCAACCTAGATGCCCATCAGCAGACGAATGGATAAGAAAGCTGTGGTACATATATACAATGGAGTACTACTCAGCCATTAAAAAGAATACATTTGAATCAGTTCTAATGAGATGGATGAAACTGGAACCTACTATACAGAGTGAAGTAAGCCAGAAAGAAAAACACCAGTACAGTATACTAACGCATATATATGGAATTTAGAAAGATGGTAACAATAACCCTGTGTACGAGACAGCAAAAGAGACACTGATGTATAGATCAGTCTTATGGACTCTGTGGGAGAGGGAGAGGGTGGGGAGATTTGGGAGAATGGCATTGAAACATGTATCATATCATATATGAAATGAGTCACCAGTCCAGGTTCAACGCACGATACTGGATGCTTGGGGCTGGTGCACTGGGACGACCCAGAGGGATGGTATGGGGAGGGAGGAGGGAGGAGGGTTCAGAATGGGGAACACAGGTATACCTGTGGCGGATTCATTTCGATATTTGGCAAAACTAATACAATATTGTAAAGTTAAAAAAAAAAAAAGCAAGCAGGGAGGACAGAACTGACAGCTTAAAGAAATAACACAAACCGGTTTCCAATGTGGACTGAAAAGACTATATAATAATAATAAAACAAGTCATACTATTTAACACTAAATTATCTAGTTGCAGAGAAAGACCAAAGTTCTAGCTATGATTTTTTTTGTCTTAAAGAAAAATTTATATTTATAGAAAATTTTAAGTTTGGTAAATAATTACTACTCAAAATTTTTAGGGATGACATTTCTGGTCAAATAACATGAAGTATATTCACAAAGATTGTATGACAAGCCCCTTCTTAGTCTTCTAATTATATAACATTTTTTATTATTCATGATGGGGCTTCAACATTTAAAAATTAAATATGTAATACCAACTGTAGGACATTGATATTTTAATGAATAACTAATATGAAGATACTTCCATATGAAATATAAATTTTAAAGGGTTAAGGAAGATTACTCCTGAGTCGACTTTCAACATTATTTTCTAAAGAATACTATGTTTACAGAAATATATAATCATTACTGTGTTATTTATTATATCCTTATAAAACACATTCAAAGGGACAGGTCAATTTATTTTTTCATGAGATAAAAAACATCACTGGCTTCTAGGAAATATCCTGGTCTTAAAGAAACACTGTAATGGTATATGACTTGGATAGAACAATGCATTTTCTGAGCAACCACTGATTGCTACAAGAATGTAATTCAACAAATTCTCATTCATGTGCTATTTGAATGACAATAAGCTAATACCACATAAAAAAATAAAAAAATAAAAACATTATGCCTCATCCTTCACAACCAGTGATGGAAGATGTTCCTTTTGTATCAGAAGTCCTTTTCAAGAGATCCCATAGGGAAGTCAAATCTTGGGATGATTCATGGCTTCCAAGCCTGTTGCCTCCTTCCCACACAGAGATTTCCAAGGCATGCAGAGGTACTGCCTGGTACAGCTGGAAAGAAGGATGAGAAATATTCCTATGAGACTGAATTCAGCTCAGTGACCTGTTTAGCTTGAAAAGGCCTGAGAAGGATGCAGATTTTTGAAAGAAATACAAGGTCACTTACACTAATATGCCTTTTAAAGGATTTAAACAGGGGAGAAATATATTGCTAGATAAAGATAAATGTGTTTCATTTTTCTTCAAAATTCTACCTTGCAAGGATAAACAAAATGAGGAAAAAGGCAGCAGAATGGACATTAGCCTGTATTTTCTTCTCAGATAGTAGAGAATACAAATTTCAGAGCTGAAGGCAAAGACATTCATCCTGTCAGCTCTGTGGGGGAGGACAGAAAAAAAGCAATATGCTCTATACTTCATTTCTTTTCTAACCATCAAATCTCCCATGGTTTCCCCTTAAAATATAAAAATGAAAACAAATTGCGTTCAAATGCTCAAGGAAAAATAAGAAAGATGTGGTTTGTTTTGTTGTTATTTCTTTATAGTTCAAATATGTCTGTGCCCCCCCCCCCCCTTTTTTTTTAAAGAATGACACGTTCTCCCACTCGAGATGCAGTAAGTCTGTGTTCCCGGGGGAAGTCAGCAATCAGCAAGATTCTGTGCTGTATTTGAAGGCTGTGATGAGGTCAGACAGGGCCAGGGGCCTGTCAGTGTTCTTGCACAGACAATGGAGGGGATGAAACACACAGCTGATTGGCAGTGGGCTCCACAACCACTCACCAGCATGATGACATGGCAGACCTCCTCTAGGGCTCTCCTTGAAGCTGCCCCCCCTGCCCAGGATTAGCACAGTTCTGCTCTACTGTCATCATTTTCTAAAAACATCCATTGCCACCTAACAGAAGAGACTGTCAGGAGTTGAAAATTTTGTCTCCTTTTAATAATTGATTCTCTTTCCCTGTAACCTTCCCAGTACCTGACTGGCACTCAGGGGCTATCCCAGAGGATCTATTTGGAGGAAGTTCACACAGCGTGTGTGTTCAACCGGGATCCTGGGCTGCTACTGCTAGCAGAGATTAGTATCCAGAGTACATACCTACCGTATTCTCCCAGGGATAGAATGTGCATAGTCACAAGGAAATGTGCTTCCAAAGTACTAATAATTGCTATACCATCTTTATCATTATTTTCCAAAGTCTATGCACCACCTAAGCTGTTTCTATTCATCCATCCATCAATCAATCAATCAACCTTTGTTTCTCTTTCCTTCTCTTTCCTTCATTCTCCCTTCCTCCCTCTCTGTCTTTCCCTCCTTTCTTCTTTTTCCATTCCTTCCTCCACCTTTTTCTTTCTTTTTTTCTTCCCTTCTTTTCACAAATGAAAATTTTAAAAGGGAAATTTTATCATTGGATTACCTGGCAATAAAAATTAAAAAGCAATGAAAACAATTTAAATTGCAATTAAAACAATTTTAATTGCAGATCTAAGCCTGAGGCTTGACAAGAGTCTTATTCTTGATGTAATCAGAAGAAATGGAAAGAGAGTAGATTTTTTTTTCCCAGTATCATTTAATATTGGTCAATGCCTTGTGCATTTGACACTTAAAAGCTCACATCTGTTAGCACCAGAAGAGATAAAACACTAAATTAAGTTCCATTGTTGTTGTTTTAAACATAATCATGGTTGCAGGGTCACTCATAACATACTTATTTGTTTGTTTATTCAAAAAATTCTTATTGAGCATGTGATCTGTGCTCAGCACTGTTCAAGTTGTTGGTAAGAAAAAGCAATAAAGCAAACAGACAAAACCCCTCCCAACATTCTCTGAGTTGAGATTAAAAATACATAAATAAGCTATAAGTAAAATACACAGTGAGTGTGCAAGAGACATGGGTTTGATAACTGAGTCAGGAAGATCCGTTGGAATAGGAAATGGCAACCTGCTCCAGTATTCTTGCCTGGGAAATTCCACGGACAGAAGAATCTGGCAGGCTACAGGCCATGGGGTTGCAAAGAGCCAGATACAACAGAGTCTAAACACACACACACACAAACAGTGAGTTCCAGGGAAACCCTATAATAGAAAATACTAAAGCAAGAATGGAGGATAGAGAGCACTGGGGTGAGATCGGGGTACAGTGGGTAAAGAAAGCCTCAGGCAGCAGGAACAGCACATGTAGAGGACATGTCCTCTCCACTGGAGGGCTGGGGAGTGAACCCTGGCAGGAGCAGAGTGGGCGAGAAGAAGCGTGAGACAGAAGGGGACAGATAGGTAACTGGAGGGATGGGTGGCTCCTCTTTGGCCTTGCAGGCCACTTTGGCTTTTACTCTGCAGAGAATAATAACAGGCACACAAAATTTGCCTTGATTGCACCCTATCTTCTTGTAGCAATCTTCTCTCCCCATTGGTGGCTTTCCTACTCCTGTTGCCTCTCAGATGGCCTGCAGTATTTACTCTTGATTTTCTGTGGGGTCCTGTTCTTAGGAATCGATCTGGAAAACACACTCAGAGTTAGGGGGCTGCTATCTCTGGAAAGTTGAAGGGGGGTGCATTCCTTTAAAAACATTCTCTCCTGAGTGGGTTCATGTCAGTGCCCTGATTTTATATCCTATTGCAGAGTCAGGGAGAACCAAACCCTTTACAATTTCCAATTTTCCACACTTGGGTGTGTGGATTAGTTATTTAACCAAAAGGACAAGGGAAAAACTGTAAGGAAAAACTGTAGAAAGAGCACATTAAAACAGCTTCAAATTTATGCAGAAATATAAATGAGGTGAAACTATATATGATGACTCAGAATACAGCCATCAACTTTGTGATTTCTGGGTTGGAAGGAATAAGATTCTTGCAGATACTAATTTTCCATGGATTTAGGGAATGAGGAGCTGGCTGCATATTATGGGGGTTTGAGAAGAGTTGAAAGTCTCCCTGGGTGCCAAATGCTTCCCATATTTTATCATGGTGCAGGAAATTCGGATACAAGAAATTGATTATTAAATGTAGGTTATCTGGGAATAGTGACTTAGTACTTCATAACCAGTAATTGATGCCATAACTGAGATTAATCCGTTTGGTTGGCTTATTTTCCAGTGAGAGATAAGTTCCATCATTTACTAGTTCAGATATAGAAGAAAGGGGAGAATTCTGGAACGGTATAGAAAATGGAACTCTATCTATGTGGGACTAAAGCTTGTGTGTGTGTGTGCACGCGCACTCATGCACCATAACATTGTAGGGTTAGGGATATCTCCCCACCTCCTAAAACAGCACCTGGGACATAATAGTACTCAAAATACATTTTTGATTTACTCAATAAATGGATCATGAAAAGATGAGACTAAGTGAAAGTTAGGTTATAAATACCTCTCAGGGGGTATTTTTGACCAAGGAGAAAAAAAAAAAAAATGGCTGCTTGAAGTGACTTTCCTGAGGACAGGGCTGATATATAGTGATATGTGTGCTGGTTGTTAGGGGAGCGGCAGTGGGTGGAGCAGGGTAAAGAGATCACCAAGCAAGCCTTGTAAACTTTATAATCTATCTCAGATTCAAAAAAAAATATATATATATATCTGTAAGCAGTCTATAGACATGGCACTGATTCAAGGGCCTGAGGGCCAGGCCCTCCTCTGCATCTCCTTTGCTCAGAGTAAATAAGGGACTCAGATCTTGTTTGAAGAGAGAATGTTTTGTCACCCAAGGTACAGATGAGTTTTGGAAGTCCATGTTTGCAGAGACAAAGAGAAAGAGAAGTGGGAGCGGGGAGAGAGAGATACTTCCAGTATTTTATTTCTTTTTACTTATCTATCAGATCAGATCAGATCAGTCGCTCAGTCGTGTCCGACTATTTTCGACCCCATGAATCGCAGCACGCCAGGCCTCAGTACCACACTTCTTGTAGGATCTTATTTCCCAGACCCAGGGTTCAAAACTGGGCCTTTACAGTGAAAACACCAAGTCCTAACCACTGGACTATCATGGAATTCCCTCCAGTACTTTAAAATAGGCTACTCAGTTGAGGGAACAACACTGGCCTAGAATTGTACTAGTATAAATGAGGCCGACCTCAATATGAGGCAAACCTGAATTTGTCTGATGCTTATATACTTGGGAATATATCTCCTGCGGGACCTTTTAAAAACATAGGTCTCTAGGCCCACAGTGATACAGCTGTAGCGAATTCCAACTCATTTTTTTGTTTGTTTGTTTCAAATAAATTTTTCCAAGTTGTAAACTTGGGAATAAGATATTACCTGGGTAGGGATCAGGGCCACATTTGACAAGCCTCTTAGGCTTATCAATTTCATCTTCCTCCTTTGAAAGATAGAAGTACTGACAGTAACTTCCCTTAAGGTATATAACATTAGAGGATCCAGCACTCCCTGTACAGTTAAGGTACAGTTTTGCTTTACCATTCACCAGCTCTGCAACTTTGGTTCCATGCTCTTCTTAGTTCACACTTTTTATGTAAATCATCCCCTATCTCACTGGACGAACGCTGGGATTTTAGTCAGGTATTCAGAATTCTGCACTGCTACCCACTTGCTGGGCAGTTTGCAAAAGGTCTCTGAAGCTGGTCTGCACATGGGTTATGTGTGTTTGTAGTTTCTTTTCATCTGAAAAAGGAAGACAATATCTATAATGTATCACAGGATTGGTAGGAGGACTAGGATAGTGTGATGCCTTTAAAGCACTCAGCATCATGCCTGGCAGAGTGAAAGCACAAACCTTGCTTTTGGGTTAGTTGCATTCCAACTGAAGTTCACTGTGTAAAATGAAATTCTATTTTAATTATGAGAGGAACATGCAACAAGAGGCATCAGTAGCAAAAGTATGATTTGAGATTGTTTTAAGGGTAGGACAGCAAACTGTTTCTGCAAATAATTTAGGGGCAGGAGCAGGAAAGAGGGACCTTGACTATGAATTTGAAAATAAGTAACATATAGTCAAGTCCATCTCGAGAACGCATTCTCAACACCTGCTCAGAACACTGGAATTTTAAACCTTAAGTGAACCCCCAAACCAAGGTTGGGCATAATTAAATAATTTGCCTGAGATCATAGAATGGCAGACCTAAGATGAGCTGAATTCTATTATGTTGTACAGATGTTTAATATAGTTCAAATGAGTGAAAAGTAACTACAATAGCAAATGTAGTTACTTAAAATATCCACATCACATTTATGCTCTATATCCCCAATTTTTAGGCCTGCTGAACTTCACCACCACATAGTAATCTAGTCTCTGATTACTAGAGGTTAGTAATCAGCCTCTAGCCTGGTGGTTTGTAGTATTAGTGCAGTGACTGAAACATACGTGAGTTTCTTCATTTTTGAATGAGAGTTAAAAATGGCATCTTTCAAGGAAGATCACAGACTTATGTTCAAAGGACTCAGCACAATTCCTGAAGCACAGCAATTGTTAAAATTTTGGTAGCTGTTAATATTATTGCTCTTCGTTGTTTCCTTAGAAAATGGATCAGTGTTTTCCTCTTCCAAACATGCATTTAAGCTGAAATCCTCACCATAAATACAATACTCTGACCCTATAGAAAGAATTTCAGGGATCAGCTGGACAAGGAAGTGATTTTCATGATGAAGTACTTCTTGGAACGCCTGATGTGGACTTTGATGATTCTAGAAATCTCCAAGAATGGAAAGGAACTAATGTTGAGGATACAATTACTACTCAGAATTCGTGTTCTTCCAGACAACTTATGTACATTTTCTCATATTTCCTTACAACACTTCTTTTAGGTTATCAATAATCCTATGATACAGATGAAGGAACTGAGTTTCTGAGACATTAAATAACTTAGCGCAAATCATAATTAGTGGTAGAGCGTGAATTTAAACTCTACTTTGTCTTCTTCTCTTCTTCTCCCTCTCTTCCTCCTTTCTCTTTTTCTTTGTCTCCTCTCTTAAACAGCTGAAAGTTTTCTAATTAAATTATTTTATTCTTGCAACCAGACAGCAATTGCTTGTTAGTCACTTACTCTACAGTAGGAATGGTGTTAATATACAATAAGAATGATGATAAAAATTTAATCTTGGAGGGTGAGAGATAAAGATGCTGACCTAAGTAACTTTGGGAAGTAATGGAGTCTGTAAGACTGAAAGCAACAGAAAGTGTACATAAGCACTGTACTGCAGTATGGGTTAAAAAGTCTGATAATTCTATCTAGGTATAGTGTACGACCAACCTAGATAGCATACTGAAAAGCAGCGACATTACTTTGCCAACAAACGTCCGTCTAGTCAAGGCTATGGTTTTTCCAGTGGTCACGTGTGGATGTGAGAGTTGGTCTGTGAAGAAAGCTGAGTGCCGAAGAATTGATGCCTTTGAACTGTGGTGTTGGAGAAGACTCTTGAGAGTCCCTTGGACTGCAAGGAGATCCAACCAGTCCATTCTGAAGGAGATCAGCCCTGGGATTTCTTTGGAAGGAATGATGCTAAAGCTGAAGCTCCAGTACTTTGGCCACCTCATGCGAAGAGTTGACTCATTGGAAAATACTCTGATGCTGGGAGGGATTGGGGGCAGGAGGAGAAGGGGACGACAGAGGATGAGATGGCTGGATGGCATCACTGACTCGATGGAGGTGAGTCTGAGTGAACTCCGGGAGTTGGTGATGGAGAGGGAGTCCTGGAGTGCTGCGATTCATGGGATCGCAAAGAGTCGGACACGACTGAGCGACTGAACTGAACTGAACTGATAGTGGAATTGAACAAAGTGAAAGTGAAAGAAAGTGAAGTCACTCAGTTGTGTCCGACTCTTTGTGACCCCATGGACTGTAACTAGGTTCCTCCGTCCATGGGATTTTCCAGGCAAGAATACTGGAGTGGGTTGCCATTTCCTTCTCCAGAAGATCTTCCTGACCCAGGGATTGAACCCGGGTCTCCCTCATTAAGTACTAAATGGATGATAGCCAGTGGCAGTCAGGGTTTTCACTGTTGCAGTGGGAGTGGATTACAGATAAGCATGAGGGAAATACCATAATGATCCCTGTGGTCATGGATGAGAATTGGAGACATGAGTATAAACTCATGTTTAGCCTACTATCAATATAGATGGTTATATATAAAAATGTATATATATATGTATATAAGCACTAGTTAGGATACATACATATATTCCCTTGCTCTGTCAGAGGAAAAAGCCTAGAAGTAAGGACATTTCAGTCACCATGAGCACATCAGACTCTTAGATCTTTGTTTATAATACCATTCTGTGATACAAGAAATCAGGGCTTCTTGGAGAAATATCTGATTCTAGGAATGCAGCAGAAATATACAGAATAAGTTACATCTTAGAGTGTCAGGAAGTACAAAAGTATCAAAGAGAAAAGAAACAAAATACAATGATGGGAATATATCTCAGGGGCACCGAAGTCAATCAGAAACAGTTCCCAATGGCCAAAGATGGAAACATTGGACAACAATAAAGTAGTATTGGATTATAACCTAAAGTATAAAGTAAATGTCTGTGAGTTTGTACTAATATGATGAAAGAAAGGGAGAGAGAAAAAAAGAAAGAAAGAAAGTTACATCTCCTGAACCGAAGAATTCCAAGTAGTTTAGGTAGCTACCCTACTCTCAGAGATGGAGCATACCTTTGTACTTGTTAATTGTGGACTATACATTGTGAGTTCTTTCCAAAGAATACAGCATGGAAAAGGAAAACAAGAATCACTTTACAGTTCAGAAGTTTGATACAAATGCCTCAGCCAGGATAATCAAGGTCAACATCAACTATATTGTCATATGTAAGTCTCATGGGTAGTATGTACTCTTGATTTGATGGGATGCAAATGACTGTGCTGCTGCTGCTCCTGCTAAGTCACTTCAGTCGTGTCTGACTCTGTGCGACCCCATAGACAGCAGCCCACTAGGCTTCCCCTTCCCTGGGATTCTCCAGGCAAGAACTCTGGAGTGGGTTGCCATTTCCTTCTCCAATGCATGAAAGTAAAACTGAAAGTGAAGTCACTTAGTTGTGTCCGAATCTTCGTGACTGCATGGACTGCAGCCTACCAGCCTCCTCCATCCATGGATTTTCCAGGCAAGAGTACTGGAGTGGGGTTCCATTGCCTTCTCTGGCAAATGACTCTGCCTTTGTGGTTTCCCGCCCCCCACCCCATCCAAAATATCTGTTAACCCAGTGTAATCATATTAGGACATCAAATAAATCCAAATAGAAGAATATTTTACAAACTACTTGACAACCCTCAAAACTTTTCAAGATCACTAAAGTAAGGAAAGTCTGAAAAATTGTCACAGACAAAAAAAAGTTGTCACAGTCTAAGGGGACATGATGACTAAATGTAATGTGATATCCAGGAAGGCATACTGGAATGGAAAACAATGTTAGTAAAAACAAGGAAATATGAACAAACTAAGAGTTAGAACTGGACATGGAACAACAGACTGGTTCCAAATAGGAAAAGGAATACGTCAAATCTGTATATTGTCACCCTGCTTATTTAACTTATATACAGAGTACATCATGAGAAACGCTGGGCTGGAAGAAACACAAGCTGGAATCAAGATTGCCATGGACAGAGGAGCATGGCGGGCTACAGTCCATGGAGTCAAGAGTCGGACACGACTGAGCAAATTGAACTTCACTTCACTTGGGAGATATCAACATTTAAAACATCTGCCTATGAGAGAGAATTAAATCCATGGAATGAGACCAAAGAGAGAACAAGTATGGAGAAGGAAATGAGCCTAGAACAACCTTGAGGAACTCTAAGATAGATTGTCAGAGCAGAGTTAGGTGAGCTTGCAAAATGAATTGGACAAGAACAGTGAAAAGATCAAGAGACAGCAATGTCACAGAAATCAAAGGAAAAGACTGTTTGAAGAAAGGAGTGGTCTACCACATCTCTCTGTTTGACTCCTCAAATTTTATGTAATTATTTTATATTGTTAGGTTAATCATGTTCCCATTATGGCTTGCAATTGTAATCTCTTTTTTTGTCTGGCTATTGATTGTGAAAAATTGATAAGTATCTTTTACTATTGTGATCATGTAAAAACCCAGGTCTTCCGCACATCTCCCACACTGCATGCAGATTCTTTACCAGCTGAGCCACCAGGGAAGCCCAAGAATACTGGAGTGGGTAGCCTATCTTTTCTGCAGTGGATCTTCCTGGCCCAGCAATCCAACCAGGGTCTCGTGTGTTGCAGGCAGATTCTTTACCAACTGAGCTATCATGGAAGCCCAACTGTTACTCACTTAATACCATTGCATCATGACTAGTCAACAGAAAAATAACAGAATTCTGTATCAGCACAACTACCATTTAATAGAAAAACGTGTAATCACTTTTTAAAATCCAGCTGCATATCAGAATTATCTTGGAATTTTTAAAAAAATACAAATGCCCAAGTATTGTAGGCTCCAGATACATTTCTAATGAGCAGCCATGTTTAAAAACAACTGAACTGTATGATGACCCTTTATTTTTATCTAGTTTGTTTTACTTTTTCTATTTCTTTTTTTTTCTTTTAAATTTTATTTTATTTTTAAACTTTACAAATTGTGTTTTGCAAAATATCAAAATGAATCCGCCACAGGTATACATGTGTTCCCCATCCTGAACCCTCCTTCCTCCTCCCTCCTTTTTCTATTTCATATTCAGTGCTTCCATAGCATTTATGTTTTCTGATTTCTCCATCTCTTTTTTTTAATGTTTTTTCAATCCTTTATCAAGGGTAGAAGAAAAGCAATTGTATACATATATAGGAATATAATTATTGTATACATATATAGGAATATAATTATATATATATCAGATCAGATCAGTCGCTCAGTCGTGTCCGACTCTTTGCGACCCTGTGAATCGCAGCACACCAGGCCTCCCTGTCCATCACCAACTCCCGGAGTTCACTGAGACTCACGTCCATCGAGTCGGTGATGCCATCCAGCCATCTCATCCTCTGTCGTCCCCTTCTCCTCCTGCCCCTAGTCCCTCCCAGCATCAGAGTCTTTTCCAATGAGTCAACTCTTTGCATGAGGTGGCCAAAGTACTGGAGTTTCAACTTTAGCATCATTTCTTCCAAAGAAATCCCAAGGCTGATCTTCAGAATGGACTGGTTGGATCTCCTTGCAGTCCAGGGGACTCTCAAGAGTCTTCTCCAACATCACAGTTCAAAAGCATCAATTCTTCGGTGCTCAGCCTTCTTCACAGTCCAACGATCACATCCATACATGACCACAGGAAAAACCATAGCCTTGACTAGACGGACCTTTGTTGGCAAAGTAATGTCTCTGCTTTTTAATATGCTATCTAGGTTGGTCATAACTTTCCTCCCAAGGAGTAAGCATCTTTTAAATTCACGGCTGCAGTCACCATCTGCAGTGATTTTGGAGCCTAGAAAAATAAAGTCTGACACTGTTTCCAGTGTTTCCCCATCTATTTCCCATGAAGTGATGGGACCAGATGCCATGATCTTAATTTTCTGAATGTTGAGCTTTAAGCCAACTTTTTCACTCTCCACTTTCACCTTCATCAAGAGGCTTTTGAGTTCCTCTTCACTTTCTGCCATAAGGGTGGTGTCATCTGCATATCTGAGGTTATTGATATTTCTCCTAGCAATCTTGATTCCAGTTTGTGCTTCAACCAGCAAAGCGTTTCTCATGATGTACTCTGCATATAAGCAGGGTGACAATATACAGCCTTGATGTACTCCTTTTCCTATTTGGAACTAGTCTGTTGTTCCATGTCCAGTTGTAACTGTTGCTTCCTGACTTGCATACAAATTTCTGAAGAGGCAGATCAGGTGGTCTGGTATTCCCATCTCTTTTAGAATTTTCCACAGTTTATTGTGATCCACACAGTCAAAGGCTTTGGCATAGTCAATAAAGCAGAAATAGATGTTTTTCTGGAACTCTCTTGCTTTTTCCATGATCCAGCGGATGTTGGCAGTTTGATCTCTGGTTCCTCTGCCTTTTCTAAAACCAGCTTGAACATCAGGAAGTTCACGGTTCACATATTGCTGAAGCCTGGCTTGGAGAATTTTGAGCATTACTTTACTAGCATGTGAGATGAGTGCAATTGTATGGTAGTTTAAGCATTCTTTGGCATTGCCTTTCTTTGGGATTGGAATGAAAACTGACCTTTTACAGTCCTGTGGCCACTGCTGAGTTTTCCAAATCTGCTGGCATATTGAAGTGCAGCACTTTCACAGCATCATCTTTCAGGATTTGGAATAGCTCAACTGGAATTCCATCACCTCCACTAGATTTGTTCATAGTGATGATTTCTAAGGCCCACTTGAGTTCACATTCCAGGATGTCTGGCTCTAGGTTAGTAATCACACCATCGTGATTATCTGGGTCATGAAGATCTTTTTTGTACAGTTCTTCTGTGTATTCTTGCCACCTCTTCTTGATATCTTCTGCTTCTGTTAGGTCCATACCATTTCTGTCCAATTATATACATATTTTTAGAAAGCTTATGAATTTTTGACTAAGAATTTATATTTTTATTCTTTTTGTTTGACTCAGTACGAATAGAATGCCAGATTTGTAATTTAAAAAATAGATATTCAACAAGCGACAAAGGTTTACTGCATAGCACAGGGAACTATAGTCAATATAACAACCTATAATGGAAAATAATCTGAAAAATAGTAGATGTGTATGTGTATAACTGAATCACTTTGCTGTATACCTGAAACATTGTAAGTCCACTATACTTCAATTATATATATACATATAAAGGAAAAAAAGGAAAGAGAAGGTTAACAAAAATAGAAGGGAGTGTCATTGGGAATATTTCTGAGAAAAAAAGTGTATGAAGACTAGACATGTCTGGGGATTTAGCAAGAGGAAGCCTGTAATGGATCCATTGCTGCTGTGCCCAGACCCTTTGGGTCCCTTTTTACATCCATGCACTCTTCCTTGCTTTGTTGCTGTTAAGTCATTAAGTCCTGTCTGACTCTTTGTGACCCCAGGACTGCAGCTTGCCAGGTTTCCCTGTCTTTCACTATCTCTTTGACTCATGTCCATTGAGTCAGTGATGCCATCCAACCACCTCATCCTCTGTTGCCTGCTTCTTCTTCTGCCCTCAGTCTTTCCCAGCATCAAGGTCTTTTCCAATGAGTTGGCTCTTTGCATCAGGTGGCCAAAGTATTGGAGCTTCATTTTCAGCATCAGATCTTCCTTGCTAGAGGGCTTCTATTCTATTAATAACAACTCATACCTATGGCTGTCTTGGAAGGACTTGTATCAAGCTGAAGCCATTTTGCCTGCAATTGCAGACCACTTTTTAAAAAAGAAGTTATTGCAGTATAATTGATTTACAATGTTTTGTTAGTTTCAGATGTATAGCGAAGTGAATCATATATATATGTGTGTGTGTGTGTGTGTGTAAATATATTCTTTTCAGATTCTTTTCCCATATAGGTTATTACAGAGCATTGAGTTCCCTGTGCTATACAGTAGGTCCTTGTTAGTTATCTACTTTATATATAGTAGTGTGTATATATTATATCCCAAACTTCTGAATTTATCACTTCCCTGAAAGTTTCCACTTTGGTAACCATAAGAGAGATCTGTGAGTCTCTTCCTGTTTTATAAATAAGTTCACTTGTATCATTTTTATTCCACATATATGTGATATAGTATATTTATCTTTGTCTTACTTCACTTAGTATAATAATCTCTAGGTCCATCCATATTTCTGCAAATGGCATTATTTCATTCTTTTTTATGGCTGAGCTATATTCCATTGTATACATATACCACATCTTTATCCGTTCCTCTGCTGATGGACATTTAGGCTGCCACTTTCTTACTTTGTATGAAATTGCCATTTTTGCATCTGATTCTGGGAAAACATCTTAAAATAAATTCCTGTTTTTAAAAGTTTTTTTTTTTTTTTTAAGAAAACTCATTTGAAATGGGGATAATTGAGAAAGTGCATCCTTTTTGCTTGAGATTCTCCCCTTTAAAGGGTAGTGTTATAGAACTAAAAGTCTAAGATCACAATTTGCAGACCACTACACCACAATAGGCCACTTTTCCAGGAGGCCACAGAGACCCCCTGAGCCCTCATTATTAAGGACAGCCATGGTATTCAGTGTCTTCTCTTTATGGGAGGGGTGTGTGTGCGTGTGTGTGTGTGTGTGTGTGTGTGTGTGTGTGTAGGTGAGTGTGGCATAGAGAATATGTTTGTGTTTCTATGAGGGGCCAAAATATGGAGGGAATCATGGCAGATACCAAATTCAAGGGCCAACAAAGAAATGAAGAAGAAAAGGAGAATCAAGGTGAAATGTGTAGAAGCAAATGCAAGTCTAACTACTTCCGGTACATGGGAGGGAGAAAGCTGTGGAGGCCTACAGGGGCTATGTGGCACTTACATAAGCACACCTATGTCCACACACTGTGTGAGATGTTTGAATACCTGACACGTGTGACATGTTGGAATGCCACTTTTAAAGGGGGAGCCTTTAGAGAATCAGAATAATATCATTTCAGAGAGAAATGCATCATCGGTGAGCATTTGAGAAGATAAACTGTCCGTTTATCAATCTAGCAGAATCAGATATTTTGATCTAATTTCTCAAAATATATCATTCATCAAGATAAAGATCCAATCTTTAACATTTTAGATTTGTGGTATTCATTAGATTATGAGAGGGTTTACTTCTCACAGCCAAACAAATCAAAGACAGCTTTCAGGCAAAGACTATACAAGCATATTAGTTTAAGCAATGATACCCTATGGCAACAGAGAAATCAATCAAAAAATTTTTTTGGATTAATTCTTATATATTATGCTTAATTAGCCCGTACAGAAGAAATATGCCTTTATGTTATGGATGGGGCAAATGTGTTTTAATTGCATAGATGATTTAAAGGGATCTGGGATGAGGAAAAAGCAGAATACAGCAAAGGCAAAACGTGTGAGGTTATCCGTTAACCTACTTACATAACCAGGCTGTCTGGAAGCACTCGTGGAGATGGCTAGCTGTGCACATGTGTGATGTCAGGGGAAACAGGGCATCAGATGCCCTGTCTTTCTCTAGCTAATTTCTCACGTCTCTAACAAAGTTTTAGGGTACACTGGCATGGCAGTCATTGCTCTCTGTATCCAGTATGTGTTTTTGCCTGAGACAGTTCCACACATATCCCATCCTCAAGGAAAGAAATTTTGCCTAGAAGCTCTCACTGACTGGACTTGGACCAAGAGTAGATACTTTCTCAAGGGCAGGCCAACCAAAGGCTAATCAGTAAGTCAATATGTGCAAAAGCCATTGGAAGAATCAGAGTTTGGGTTATTAGCCAGTTAATTTGGTCAGTTGTCTATAAAATTCTGATGGGAACATTTTAGAAGATTTTCTAGATAGGAGGAGACACATGGATAGGAAGAAGGCAAGCAATGAAGGAGATCATGGGTTCTATGAGAGATGCAGAGACTAAGTTCCCAAACTATTTTGGATCCTAAATTCTAATTCCTTAATTAGAGTCTCACCTTTTAAAGATTATTCTTGAGTCTCTACTCTTTGCAAATGAAAGCCCCAACAGTATAGGGAGACATTTGGATCCAGAAGGAAATATCGACTTGCAGTTAGAATACATGGGTTTGCACCTTAGTTCTTTTATTTAATAAGAGAATTTGGACCAGTAATTTAGTCTCACTTGGATTTAGTTTCCTATGATATTACTTTTTAGAGGTGCTGTGAAGACTAAGTGAGCTAATGTGTGTGGTAGATGAATGGTAACATATTTTACCCATTTTCTGGTTTAAAACTGTATCTATGTAAGTGTACTCTTGGAGAGGATAACACTGAATGTTTAGTAAGAAAATAAAGAAGGGCCTGTACCAGTTACCACGTCCCAGAGGGGATGGGCAAGGTTAAAGATGAGGATGGATTATGAGTCTTGATACCTGGTAGACAAAATTAATTGATATACTTATTTTCCATGGACTTAAGACATGTTTATTTTAGATTTTCTGAAATACTGACTTAACTAAAGTTCCTAGGCTAATATATGAGGGAAGAGAGGGTCTGAGTTTCTCAGAAGACAAAGTAACATCAATTGAAGTCAAAATTATTGTTTACAGCAGTGTGATGAACAAACCAAAGCTGTACAAACCCAAGCTGGATAGAATTTTGAGTCAGTCATTTAAGTACATTCTTCTTTTTAACCTTTGGAGAAGCCAAGAGATGTGAATGAGTTTGCCTGATTCTTTACACAGTTATGGAAAAGTTCAGAACTTTTTTTTTTTTCTCTGCTAGAGGAACTGTTACAAAGGTTTTTTTTTTTTTCCAATTGGCTGGTACCTACTTATCATTTTTCCTTTCATTACACCTCTGAAGCATAGAACATTTGATTTGGAGGTTGAGGCTTGAGCTGAAAACTAGAAGATAGAGAAACAGATCTAGTTCTAAATCTGGAAATTCAAATCAAAGAGCCAAGTGAGAAAAGCACAAATTAGTGGTCATCCTTCTATACTCTGCACTTCAACCAAACTGCTTTGGCTCATCTAGGCTATGGATTTAATACAGGATTCTTAAATTGAGAGGTTTCTATTGATTTTTTCCTTTTGGGGCTCACCATAGGCAGTTTGAATTCTAGATGTGTACTGTATAAGGTTACTACTGTTTGTTTTTTCCAAAATTGAGATTATAATCATTGCTGAAGAGGTAGAAGTGATGTTCTTCTAGGGAGAAAAAGAGGGGGGGAAATGAGGACTCATTATAACTCAGTAACAGTGATGTTGAATATGAAATTTAGCCCTCAGGCAAGCTTTTGCAAAGGTTCAGATCTTTTTGGCATAAATTTTTTCTCTATTCTGTGAGTCTTTTCTGTACTCTTTACATATCTCGTACTTCTAAATAATAGAATTTTAGAGTTAAAAGAATTTTTAAATTCTTGGATAATTTCTATCCTCATTGAGGTGAGACAACTAAGGCACAAAGAGAATACTGTGACATCACACAGATATTCGGAGTCATAGGCAGAATTACATTCCAGAGTTCTTAACTCTCTCCCAGGGGGACAGCAGTCTTTCATTCACTACACCATCTCTTATGCTGGCTCTGTCAGTTCTACAAAACACCATACTTCTCCATTCCACCCATCTCTTTGTGCCCGCAGAAATTACTCCTGCCTTAGCTCAAACTCCTCACTCAAATAAGGCACATTAATGTAGAAATCGTCCCAAGCTTTCCCAACTCAGCCAAATATGACATTCTTAATCTGGGTCACTTGTTTAGCCTCAGGGGTATGAACTTTCTTAAATTTAATGCAAAAGTTTGGGCCCAAATGCTTCCTGTTAAACGGTCCATGGATTTCATCAGAGAGATTAAGAACCATGGCTTTAAAACATAAATTGTAAGCCAAATACTTGGCCTTCTTGAATTTGATTAATGGCATTCCTCCTACTACATTCTATTAAGATTCTGTGCATCAGTTAGATATGATACAAGCTTAACAGGGAAATATAGATATTATGACATGGTTCATCAGTTGCCATTGAAATGTCTAGACCTAAATATCTTTTTTGCAAATATGTCTCACCTCTTGAATCTCAAAGTAATGGCACCTTGTTTCTTGGTGATGATGACAGATGGCAGACATAGGAGGTAACACAGAAAGCAGCACCAGATGCTTTGGCCCCCACAAACTTTGAGTCAGACTTGTCAAATGAGCCCTGCTTCCATAGTCTTTCCTGAGGATACTTAGAAACCAGCAAATCCAGTCCACTTCTTCTAAAAAAAAAAAAAAACAACTCTGATGTTATTTACTTTTTTGTGGCACAGAGCACAGCTAACTTTTATTCTTGAGCAAGAGTTTTTCTGCACAATCAACTGGTTAACTATGTAAAATCATAGAATTTAAGAAATGCAAGGAAAATCTCCAGTTTTCTCATTTGGCAGATGAGATAACTGGGGTACAAGTCACTTTCCACTCTTACCTGCATACCTCATCCTACTTTGGAAAAATCAGAGGGCCAAATAAGACTACTTATCAGTTCAGATTTGAGTCCAGTACAAATCCTCATATTGTTCACTTTTGCTAAATCATAAGGCATAGGCAGTAAAATGGGCAGCTTGCTTGGATGAGAGGGAATGCTCAGAATGAATTTGTGCAGGTTGAGGTCGGTCTGCAAAATTCTAGGTTTTGACACCCCTTGTATCTTTGTTTTCAATGTAGAAACAGTGTCTATATCAAGTTTAAGAGGACAAGTGTTACAATCATTTATTTGTTCATTAACTTATTCAATGAATATCACATTGGACAGGCCAAGCATTCTGCAAAGTGTTAAGAAGCATACATATAAAATGAAACCAAAATTAAAAAAAAAAATGAAGTCCCTGAATTAAGTAACTCATAATCTATCAATGGTATTTACTCCTGATATATTTATTGAGCATTTCCTGTGTGCTGGAAACTTCCCTAAGCATTTCAGTTTTTCATTTCATTTAATTTTCTTAACTTTATGAAATATTTTTAAAGTGAAACTGGTTAGGCAAATTGATCTCAGGAACATGTTAAAGTTTTATTAAATGTGATTACATGGAAACTGAAGAAGCATATTAAGATATCTGAAATTGAATTAAGGGTGATGAATGGTGGGGAGAACTTTCATACTCTACAGAAATGATGTTCAGTGTGTTCTAGAAATTAAGGTCAGTCTGAAAACCGTTTGTTACCTGTCTGAGACCGGGTATGCTCAAAAATTGAGAGAAAGCATTTAGACACTTCTATAGGAATTTGCTCTTGCTGCAACATTCAATGATTCATTGGTCCTCTCATCCCACTGAACAGGATATAGATCATTTTATGGGTTTTTAGACTTATATGGTGAATTATTTGTAGTGGTGTAAGGTAAACGGGTTCTCTAGAAAAAAACAAGCTAACAACAACAACAAACCTCACTTTGATTTGTAGTGTTTTCTCATTTCTGGTATAAATACTCCTGTCATGGCTGATTTCAAGCCACCAATGTAATGTCAAGTACTGAAACTTTACCAATTGGCTCTTCCAAGTTAACACTAGCCAGCTCCAGCACGTCAGCATGTCAGTGTGATCTGCATACTAGTCATGTAAGATAGGACCACATGTTCACCCATGATAGATTAGGTGATGAAAACTAGTTCTGAAGTTACAAGGTCCAGATTACTGACTAGTTGCACATTATTGTAAATCCTTCCTGTTTTTAATAAGTTGATCTAGCTTAACCCTAGGACATAGTGGTTCAGAGCCATCTTCCCCAAGATGCTAGCTGTAAAAGAGAATTTGCCCTTGCCAAGACCCATTCTTTTACTATTTCCCACTCCATTTTCCTGGTAGTTCACTTTGTTTGTGTCATTTTCATTGTTTATCGTATTGTCACTCAGCAGGTAGTTTTCACTGCTGAAACAAGAAGTAGACCAATTGGTAGTCAGTGGCCTTTTTCAATTGGGAGAATTTCAACCTTCAGTTCTGCTAATATTTATTTTCTTATATACTTGGTGATTTTCTCTCCTCCATTTTTCTCTATACAGTTCTTCTGGAACACCTTAGATTTCTTGTTGTTTTTTCTTCTACTTTTTAAAAAAGCATTTTAATGAGGTATAACTGATGTACAAATTCTATAGATAGTTGATGTACACAAATGTGTTTAGACAAAAGTATACATGTGTGAAATTATCACAGTCAATTATATAAACTTATCAATCACCTCTAAAATCTCCTCCCACCCCCTTTGTTTCTATTTTTATTTTCCTTTTGTGGTAAGAGTATTTAACATAAGACCTGCCCTATTAGCAAAATTTAAAATATAGTATTATTAGCCATAGGCCCTGTTTTGCAGAGTAGATCTCCAGAACTTCTTTATCTTGAGTAACAGAAATTCCATATTCTTTGATCCTCCCTCTTCCCTCCCACCTCACATTCAGTTCAGTTGCTCAGTCATGTCTGACTCTGCGATCCCATGAATTGTAGCATGCCAGGCCACCCTGTCCAACACCAACTCCCAGAGTTTACCCAAGCTCATGTCCATCCAGTTGGTGATGCCATCCAGCCATCTCATCCTCTGTCGTCCCCTTCTCCACCTGCCCCCAATCCCTCCAAGCATCAGGGTCTTTTCCAATGAGTCAGCTCTTTGCATGAGGTGGCCAAACTATTGGAGTTTCAGCTTCAACATCAGTCCTTCCAATGAACACCCAGGACTGATCTCTTTTAGGATAAACTGGTTGGATCTCCTTGCAGTCCAAGGGACTCTCAAGAGTCTTCTCCAACACCACAGTTCTAAAGCATCAATTCTTTGGCGCTCAGCTTTCTTCACAGTCCAACTCTCACATCCATACATGACCACAGGAAAAACCATAGCCTTGACTAGACGGACCGTTGTTGGCAAAAAATAATGTCTCTGCTTTTGAATATGCTATCTAGGTTGGTCATAACTTTCCTTCCAAGGAGTAAGCATCTTTGAATTTCATGGCTGCAGTCACCATCTGCAGTGATTTTGGAGTCCCACAAAACAAAGTCTGTCACTTTCCACTGTTTCCCCATCTATTTGCCATGAAGTGATGGGACCAGATACCATGATCTTCGTTTTCTGAATGTTGAGCTTTAAGCCAACTTTTTCACTCTCCACTTTCACTTTCATCAAGAGGCTTATTAGTTCCTCTTCACTTTCTGCCAAAAGGGTGGTATCATCGGCATATCTGAGGTTATTGATATTTCTCCCGGCAATCTTGATTCCAGCTTGTGCTTCTTCCAGCCCAGCATTTCTCATGATGTACTCTGCATATAAGTTAAATAAGCAGGGTGACAATATACAGCCTTGATGTACTCCTTTTCCTATTTGGAACCAGTCTGTTGTTCCATGTCCAGTTCTAACTGTTGCTTCCTGACCTGCATATAGGTTTCTCAAGAGGTAGGTCAGGTGGTCTGGTATTCCCATCTCTTTCAGAATTTTCCACAGTTTATTGTGATCCACACAGTGCATAGCAATTACAATTCTGTCCTCTGTTTCTAATGAGTTTTACTCTTTTAGTTTCCAAATATAAGTGAAATCTGGCAGTATTTTTCTTTCTGTGACTGGCTTATTTCCTTTAGCATAATGTCTTCTAGGGAGAAGGAAATGGCAACCCGCCCCAGGATTCTTGCCTAGGAAATTCTGTGGATAGAAGAGCCCGGTGGGCTGTTGTCCATTGGGTTGCACAGAGTCAGACACGACTGAAGCGACTTAGCATGCATGCATGCATTGGAGAAGGAAATGGCAACCCACTCCAGTGTTCTTGCCTGGAGAATCCCAGGGACTGAGGAGCCTGGTGGGCTGCTGTCTATGGGGTTGCACAGGGTTGGACACAACTGAAGTGACTTAGCAAAAGCAGCAGCAATATCTTCTAGATCCATCATGTTGTCACAAATGACAGGATTTCTTTCTTTTATGAGGCTGAATAATATTCTCTTGTGTGTATGTGCCAATTCATCCATTGATGAGAATTTAGGTTGTTTCCATATCTTGGCTGATGTGAATAATGCTGCAGTGAGCATGGGAGTGCAGATACCTCTTCTCGATCTGGATGTCTTCAGGAAGTTTGTGTTTCTCAAGGTTCAGCTGCTAAGAGCTACTTAATACTCTGTGCAGAACACCAGTTATGCAGTCATTATTTTGGTTGGCCAGGCTCAGTTGTACCTCTCTGAATTTTTACTCTAGAGAGGGAAAAAGAGGAAAAACTTTTGACTATCCTCTTTCTGTAGTTTCTTCTCTGCCTCTGACCAAGACAAAAAATCAAATAAAAAATGAGCAAAAGCACACTTTACCAAAGAAGAGATAAGAATAGCAAACATACAAAAATTTTGGTCATTAAAGGAGTACAAATAATACCCATAGTAAGTACTACTGCATACTCAACAAAATGCCTGGGGTGAAAAAATCAGTGGTAACATCAAATGACAATACCAAGGACTGGCCAGGCCCTGGAACACTGGATCCCTAATACATCACTGGTGGGGATGCAAAATGGTACAGCCACTTTGGAAAATGATTTAGCAGTTTTTTATAAAGTTAAATCTATACTTACCATATAACACAACAGCAAGCTTATTACTAGGTATGTACCTGAGAAAATTGAAATTATCCGTACAAAGATCTTCACATGGACATCTAGACAGCTTTAGGTATAATTGCCCCAAACTGAAGTGATCCCAAGTGTTCATCAACCTGTAAACGAATGAAGTTCCCTATAATGGGATACTCCTCAGTAACAAAAAATGAAAGGAACCCAAGGCAAAGATTGTATTAACACTGTATGCTTTCACTTGTACTTACAGATGAATATCTAATTTATATGTAGTTCAAGTCAAAACTATAGAGACAGGATGAGAACATGTCGATGGTTGTCAGTGATTAGGAGTAGGACAAGGAACTGACTTTAAAAACATATGAGCTTCCAGTTATACTGGCTGAGATGGCAGTGTAGCTCAGCTTGTAACTCAGATGGCAGTGTCTGCTTAGCACAAAAGAGAGCCTGATACTCACAGCAGTGGTAGATTGACACCAGAGGCCTCTGTGAGAACTGGTGGGAAGCCCTGGGATCAGTAACCAGAGTTGTGACTCCTGGAAGGTTCCCTGAATCTGGTGAGTGGAAGCCCAGCAGTGGAGTGCAGGCCCAGGAACCAAACCATGGCAATACCAGTGGCTCCAGTGGAGGCAGCAAACATCAGCACAGCTCCCTGTTCCGCTCTCTGAGGACACATTTATACCATCAGACTATTTCTGAAATAATACATTGAGATCAAGCCCTGAGACTTGGAAGTGGGAGCACTGACTCCAAGACCATAGACTACCAGGAAGTAGTAGATAGAACCCTAGGGAGTATCAGATAGAACTCACACAAAGGAAACCACTTGAATACGAGACCCAGCATCACCCAGGCACCTGTAGCACCCTGTGTAGGATGCCTCATCTAAACAACAAACAAAACAAAAATACAAACCCAGTCATCAGCAGAAGGACTACCACCTCACTCAGGCTTGCCCATCAGAGGAAAAACATACAAACAAACAAAAAATTCAGCACAAATCTCACCCTATACAAAGCTTACACAAACCACTAGATCAACCTTAGGAGGGCAGAAACCAAAAGGAAGAAAGAGTTCAACCTTGAAGCCTGGGAAAAGGAGACCTCAAACACAGTAAGTTTAAAAAAAAAAAAAATGAAAAGGCAGAGAAATACTATGCAAATGAAGGAACAAACTAGAAACACAGCAGTCCAAATAAATGAAGAATAAATAGGCAAACTACCTGAAAAATAATTCAGAATAGTGATAGTAAAGATGATCAAAAACCTTGAAAATAAAATATAGAAAATGCAATAATCAGTTAACAAAGGCCTTAAAGAATTAAAGAATAAACATACAGAGACAAACAACACAATTACTGAAATTAAAAACACTCTGGAAGGAATCAATGGCAGAATATCTGAAGCAGAAGAATGAATCAGTGAGCTGGAAGATAAAATGGTGGCAATAACTTCTGAAGATCAGAGTAAAGTAAACAATGAAAAGAGCTGCAGATAGTCTCAGAGACCTCTGGGATGATATCAAACACACCAACATTTGAATTACAGGGGTCCCAGAAGAAGCAGAGAAAAAGAAAGGGTATGAGAAAATTTTTGAAGAGATTATAGTTGAAAGTTGCCCCAACATGGAAAAGGAAATAGTCAATCAAGTCCAAGAGGCACAAAGAGTCTCATACAGGATAAACCCAAGGAGAAACATGCCAAGACACATACTAATCAAACTAACAAAGACTAAGAACACAAAGAAAGAATATTAAAAGCAGCAAAGGAGAAACAACAACTAAACATAAATGGGAAACCCCATACATTTAACAGATAATCTTTCAGCAGAAGCTCTGCAGGCCAGAAGGGAATGGCAGGATATATTTAAAGGACTGAAAGAGAAAAATCTACAACCAACATTATTCTTCCTCGCAAGGATCTCATTCAAAATTGATGGAGAAATCAAAAGTTTTTCAGACAAGCAAAAGTTAAACAAAATTCAGTACCATCAAACCAGCTTTACAACAAATGTTAAAGGGACTTATACAGTCACGAAATACAAGAGAAGAAAAAGATCTACAACATTGAACTCCAAACAATAAAATGGCCATAGGAACATATATATCAATAATTACTTTAAATGTAAATGGATTAAATGCTCCAACTATATGACACAGACTGATTGAATGGATACAAAAACAAGACCCATATATGTGCTGTCTACAAGAAACCCACATCAGACCTAAAGACACACATAGACTGAAAGTGAGAGGATGGAGAAATATATTCCATGCAAATAGGAAGCAAAAGAAAGCTGGAGTAGCAATCCTCATATTAGACAAAATAGACCTTAAAATAAAGTATATTACAAGAGATAAGGAAGGACACTATATAATGATCAAGGGATCAATCCAAGAGGAAGACATAACAATTGTAAATGTCTATGTTCCCTTGTAGCTCAGTTGGTAAAGAATCTGCCTGCAGTGCAGGATACCCAGGTTCGATCCCTGGGTTGGGAAGATCCCCTGGAGAAGGAAATGGCAACCCACTCCAGTATCTTTGCCTGGAAAAATCTCATGGACAGAGGAGCCTGGTGGGCTGCAGTCCATGGGGTCACAAAGAGTCAGGCATGACTGAGCGACTAACACTTAACAGTTATGCACCCAACATAGGAACATCTCAATAAGAAAAACACTAACAGATAAAATACAGTAATACAATAAAAGACAGTAATACAATAATAGTAGGAGATTTTTTTTTCAGTAATGAAAAACTGAAAGCATTCCCACTAAGATCAGGAAGAAGACAAGGGTGTCCACTTTAATCACTATTATTCAACGTAGTTCTGGAAGTCCTCACTACAGCAATCAGAGAAGAAAAAGAAATAAAAGGAATCCCGATCAGAAAAGAAGAAGTAAAGCTCTCGCTGTTTGCAGATGACATGATACTGTACATAGAAAAAGATAGTATCAGAAAATTACTAGAGCTAATCAGTGAATTTAGCAAAGTTTCAGGATACAAAATTAATACACAGAAATTACTCACATCTCTATATACTAACAGTGAAAAATTAGAAAGAAAAATTAAGGAATCAATCCCATTCTTGACTGCAACAAAAAGAATTAAATATCTAGTAATATACTTACCTAAGGAGACAAAAGAACTGTACACAGAAAATTATGACACTAATGAAAGAAATCAAAGATGACATAAAGAGATGGAGAGAGATTCCATTTTCCTGGGTAGGAAGAATCAATATTGTGAAAATGACTATACTATCAAATGCAATCTACAGATTCAATGTGATCCCTATCAAATTACCAGTGGCATTTTTCACAGAACTAGAACAAAATATTTAATGATTCATATGGAAACACAAAAGACCCCAAATAGCCAAAGCAGTCCAAAGGAAGAAGAATAGAGCTGGAGGAATCAACCTTCCTGACTTCGGATTCTACTACAAAGTTACAATTATCAAGACAGTGTGGTACTGGCACAAAAACAGAAATATAAACCAATGGAACAAGATAGAACACCCAGAAATAAACCCATGCACCTATGGGTACCTTATTTTTGACAAAGCAGGCAAGAATATACAATAGGGCAAAGACAGCCTCTTCAATAAATGTGCTGGCAAAACCAGACAGCTACATGTAAAAGAATGAAATTAGAACACTTCCTAATACCATACACAAAGATAAACTCAAAATGGATTAAAGACCTAAATATAAGACCAGAAACTATAAACCTCTTAGAGGAAAACATAGGCAGAACACTCAATGACATAAATCAAAGCAAGATCCTCTATGACCTCCATTCCCTAGAGTAGTGGAACTAAAAGCATGAGTAAACAAGTGCGACCTGATTAAACTTAAAAGCTTTTGCACAGCAGAGGAAACTATAAGCAAGGTGAAAAGACAACCCTCAGAATGGGAGAAAACAATAGCAAATGAAACAACTGACCAAGGGTTAATTTCCAAAATATACAAGCAGCTCATACAACTCAATGCCAGAAAAACAAACAACCCAATCAAATAGTGGGAAAAGACATTTCTCCAAAGAGGACATACAGATGGGTAACAAACACATGGAAAGATGCTCAACATCGCTCATTATTAGAGAAATGCAAATCAAAACTACAATGAGATATCACCTCACACAAGTCAGAATGGCCATCATCAAAAAGTCTACAAACAGTAAATGCTGGAGAGGGTGTGGAGAAAAGGGAATGCTCTTACACTGTTGGTAGGAATGTAAATTGGTATAGCTGCTATGGAAAATGATATGATGATTCCTTAAAAAACTGGGAATAAAACTACCATATGAGCCAGCAATCCCACTTCAGGCATATACCCTGAGGAAACCAAAATTGAAAAAGACAGATGTATCCCATTGTTCAGTGCAGCACTATTTACAATAGCTAGGACATGGAAGCCACCTAGATGTCTGCCGACACATGAATGGATAAAGGAATGTAGTGCATATACACAGTGGAATATTATTCAGCCATAAAAAGGAGTGTCTTTGAGTCAGTTCTAATGAGGTGGATGAACCTAGAACCTATTATACAGAGTGAAGTGAGTCAGAAAAAGAAAAAGATAAATATCGTATTCTAACGCATATATATGGAATCTAGAAAAATGGTACTGAGGAATGTATTTGCAGGACAGCAAATGCAAAAACAGACAGAGAGTAGATTTATGGACATGGGGAGAGGGGAGGAGAGGGTGAGATGTATAGAAAGAGTAACATGGAAACTTACATTACCATATGTATGATAGATAGCCAACGGGAATTTGCTATATGTCTCAGGAAACTCAAACAGGGGCTCTGTATCAACCTAGAGGGGTGGGATGGGGACAGAGATTCAAAAGGTAGGGGATACATGTATACCTATGGCTGATTCATGTTGAGATTTGACAGAAAACAACAAAATTCTATAAAGCTATTATCCTTCATTTAAAAAATAAATTAAAAAAACACACATTAGAAAATTTGGTGGGGTAATGGAATATACTGTATTTTGATTATGGTGGTGGTTACATGATTATAGATGAAAGTGGATACTTCCATCCCAATCAAAGAGCCTTGAGATGACTGTAACCCTAGCCATCCCTTGACTGGAACCTTGAGACCTTGAGCTAGAACTCCCCAGCTAAGCTGCCACCAGATTTTTGACCAAGAGAAACTAAGATAACAAACGTTTGTTGTTTTAAGGTGCTGTTTTGGAGTAATTTATTATGCAACTCCCTCTCTCTCTCTCTATCTCTATTATATATATATATATATATATATATATATATATATATATATTTAGATATATGTATCTCCTATTTTGTGTTCTATCTATCCATCTTCTGTATTCCGACATAATCTGCATAGGTTTAGATTCACTGAAAGATATACTTACTTTAAACAGACTACTTACAATATGCATCTGATACTTTATAATTTATACTATTTCTGTTTACTTATTCCTCGTGTTGCCTTTTACCTGCCTTACCAAAAGGGCTTATCAAAATGATTCCCTGCATCATTAAGAGGAATTTCTTCAAAATCACTTATTTATCATAAAAGCCATAGTTTTAAACTATTTATAAATGGCAGTGGATTCATTCATTAATCATTTTTTGAATCCTAAGCTCTATGCAAGACACCAAGCCGGGCACAGAGGTCATATTGTTGTAAGACATCCATGTAGTCTCCACTTTCATAGGTCTTACTGTCTAGAAGGGAAGGGAGATAGTAAGTGAATAATCTAGCCACTGAATATAATTGTGATAAAATATCATGAAGGAAACATGTAGGATTCAAAATTTTCAGTTTGGAAAAAGCTTATAGTATCCACTGGCACTATTCATTAGTTCCTGACTATAAAATATATTCAGTGACTTCCCTGCTGATCCAGCAGTTAAGACTCTGGGCTTCCAGTTGCAAGGGGCATGGGTTTGATCCCTGATTGGGGAACTAAAATCCCAAATACCATGTGGCCAAAAAAAAAAAATCATGTTTATAATTGTGAACATTTTGAAAAACAAAGTCCTAATTGTAGAAAAAAAATGAGGCTCAACAAGATTTAGAAAACAAATAAAAAGTATGTGAAATTGCCTTGTGCCCTTTTGAATACCTCTGCATGGAGGCGGTCCTCCCTTTATTGTCGTGGAAGGAACTGGAGCTATGACTGACCTAGCATATGAGATTCTTCCTAGGCACCAGCTGCTGCATCACGACCTACATCTTGCCCACACCCTGGGTCAGCCGAATTAGATATGTTGATGCTTCTGTTTGCAGCCACAAGGGTCTACTAACAGCAGCCAGCAACCATTCTGAGGGACCCTGAATGGCCTTGAAGTTGTTTATGGGGTTGGTGTGAGCTGGTGCAGGATGGTGAGAAATCATGGGGGTGGTTGCCCTGGGACTGAGCTGCTGTTGTCTAGGCAACTTTATTAAGAACCTTCTGTTCCTTGGAAAATGAAACTTAAATTAACTCTTGAGTTCTTAGAATCATGGCTTTTCATTCTTAACTGGTCTTTGGTATTTGTAAACTTCTAGGTCTCTTCAGTTCAGTTCAGTTGCTCAGTCATATCTGACTCTTTGTGACCCCATGGACTAAAGCATGCCAGACCTCCCTGTCCATCACCAACTCCCAGAGCTTGTTCCAACTCATGTCCATTGAGTCAGTGATGCCATCCAACCATCTCATCCTCTGTCGTCCCCTACTCCTCCCACCTTCAATCTTTCCCAGCATCAGGGTCTTTTCCACTGAGTTGGTTCTTTGCATCAGGTGGCCAAAGTATTGGAGTTTCAGCTTCAGCATCAGTCCTTCCAATGAATATTCGGGACTGGTTTCCTTTGGGATAGATCAGTTTGGTCTCCTTGCAGTCCAAGGGATTCTCAAGAATCTTCTCCAACATCACAGTTCAAAAGCATCCTGGTTGGAGTCCTAAAATACCTATCAAATAGAATTGCTCTTAAAGGTCTCTTCATTCTTAAATTCCAATTAAAACAAATTCTTTTACCCTCCAGGGTGGTAATCAGTATATTTCTAGAATGAGATCTATCCCCAGATACAGTGCTCATATCCTGATTTGGTCTCCAATTCTAAGTCTCCAAAGACAAAAACCCAGAGGGTGTGATTTTTTAAAAGCATGTTTCTTCACCCAAGTGTAGTGTGAAAAAAAATTGCATTTCCTGAATTTTAGTTGCGGCAGCCTCACACCCCTAAAACATAGCATAAAATGAATAATGTGCTACATGGGGATCAATGTAGTTTCTTTCAATATTTCCAACATGAAGAGTTTCTTCTTCAATGTTAGAACAGACAGCTTTTTGTTCTGTTGAACAGGAAACAATAATAGTTGATTCCCTTATAAATACTTGGAGTGTACCAGGGACTATTTTAGACACTGTTTTGATATTAACTCATGTAATCCTCACAACAATCTTATGAGACAAATGGGTTTATATATAGATAAAGAAATTGAGGCACAGAGGTGAAATAAGTTGCCCAAGATCACGAATCAGTAAAATTCAAAGCCAGGATTTGAAGTTGGGTAATCAGGGTTCAAAGTCTACGCTCTTAACAACACTTAATAACACTATGCTCTTAATAGAACTTTTGAAGAAGTCAGGTTGTTCTCTGTAGCTACAATACAGAAAATATAACCATTTTAAAACTGGAATTACACTTGGCACAACAAAACACTCACACTAAGAGGTACGCAGGAACTAAGACTAAATTACAAAATTGCAGGTTACAGATTCACACATCCCAGAGAGTTAATTTAGGCTCACATTATTAAATTTCATCCTATCTCTCTCTTGTTGTCTTGATCTCAAACTTTCTCTCTTTCTGCTTGAAAAAGCATTGGCTTTGAATTCCATTTTGAATTCATTTTGGCTTCATTGTGCCTGTCATTTGTCCTTTTATGCTATTCCATAAGTCTTTTGTTTTCCTCATTGTATGATTAGGCCACCAAAGATGGCTGCTCTCTTGCTCTCTGTACATCCCCTGCTAGACTGCACAGTGCCTGTTTCACCTGAACCCTACTCACAGGACTGACCTTCCCTTGCCCCCTGCTCCTGCTGATGATTACTCTAACCTTTAGATCAGAACACCTCCACCTTGAGAGCTTATCAAAGGGGAGGTGAGGGACATGCCCCTCTGCTTGTTTCCCTGGTAACTGATGAGCCAACCTGATACTGGTAACCTCCCCCCCGCCGCCCCCCAGGAGCGAGAGGAGACTGCTGCCATGCCCTGACTACCTTCTGCCACACGATGGCATGTCACTCCAGGACCTTCTTTCAGACAGGTAAGACTCCCCCATCCACTAAACCATTGATGTCTTTGTTGTTGAGTATGGGCTCTTTTCCTCCGTCTCCAGGATGGGCAAGTACAGGGCTTGCAGGCCTGCAGGGTGTGGCCCGACATTCATGTATAAAATTGGTCCAGTATTTCCACTGCAGAGTTCAAAGGAGGTAGAGTATATGAATACCGTGTGAAATATAAAGCAGAAGGAATTTCAGGGATTGATTTTTATTATCTATATGTGGATAAGATGACCACTTATCTGGTGTAATCTGAAATAGTCCAAGGAGTTCTTGCTTTCTTCACATATCTCTCATTCTATTTTTTTATCAGTGCTTGAAATCCCACCATTAAAAAGCAAATCCTTTAAGTTTTGAAGTTTTGTACCTTAAAGAAATGATTGTTTAGGTGGAAATACCAATAGGAGGCATAACTCTTCAAACTTTCCTGCTAATGCACTGGGGATGATCTAACTGATATTTGACTACCTGCCCTGTGGGAATGAGACAGGCAGGCACTAGACTGGGCAAAGGGTGATAGGAAGTAAGCACTTGGCAGATAGTAGATTGTTGCTAAATCTCAACCTTGGGCTATTCAGAAGCCAGGTATCTGTGCCCTTTCTTCAATGATGATGTCACCAAATCTGATAATCTTTGTATTTCTCTTAGAGCAGTTTGAGTGCAATTCTTTCCTTATTCAAATTGTATTTTTGTTCATTTATTGTGCTGTATATATTGAATACCCGCTCTGTGCTATACATTGTTTAAAGTGGATTCCATACAAAGGTGAGGAAGACAGTGTCTAGAATTGCAATTTAAAAGGTAAATGAAAATAAGGCCAAGGAAGGCCTTGGAATTCACATTAGGGAATTTGAATTTTATTTGTATTTATATACTATTAAGTGGGGGAACTGAATCATTTTTGTAGTTCCAGAGCCTTTCTGGCTTCTATAACTTTCCCCTCACCCACTGTGCTCCATCCAGGTACATTCCCACCTTGTCTCCAAGCACAGACATTCAACTTAAATCAGTCTTGCCCCCAGATCCCCATCCCCTCATTTCTTTTAAGCCTTTGCTGAAAGGTCAACTTCTCAGTCAGACCTTCTTTGTTTACCCTATTTTTATAAGATTAATCCTCCTTCCTAACATTTTTTATCTGCTGCCTCCAGCTCCCCAGCTCCCTCCCTCTCTCATAGTATTTGCCAAAATCTAATATACTATGTACTCTATCTATCTATCAGGCATTAATCTATCTATCAGGCATTGATCTATCTATATCATCCATTTACCCATGACCTCACTAAAATGTAACCTCCCGGAGGATAGGGATTTGAATTGAAAATAGTTCTTGACACATAGTAGGAGGTAGAATGTATGTACTTGCTAAATGAAAAATGGAAGATTTTAAGTGGCCAATCTGGATCCAATATGGGGATAGGATTGGTGGCAGGTCTGGAGCCAGGAAGGGCAATTGGAAGCTGTTGTGGAAATCCAGGCAAGGGCATAATTCTAGAAATAGATTCTAGAAATAAATTTCTAGATAAAGATTCTAGAAATCTTTAGAGAATGAATGAACATGGCTTAGTAATTAATTGAGAGTGATAGTGGTAGAGATGGAGGTAGGATATCCATAAGGGGAAAGAATAGTTTAAAATGATGCCTGGGTCTGGTAGATTGAATTATTTGGAGAGAAAACATTACTTGCATCCTCACTGATGTTGGATTTGGTCATGAACTCCCTTTGGCTGATAGACCATTAGCAGAGCAATGTGAGCAAGAACTTAAAATGTCCTTGCATGGTTGGCTCTTTCAACTCTATGAATGCAGTATCTCAAAAAAATGTTCAAGGTAACCATTTGCCTTTTTCTCCTAAACCTCAGAGTCCACACACGCACAGCAGACCTGGACTCATCTTATTAACTTGACCTAAGCTATGTGATCTGCAGAGGAAGCACAGTTGCCCAGCCAGGCTCACACCATCAAATAAAATGATAGTTAGCTTTCAGACCCATACTCATAAGAATGGATGTATGAACTGGAAGCCATTGAGTTTTGAGGCAGTTTGTTACACATTGTTATTATAGCAATAGCTGACTTAGATGCCAAGGTACTGGTTTGGAGTACTTGAAAGATAGTTGGTACTTTCTATAAATACGGGGAATCTAGAAAAAGAGCCTATTTAAAGGCAGCACGGTACTGAGTTCAGATCTGGACATGTCAGGTGTGAGGTGCCTATATGACATACAAGCACTTTGGTCTATTTGGTAGAGAGAGAATTGTGTCTGTAGCCCAGGAGGGACAACAGCCCATAGGGACAGCTATGAGTTTAGAACAATTACCACATAGAAAATGATGGAAGCAATGAAGGAGTGCACAGAATGAGAAAAGACCCTAGGACAGAAACCTAGGAGGCATTCCATGTTACGGGACAGCAACTGAAAAACCCTCAGAAAAGCTGGACTTCATCAGCAAGCTGAAGACAGCAGGGCATAGGTGAGAGCAGTGTGTTTTCCAGCCCTGGTTTGGAACTAGGTTCAGTATGTATCTCCCAGACCCAGAGAGGGGAACCCTGACTAACAGCTCCTCTGAGTCTGCTTCCATTCCCTTGTCCACATCCTCCACAGCTTTCAACAGGAGCAACAAAAGCTCCAGAGGACTCAAAAGGCCATTTTCTATTGCTTCTCCTCAGGCTATGTGTGACAGCCATTTCTGAACCCCTTGTTATGGAAACACATAACAAGTCACAAGTTCCCTCTGATTATTACGAAGGGCAAGGAAGGGCAGAAGTGTTCTTCTCTGCTCAATGATCCGTGCAGCTTGAGCATTATCCATCGTAGGCAAATTCAAAGCAGAGATAAGTAGAGATGTACAGCCCAGCAGTTCTCATAAATGAATTTAGTTCAAGTTGAATTAAGGTGATCTGCGAAAATGTGTTCCAAAATGATTCTCTTCAATATCGAGGACACCAAATCATTCTGAAAAATGGCCTAGCACTTTTGGTAAATGTTTCTATTATAGCCTTATAATTCTATAGAAGGTAGACTAGGGACCTCTAATGAGCTTATTGAAATGGTGAACACTACATGCTATTTAATATTTGCTGTCACTTTTCTGAAGGCAAAAAGACCTCTTCATTCTGTTTTCGCTGACTGCTCTCAGCTGAATTGTGAATGGGTAAAAAGACCATGTTTGCCAGGCATGGAAAAAACAATTTGTTGAAGATGGAAATTACACATTATTGTTCTTGGTGAAGAAGGGTGATGGCATTTGAAAGAGATGGGGACTTTTTCTGCCAGAGAATTCTTCTAGCAGCATTTTCAGATTTTAGGGAAATAGTCAGCCTTCTGACTTCTCTCATTGCTTACTGATCAGTCTCACCCAGACTTGACTTAGAACTTTCTGAATCCCACTTCATAAAGTCCTGCAGGCATGGGGAATGTCAAAGGAGCCAGGGAAGGTTGCCCAGAGGAGCCATATCTGGGGGACATCTGAAGGAATATAACTTAACTAGCTACTGAAGGAGGGATTAGGTCTCTGTATTCAGTATAATGTGGAGCCATTAAATATTTCAAGCATTAGGGGAGATTTATTTTGGGAAAAGATCACTTCGATAGCTTATTGAAAAGGAGCAAGAGTTGGTAAAGGTGAATCAGTTGGGAGGCTATTGCAGTGGAGCTGTCCATGTAAGAGATACTTGCAGGTTGGATTAGGGTAAAGATAGTAGCTATGGTACTGAGAACATGCATTTGAGGAATAATTAGATGGTACCTGGAAATGGATACTAAACAATGATGATGAAGAGTGTAAGAATCAATTTAGGGGACTGATCACATTTTAGAAGAAAACCAGTTTCTACTCTTGATTTAGTTGAAGTGCAATTGAAAGAAATTCATGCTGGAAGATAATTAATTTGGCCTGGGACATTTTAAGAATGAAATATCATTGAGACATCGAAGTGGAGATATCAGGTAAGCAGGTGGATATATTGATCTTGACCGCAGAGGGAAGCCTAAAGATTGGTTTGTAAATTGCACTGATGGTAATTAAAGCTGAAGGCATGTATAAATTCTTGAAGGGAGAGGATACCAAATGAGTAAAATAGAGGGTCTTGAATAGCTCGACATAACTATAGAGTTTAACACTGAGGGAAGGAAGGTAGGGTGTCAGAGAAGACGAGACAGGGAGCAGTGAGGAGGAGAAGCTGGATGATGATATAGAGCAGAGGAAGAGAGTGTTGTATGAATAGGGCAGTGGTCAACAGCATCAGACAGATGTGATGAGACTGACGAACATCCACTGAGTTCATTGGTTTGGAGGCATTTGGTAAGTAATATGGAGAGGAAACCACATTAGAGTGCAGTGTAGCTACTGAGTGTATGTACCTCATGTTAAGTCTGACTTTGATCATGAACTCCTTATTGACAAATTTAGACTTAAATTGAAGAAAGTAGGGAAAACCACTAGACCATTCAGGTATGACCTAAATCAAATCGCTAATGATTATACAATAGAAGTGAGAAATAGATTTAAGGGACTAGATCTAATAGATAGCGTGCCTGATGAACTCTGATCGGACGTTCGTGGCATTGTACAGGAGACAGGGAGCAAGACCATCCCCATGGAAAAGAAATGCAAAAAAGCAAAATGGCTGTCTGAGGAGGCCTCACAAATAGCTGTGAAAAGAAGAGAAACCAAAAGCAAAGGAGAAAAGGAAAGATATATCCATTTGAATGCAGAGTTCCAAAGAATAGCAAGGAGAGATAAGAAAGCCTTTCTCAGCGATCAGTGCAAAGAAATAGAGGAAAACAATAGAATGGGAAAGACCGTCAGTCTCTTCAAGAAAATTAGAGGTACCAAGGGAACATTTCATGCAAAGATGGGCTCGATAAAGGACAGAAATGGTATGGACCTAAGAGAAATAGAAGATATTAAAAAGAGGTGGCAAGAATACACAGAAGAACTGTACAAAAAAGATCTTCACGACCCAGATAATCATGATGGTGTGATCACTCACCTAGAGCCAGACATCCTGGAATGTGAAGTCAAGTGGACCTTAGGAAGCATCACTACGAACAAAGCTAGTGGAGGTAATGGAAGATGATGCTATGAAAGTGCTGTACTCAATATGCCAGCAAATTTGGAAAACTCAGCAGTGGCCACAGGACTGGAAAAGGTCAGTTTTCATTCCAATCCCTAAGAAAGGCAATGCCAAAGAATGCTCAAACTACCACACAATTGCACACATCTCACATGCTAGCAAAGTAATACTCAAAATTCTCCAAGCCAGGCTTCAATAATAATTGTTCATGAACTTCCAGATGTTCAAGCTCCTTTTAGAAAAGTCAGAGGCTCTAGAGATCAAATGGCCAACATCCACTGGATCATCAAAAAATCAGGAGAGTTCCAGAAAAACATCTATTTCTGCTTTATTGACTACGCCAAAGCCTTTGACTGTGTGGATCACAATAAACTGTGGAAAATTGTGAAAGAGATGGGAATGCCAGACCACCTGACCTGCCTCTTGAGAAACCTATATGCAGGTCAGGAAGCAGCAGTTAGAACTGGACATGGAACAACAGACTGGTTCCAAATAAGAAAAGGAGTACGTCAAGGCTGTATCTTGTCACCCTGCTTATTTAACTTATATGAAGAGTACATCATGAGAAATGCTGGGCTGGTTGAAGCACAAACTGGAATCACGATTGCCGGGAGAAATACCAATAACCTCAGATATGCAGATGATACCACCCTTATGGCAGAAAGTGAAGAAGAACTACAGAGCCTCTTGATGAAAGTGAAAGTGGAGAGTGAAAAAGTTGGCTTAAAGCTTAACATTCAGAAAACTAAGATCATGGCATCTGGTCCCATCACTTCATGGCAAATAGATGGAGAAACAGTGGAAACAGTTGCATAGTTTATTTTCTTGGGCTCCAAAGTCACTGCAGATGGTGACTGCAGCCATGAAATAAAAAGATATTTACTCCTTGGAAGTAAAGTTTGTAACATTTGTAAAGTAATGTTTACTCCTTGGAAGAAAAGTTATGACCAACCTAGACAGCATATTAAAAAGCAGAGACATTACTTTGCCAACAAATATCCATCTAGTCAAGGCTATGATTTTTCCAGTAGTCATGTAGGGATGTGAGAGTTGGACTGGGAAGAAAGCTGAGCACCAAAGAATTGATGCTTTTGAACTGTGGTGTTGGAGAAGACTCTTGAGAGTCCCTTGAACTACAAGGAGATCCAACCAGGCCATTGAAAAAGAAATCAGTCCTGGGTGTTCATTGGAAGGACTGATGTTGAAGCTGAAACTCCAGTATTTGGCCACCTGATGGGAAAAACTGAGTCATTTGAAAATACCATGATGCTGGGAAAGATTGAAGGCAGGAGGAGAAGGGGATGACAGAGTATGAAGTGGTTGGATGGCATCACCGACTCAACGGACACAAGTTTGAGTAAACTCCGAAAGTTGGTGATTGACAGGGAGGCCTGGCGTGCTGCAGTCCATGGGGTCGTCAAGAGTCGGACACGACTGAGCGACTGAACTGAACTGACTGAGAGAAACAGGGCGTTAGATGAATCAAGAAGGAATTCACCAAAAGAAGTTTTTGTTTATTTGTTCTTTTATGGAAGACAGGTGATCATGTTTAAAAGTATATAAGATGATGAAGATGATAGTAGTGTAATAGGAGAGAGAAATTATTTTAAAAGTGATTTTGATAAAGGTTAGAGCAAGGACTAAGTCATATTAGGGCAGATGTGTGCATGGAAGATGGCGAGGCAGTGTAGGTCACTGGAGGAGAGGAGGTCAAGGAAATGAACAGCCAGGGTGTTGGATAGGGAATCCATGTGGATGAATAGCAGGGCTTGGAGTAGAGAATAAGGTTGTATTCTAAGTGCAAAAATCTGAGTCAATAAGAGGGCATAATCAAGTGTGAGACAGATGACAACAATGAAGAAGGGGAGGGAGGGAGGGAAGAATTGCTGTAAAGCCCAGACATGCAAGCAGCAGACATTTTGTGGTGGAGAGTAAGGAGGACATCGACTCTGCCTGTGGTCTTTAAGGTCCCAATCTGACAGGATTAGAAGTGGTCCTGAAGGGGTAGAGCATGCTCAGTTAAAGTCAGGCATCCTGGGGCATTCTTGGGGTGCATCTGGGATTTGAGAAGATTTTTACAGGATATAGAGTAGCAGATTCAATGTCGACAAGGAAAAGCTAAGCATCACCAAAAATCATCATTGATTTTCTTATAAAATGTCTTCAGTTCAGTTGCTCAGTCATGTCTGACTCTGCAACCCCATGAACCACAGCACGCCAGGCCTCCCTGTCCATCACCAACTCCCGGAGTCCACCCAAACCCATGTCCATCGAGTCGGAGATGCCATCCAACCATCTCATCCTCGGTCATCCCCTTCTCCTCCTGCCCTCAATCTTTCCCAGCATCAGGGTCTTTTCTAATGAGTCAGCTCTTCGCATCAGGTGGCCAAAATATTGGAGTTTCAGCTTCAACATCAGTCCTTGCAATGGATACCCAGGACTGATCTCCTTTAGGATGGACTGATTGGATCTCCTTGTAGTCCAAGGGACTCTCAAGAATCTTCTCCAACACCACAGTTCAAAAGCATCAGCCATAGTCCAACACTCACATTCATAAATGTCTTCACTAAGTATTTAAAGTTTAAATACTAAAAAAAGACAAAGTAAATTAAAAAAAATGAAATATCTCAAAGCATGTCTAAGTCTAGTTTTGGTCAGGATTTTCCTGGTGATCCAGTTCTTAAGACTCTCAGCTTTCACTGCAGAGGGTTCAATTCCTTGTGGGGGAACTAAGATCCCATATGCTGCCTGGCAGGGCAAAAAAGATGAAAATAAATAAATCCACTTTTGGTCAATTCAATTGGAGCTTTTAAATAATAAATTTTACATCTTTTTTAGACTATAATTAAGAAGCAAATAGCTTCTGACTTGGATATTAGTGGTTTCACTGTTTTTTAATATCAAAAATAACCATAATTACATGTCCCCTGAACATTATATGTCAAAAAGTCAATTAAATAGACAGGGAACTTCACCCAAGAGCCACTCTAACAAAGAAAACAAATATTTCACTTGAATGGGGATTTTCAGTGCACACAATTGCAATGGGCACATTGCTGTGCTATAAAAATGTATCAATTGTAAGAATGTGCTTCACCCTGAGTGCAGTGGACCTTCTATGTGGATAAAATTAAGTGCCCAACAGCTCCCAAGAGCCACACACAGTAACCAGAGCCTCAAGAGCTCTTATCAAGTCAACCAGGAAGGAAGATTTAGGTTAAGTGTTGTGAAAGGAAAATCAAAATGGACACAGTGTTGCTACGAGAGCCCTCTAAACTGGAGCCCGGAGGGCACTGAGAAAGTATGCCTCAAGCATGTCCCAGCCAGGATGGAATCCGACCTTTGGACCACTTAATGTCAATGCAAGCATCCAACTCAGTGCTCCAGAAAGTCAAGATACTTTTGGGACCCTTACCCTAAAATAACTCATGACAGTCTATCTACTTATTGGACCTTCACCCTACATACTTTGTGACAGCCTGTTCCTTAAGGACAAATATTTCCTTTCCTGTGTCAGAGTCAGTCATAATTCCTGCCAAAACAATCTTGTAGTATTTGCCTTTCTAAGTCTCTGACTCTTTCTCTTCCCTGGAACACTCTTTCAGTTTTACCAGAATGTATATCTACAAAATTGCAATTCTGAAAACCCCAAATAAACTATTTGCAATGTTCTGCATTTGATGGGCTTCCTTCTTAGCTCAGTCGATAAAGAATCTGCCTGTAGTGCAGGAGACCCAGGTTCAATCCCTGGGTGGGGAAGATCCCCTGGGAGGGAAATGGCTACCCACTCCAGTATTCTTGCCTGGAAAATCCCATAGACAGAGGAGCCTGGTGAGCTGCAGTCCATGGGGGTGGCAAAGAGTTCAGCATCACTGGGCGACTAACACTTCACTTCAGTGTTAGCACACAGACAAAACGGATTTTCTGTTACTATTACATACTTATCAATACTTTTTCTACTCCTTAGAATATACTCAGCTCTATTTGGGGGGAGCTTAGAGAATCTTTATTTTCTGTTTAGAAAGTTGACGAAGGAATGAGAGATACTGTGTAGTGGGCAATTTTAGTTAGAGACATTTTAATAACATGGAAACAGAAGACAGAGTTTATAAAATGAGTTATTAGTTGAACCAGGAATGGAACCCAGGATTTCTGATTCTCAATTTGCAATTTAGCTTTGGGCCTTAATACATCACGTGGTGTCATTTTGTTTCCATTTTCAATGCCCAGAAGTGCTTTATTCATAGACACCTCTGTTGCCAACTATCTTTTTAGAACCTGGCTCCAATTTTTTCCCCTTTCTCCAATACATAGCAAGCATGAATGCTATAAACTGCCAAAAAAGAAATGGGCACCCAGCCTTACAAGATTAGCTCTAAGAAGACACAATCATCACAGCCAGTGATAAGAATTTCTATTCCTAATTGGCTCTGATAGGGAGCAGGGATATGGTTCTTGAGACCTAAGTCACACAGACATTGGAAAAGTGAAGAGAATAGTAATTTTCCAATGTCCCTGATTAAAGCCATCTGTGCTTCCCTAGTGCTAGTCCCCTAATGCATTCTAATGCAAAATAGCCTCTTCTCCTGTTTATTTTGGAACACAGCTGTTGTCTTAATTGAGCTTAACAGATAATGGAAGCACAGTTGCACCCCCACTCCTCTTCTCCAAACAAGCAGTTTGTGGGATTTGAGGAAGAGACGGGAGGGGACTGTCTTTGCTATTGGGAATCTATCTGTATGTCTGTTGCAGTTCCCCAAATGTACTTTTTTTTTTTTTCTGTTGTAAAAAAATGGGAGGTAGAAAATATATATGTGTATATGTTTATGCACACATGTGTGTACTATTTCTCTAGGAATTTGAACTTGATTTGATTTTACTTGTGTTTGATAAAGTTCTCTCCACCTTGTTATCACATGATATATCCAGTGATTCAAGTTAAGGTTTCAAAGAAAAATTTTTTCTGGTACTTACCTTCTCCAAACTGAAGGAGTACAAATAATAGCAGTAAAATATATGCAATAATAGCAAAAAGGTTGGGAGTGAGTGATAAAGAAACTACAGTATCATAAGGTTCTTATATTTGTCAAATGTGAAGATGAGTTGAAAATAGTGAAATATGAACTGATTCAATATTGATTATATCTGGACTGTGGTAAATTAAAAATGCAACTACTGAAAAATAATTTTTAAAAAGTCTTATAGATAAAAAAGAAATACAGGAAGTAAAATGGAATGCAAAAGATCTTTAATTAACCTAAAGATAACAGGATAAAAAGTTAAAATACATGGGATGAATAGAAAACAATAGCAAATTGGTACATAAATATAATAAACTAAACAGTCCAATTAAAGTGAGATATTGTCAGACTAGACAAAATAGCAAGGCCCAAACATAAAAGTGAAACACTTTAAATACTAAGACACAGATGGTTTGAAAGAAAAAGTTTGGGAAATGATATGCCATGTTAATAGCATAAGAAAGAAAAAAGAGTGCTTCACACAAAGATAGTCATTTCATAATGATAAAAGTACCAATTTAGTGGAATGACATAATATTAAACTTGTATACAACTAAAAACAGAACATCAAAATTTATAAAGCAAAAATTGACAGAGCTAAAGAAAGAAATAGATAAATCCATAATCATTGTTGGAGATTTTAAATATTTTGTTCTCAGTAATTGTCTGACAAAGCTGACAAAAGAATACACAAGGATATATTGTTGTTTAGTCACGAAGTCATGTCTGACTCTTTTGCAACCCCTTGGACTGTAGCCCACCAGGCTCCTCTGTCTATGGGATTTTCCAGGCAAGAATAGTAGAGGAGATTGCCATTTCCTTCACTAAGGGGATCTTCCTGACCCAGGGATCAAACCCGTCTCCTGCCTTGGCAGGCAGATTCTTTACCACTGAGCTAACCAGGAAAGTTACACAAGAATACAGAGGTTGTTAATAACATAGTCAACCCAGTAGGCCTAATTAACGTTTAAAGTATACTAAATCCAACAATTATAGAGCACATGTGTTTTTAAAATTGGTTTCAAATTTGAAGATACTTAAATCTTATAGACGTCATGATCTATCAGGTGGGGTTTTTTAGTAGTATAAGAATTTCAACATATGTAAATCATTCAAAATAATGAACTACAGTAAAAGAAGAAAGGAGAAAAAAAAGTATGTAATTGTCTTAATAGAAGCAGAAAGATATTTGAGTAAGCCCCCTCATGATTATAAACTCCCAGGAAACTAAGATTAAAAATATAAGTCCATTTAATAAAGGGCGTCTGTGAATATATTGAGTGCTCACTCCTAAGAATGTGGAAAAGGCAATGATGAACACTCTTATTTTTTTAGTATTATTTTCAAGGTTTCCACTAGTGTAACAGTAAGAAAAATTATAAAGATTGGAAAGAAAAGGCATGATATTTTTCATTTATAAAATATTAAAGAATCTGCAAAATTACAAAAATTAATAGGTGAACTTATGTCAAAGGGTAAATAGGTAAATGTCCATAAATAATCAAACAATTGGAAAACAAAGTTAAAAATAAAATTCTACTTATAAAGCATCAAAAATATCAAATGTTTAACAAATACTTAAAGTATATGTAAAAACCATTATCCTGAAAACTGTAAAATGTTGTTTAATATAGAAGAAGAAAAGTAGTGGGAAAGGCCATACTAGGGATTAGAAGATATATCAGTTATTTTCAAATTTATCTATTCAATTCCTGTCAATGTCCAAGCAGTCTTTTCTTAAAAATGGGAGTTGATTAGAAAATGAATTAATCTGCCTAAATAAGGCAACATAATATAATTTTTCTGTGTTTTAAGAAAAAAAGCCATAAAAGTCTGGTGAAAAATGACAATTGAGAATGGGTCTTGTTTTCTGGGAGACAGTAGAGAGTGGTGGGGTCTGTGTCACAGTGGAGACGCCTGCTTGTCTCAGGAGGGCAGCACCTACTGAGCCATAGGGATTGTTGGTATGCAGCAATGGTGATAGCTGGAACTGCCAGGGTTTCTGAATTTTCAAATGAAGCTAGAAATCAGGATATTTACATGAAAGCTTCTAATTGTTAATTTTTGAAACAATTCCATTCATTTTTTCCTAACTGTAAGAATGGGAAAAATAGAATGTCTGAGGATCTGAGGGTCATGTTTCATGCCTATGTGCTCTGGTAAAGACTTTAAGACATGGTCGTTCTATAAAGAAGCTACTCAGTGGGGGGATAGGATTGAGTGTGCCTTTGAAGACTTAGATCCATAATTTTTCATATTTGTTGAATACTCTATATATGTCAAGCAGTAACTTTAGCAGCTACTTAGATCCTACATGAGGAAACATTTGAGCCTTGGAAAACTTAAATAGCATACACATGGAGGAGCTGACATTCAATCTCAGGTTGTGTGATTCCAGAACTCAAATTCCCATATTTCTTCCAAGTATGGAGAAGATGAGGAATGAGAGAATGAGAGAAGTCCATGTCAGGAAGCAGTGCAAGTAAGGCGTGAGTCACAACCCCACACAAAGCATGCGATCTTCTAATTCATGTCATCTCCTCCGACTTGCCACCCAGAGGCACAGCAAAGTTTTTGTTTGTTTGTTTTTATTGTTGTTTAGATACTGTATCTGGATTTAAAAAGCACATACAAAATACTGTGTCTGCTCTTTGACAATCAGCACATTTACTCTTTACATACAAACTTCTCTTGGAATGTCATTGTTTAGGACTTACCTCATTCTCTGCAAACAAGGCTTATATTCTTGGCTCATCTAAGTGAGCATACTAATTTCAAGAACTAATAATTTCCTTGAGCATCATGAACTAATAATCTCTTTGAGCATCTGGAGTCTGACAAATGAGCTGCGTTATCCCTCCTCACGTGTGATTAACAGCAGAATGAGAAGGCAAGCTCAGGAAAGATGGTTAAGCTCAGAGATAAAACAGAAAACAAAACTGCAGGGGGGCACAGAGGAATTCTGGGTAACCTTCCAGCCTGCCTGCCCAACGGGGTTGCTGCAGCAAGCTTTCCCCTCCCATTACTTTCTGAGAAGCTTGGCCTTATCAGTACAATCCTTTTGTGGATTAAGAGGAGAAGGCCCAAGGACATGGGATGTTGTTCCAAATAAGGGTGGGTCCTTTCCCTCAGAGTGCCACAGGGGCAGTAATGCTTCCAGAGGGCTGTAAGCAGGTAAACTGAGTTGAGTTGGTTCTTATTAGCACAACATGTAGGGAGGCAATCCTTACCACATATAGATGCTAAGCCATCTCCTACTGGTATAGGCTCTTGGGCTCCCAAGTTACAGTATTTGTGCCTTCCCTTCTTCCCCTTCACGTGCCCTGGTCACCTACTCATTCATTTCCCTCAGGAAGTCTTACACGGCAAATACCAGGAACAAAGGCAAAGCAAAAGTAGCCAGAAAGAGTTTGAAAAATGTCACTAAGGGGAAGACCACTGAGTGTATTTGTTAAAGGCAATGTTACTCGGCTTTTAAAAAATAATTTAATTCAGTGGACATGCCCTCAGAACACTCACAGCTGGTGGAGTGGGTAAGACCCACCCTTACTCTCACATAATAAGTGCCACACTTATGAGTATTATAAGACAGTACTCATAGATCACAGAGGAGGGCGTGAATGATTTTGCCTGAAGCCAGTTGGGAGTAGGGAAGGGAAAGGCTCAGGCATTAAGTGAGTGGTTGGGTCCACACAGCTTGAGCACTGCACAGTGTCCAGCCCCTTCTGCCATGCAGTTGTGCAGGGCAAGCCTTTCTATAATCTCCCACCCGAGTTGGAACACTTTCAGTGGTAGGACTTCTCTGCAGTTTTTAGCATTCTTTGACCTCCACTCCTGTGAGATGCTTTCACTTGATCCGTCTCACCCTTGATGACTGCCGTGAGCCTTTACGGGAGAGTTGCAAACGTCCTGGCTTCAGCAAAGGATTGATGCAGGACTTGCACAGGTCCCGCCCTGATGAAGGGACTGACCCTTTGCTGCTCTGCATCTCGCCTGAATCCTGCCCCCCGCCCTCCCTTTTTTTGCCTATTTCTTTGCCTCATCCTCTCTTCCCTTATGGCCTTACCTGCACATGCTTGCTCTGCTTTCCCCTGCACACCTCCTGCCTCCGCCACAATTACTTTCTTTACTTACAACCCAGATACTGGACTCGCTTCTTTTTAGTATTTTCACCCTGGATTTTCCTTAGGGCTTGACCTGACTTTTCTGTTTTCATGTACTTTGCTATGAAATGATTGACATTTTTCTAATCTACATAATAGGTATTTACATGTGTTTATTCCTCAAGTCTATTCTCTAGCACTTCTCACGTTTTATAGAATAGGAGCCATGATTCAGAGTCAGACAGGACTGGGTTTGAATCACATTTAATCACTGTATGTCTTTGGGCAAGTTACTCAAACTCTTAGTTCTCTCACAAACTTGGTAGAATGATAACACCTACCTTGCTTAAGTCATAGAAGAGTTGCAAGTAGTTAATGAAACAATGCCCATAAACTAGCATAGTGACTAAAACATAGTAAATTTTCAATAAATGTTACTTATGGTGCCAAATGGTACCTAGTCATATCTAAATAGATGTTCAATAAACACTGCAAAATCAACAGAGAAAATGGCCAAAATATCCAAAATAAGAACACATACACAAATATCCTTAGAGCTGAAGTTATATTTATAAATCAAGCTCATGACATATTTTGTGTTCAAAGCTACATTTTCTAGGATAGAAAGGCTGTACAGTGTACAGAGCAGGGGACTAAGGAATCAACTCTCAAGGTGCTAATTCCTTCTCTGTTAAAGGATGGGAGGTTGGCCTCAATTGTGCTGTCTGGCTGTGCAGGAATGAGATCCTGAATTTGTGAGCTCTGCCACTTCCGGATACACAAATACAAAACACAGCTCCATAATGCAGTGTGGAAATTAGGTATGACACGCTATATCAGTTCTAGGCACATTAGCAGAAATTGAAAATGGTTTCACACTTACACATTTTCAATGGATGATAAATAAGGTTAATGGATTGCGACTGAAATACTCCTGCCCTCTTAAATCTTCCGGGAAGCTTTTAAAACTGGTAAATATATATTCTTCATGATGGTTTGGAAAAATCTGCCCTAATTCAATTTTGAGCTGCTTAGGACTGTGCAAAAAATGAAAAAACCTACCCGCAGAAATATCCAAGCCTTGGCCCTTAAAAAAAAAGACATTGAAAATGACACTTTAAATCATCAGCTTCTTAGAGTCTTTTGAAGTCTTACACATTTGAGTTGGCCTGGTGTTAATCTTCTTTTAAGAACAAAATCCAAGGTCAGTATTTTATCTTGCATGTTTTGCTTAGGAAGCTTTGGAATGCTCAGGGCAATTCTTTGAATCGCTTTCTGTGTTGTTCACATATATGAGAAACAGAAGAGGGAATGAGGGGGCTATGCATCTTGCCATCTAGTTGGATGCAATGTCCTCCACTTTGCCAGACATAGTCTTGAGGGAACTAAGCTCCCTTGAGGCAAAGGAAGAACATGAGAGAAGAGCTGGGACGGTGACACTGCATGGAGTTAGCCAGTCTTGCTTCCCTAATAACTCCAAAGGCTTGACAGATGCATTCCATGAAGAGCCTTGGCATCCAATTGTCTTCACCAAAAAGCTCAGCTGGACTATGACAGAGTAGAGTTAGCAGGAGGTCCCTTGCTGTGGCATCTCAGAGGACAACTCAGATACCAGGAAGAAGGAAGAAATCTGAGACAGAAGCAGTTTTCTCAAGGAAATCTGGGCTAAACTCAGGGCACAGAGGCTGTTAGAAAAGGAGAGGGAAAGATGGATGATGACAGACATGAAGAACAATTCCAGCTCGGACTAAATAGGTGGGTCTTACACTGCAGTTTCTAAATGTTATCACCTTTGAGGGGGAAAAGGGAAATAGATCTTCTTTTAACCTATGTCTGAGGCATAGGAGAAATTGTTCAACTGTATAATCAACACAGCTCTGCTATAGAGAAGAGTGTTTGAATTTGGGTAGAGAATCTATATTCAAGCCACATATTAGCTGGATAATTTCAGGTTTTTAAATTTTTTTTTTCCTGTTTTGACATTTTAATTACTTCCTTTGGAAAGTGGGGTAGTCAAGTCTACCTCAAAGGATTATTTTCAACATTAAGTGAGATAGAAATATTCAGAAACTTAAGTGAAGTGAAAGTGAACGTCACTTAGTCATGTCTGACTCTTAGTGACCCCATGGACTTTACAGTCCATGGAATTCTCCAGGCCAGAATACTGGAGTGGGTAGCCTTTCCCTTCTCCAGGGAATCTTCCCAACCCAGGGATTGAACCCAGGCTTCCCGCATTGCAGGCAGATTCTTTACCTACCAAGCCACAAGGGAATCCCAAGAATACTGGAGTGGGTAGCCTATCCCTTCTCCAGGGGATCTTCCCAACCCAGGAATCGAAACTGGGTCTCCTGCACTACAGCAATTCTTTACCAACTGAGCTATTAGGTAAGCCCATAAACTTTAGAAACCCACATAAATATTATCTTCATTTTCACTACCATTAATTTCTCAGGAAGTAATCCGGCAAGATGGAGTTTCTTTTTCCTTCAGTTCATTTCAGTTCAGTCGCTCATTTGTGTCTGACTCTTTGCGACCCCATGAATCACAGCACACCAGGCCTCCCTGTCCATCACCAACTCCCAGAGTTCACCCAGACTCACGTCCATCGAGTCAGTGATGCCATCCAGCCATCTCATTCTCTGTCGTCCCCTTCTCCTCCTGCCCCCAATCCCTCCCAGCATCACAGTCTTTTCCAATGAGTCAACTCTTCGCATGAGGTGGCCAAAGTAATGGAGTTTCAGCTTTAGCATCATTCCTTCCAAAGAAATCCCAGGGCTGATCTCCTTCAGAATGGACTGGTTGGATCTCCTTGCAGTCCAAGGGACTCTCAAGAGTCTTCTCCAACATCACAGTTCTAAAGCATCAATTCTTTGGCGCTCAGCCTTCTTCACAGTCCAACTCTCGCATCCATACATGACCACAGGAAAAACCATAACCTTGACTAGACGAAACTTTGTTGGCAAAGTAATGTCTCTGCTTTTGAATATGCTATCTAGGTTGGTCATAACTTTCCTTCCAAGGAGTAAGCGTCTTTTAATTTCATGGCTGTAGTCACCATCTGCAGTGATTTTGTGCCCCCCAAAAATAAAGTCTGACACTGTTTCCACTGTTTCTCCATCTATTTCCCATGAAGTGATGGGACTGGATGCCATGATCTTGGTTTTCTGAATGTTGAGCTTTAAGCCAACTTTTTCACTCTCCACTTTCACTTTCATCAAGAGGCCTTTTAGTTCCTCTTCACTTTCTGCCATAAGGGTGGTGTCATCTGCATATCTGAGGTTATTGATATTTCTCCTGGCAATCTTGATTCCAGCTTGTGTTTCTTCCAGCCCAGCGTTTCTCATGATGTACTCTGCATAGAAGTTAAATTAGCAGGGTGACAATATACACCCTTGATGTACTCCTTTTCCTATTTGGAACCAGTCTGTTGTTCCATGTCCAGTTCTAACTGTTGCTTCCTGACCTGCATACTGGTTTCTCAAGAGGCAGGTCAGGTGGTCTGGTATTCCCATCTCTTTCAGTATTTTCCACAGTTTATTGTGATCCATACAGTCAAAGGCTTTGGCATAGTCAATAAAGCAGAAATAGATGTTTTTCTGGAACTCTCTTGCTTTTTCCATGATCCAGCAGATGTTGGCAATTTGATCTCTGGTTCCTCTGCCTTTTCTAAAACCAGCTTGAACATCTGGAAGTTCACGGTTCATGTATTGATGAAGCCTGGCTTGGAGAATTTTGAGCATTACTTTACTAGCATATGAGATGAGTGCAATTGTGTGGTAGTTTGAGCATTCTTTGGCATTGCCTTTCTTTGGCATTGGAATGAAAACTGACCTTTTCCAGTCCTGTGGCCACTGCTGAGTTGTCCAAATTTGTTGGCATATCGACTGCAGCACTTTCACAGCATCATCTTTCAGAATTTGAAATAGCTCAACTGAAATTCCACCACCTCCACTAGCTTTGTTCGTAGTGATGATTTCTAAGGCCCACTTGACTTCACATTTCAGGATGTCTGGCTCTAGGTCAGTGATCACACCATCATGATTATCTGGGTCGTGAAGACCTTTTTTGTACAGTTCTTCTGTGTGTTCTTGCCACCTCATCTTGATATGTTATGCTTCTGTTAGGTCCATACCTTTTCTGTCCTTTATCAAGCCCATCTTTGCATGAAATGTTCCCTTGGTATCTCTAATTTTCTTGAAGAGATCTCTAGTCTTTCCCATTCTGTCATTTTCCTCTATTTCTTTGCATTGATCACTGAAGAAGGCTTTCTTATCTCTCCTTGCTATTCTTTGGAACTCTGCATTCAAATGGGTATATCTTTCCTTTTCTCCTTTGCTTTTCGCTCCTCACCTTTTCACAGCTATTTGTAAGGCCTCCTCAGACAGCCATTTTGCTTTTTTGCATTTCTTTTCCATGGGGATGGTCTTGATCCCTGTCTCCTGTACAATGTCACGAACTTCATTCCATAGTTCATCAGGCACTCTATCTATCAGATCTAGGCCCTTAAATCTATTTCTCACTTCCACTGTATAATCATAAGGGATTTGATTTACGTCATACCTGAATGGTCTAGTGGTTTTCCCTACTTTCCTCAATTTAAGTCTGAATTTGGCAATAAGGAGTTCATGAGCTGAGCCACAGTCAGCTCCCAGTCTTGTTTTTACTGACTGTATAGAGCTTCTCCATCTTTGGCTGCAAAGAATATAATCAATCTGATTTCGATGTTGACCAATTGGTGATGTCCATGTGTAGAGTCTTCTCTTGTGTTGTTGGAAGAGGGTGTTTGCTATGACCAGTGCATTTTCTTGGCAAAACTCTGTTAGTCTTTGCCCTGCTTCATTCCGTATTCCAAGGCCAAATTTGTCTGTTACTCTAGGAGGATCTCAAATTCAGAGACCTTAAAATAACATGACTACTAGTGGATGGACTATGGAAGTAAGTTCATCTAATTCACATTTATATCTTACTTTGATATACCTTCCATAGCATTGACATCAGTCAGTTCAGTTGCTCAGTGATATCTGACTCTTTGCGACCCCATGGACTGCAGCACACCAGGCCCCCCTGTCCACCAACAACTCTCGAATCTTACTGAAACTCATGTCTGTCAAGTCAGTGATACCATCCAACCATCTCATCCTCTGTCATCCTCTTCTCCTCCCACCTTCAATCATTCCCAACATCAGGGTTTTTTCAAATGAGTCAGTTCTTCACATCAAGTGGCCAAAGAATTGGAGTTTCAGCTTCAACATCAGTCCTTCCAATGAATATTCAGGACTGATTTCCTTTAGGATTGACTGGTTGGATCTCCTTGCAATCTAAGGGAATCTCAAGAGTCTTTGGCACCACAGTTCAAAAGCATCAATTCTTTGGTGCTCAACTTTCTTTATAGTCCAACTCTCACAACCATACACGACTACTGGAAAAACCATAGCTTTGACTAGACAGACCTTCGTCAGCAAAATAATGCCTCTGCTTTTCAATATGCTGTCTAGGCTGGTCATAGCTTTCTTCCAAGGAGCAAGTGTCTTTTAACTTCATGGCTGCAGTCACCATCTGCAGTGATTTCAGAGCCACCAAAAATAAACTTTCTCACTGTTTCCATTGTTTCCCCATCTATTTGCCATGAAGTGATGGGACCAGATGCCATAATCTTAGTTTTTTGAATGTTGAGTTTTAAGCCAGCTTTTTTACTCTCCTCTTTCATTTTCATCAAGAATTGACATAGTAAGTTAAATAAGTTAAATAAAATGAAAATTTCTTTTTTAGTAAGTAATGGTGAATCAAATATTGGTTTGTCTTAGATTTACTGCTAAGAATTTAGAAGAATGAACTCCTGGGTGAAGGAAGGAACCAGAGCCAGGATCAAGAATTACATAGTTCTATAGATAAGTGGTTCTCACTATTTTTGGGTGGTGTGGGACCTTTAACACTTCGACCAACCTGATAAAGATTTGTCAAGTACTTTGTTTAACCAAGTAAGGACACTAACACAGAACAAAACATAAAACTACAACCTGCTCTCACTCTCATTTCATAAAGGAAGCCCCCTTCTTTCCAATGTTAGAAAGACATAATCACAGGGATTTTTTTAATAGCGTTAAGAAATCATACTTTAAAATCCTCATGTTCTCAGTAAGCCCCAAAATTGTCAAGACCAGTGGGATCTGCATACCTACATTTGGAAATCCTTTGCACAAATGTCTCTGGATATATCAGTCCTTTGAGATTTCTCCTAAATTCAGTTTCTCCCTGCCTTCTTCCCTCCTATACCTGAGTAGCTATTCCATGTTAAGAAGAAACAGGGACAAATGAAACTCTAAAATTCAGATTCTCAGAAACTAGTAACCTTTGTTATGGCACTTCCTGGGATAATTGCTTTCTCATTGCAATGGGCATTTGACAGACCCATATTTTCCCTTGTATGTCTTTCATCGTGAACACAGAAAGCAAACCACTCAGGATAATGGAATAAAGTACCACATTAGGATCTGTAAGCCTATGTGCATTTATTCATAACAATGCTGAAAGGATTTACGACATTTAAATCAATTGCACATGTATTCACCATATAATTAAATTAGCACTATGGAAGGCACCATAAGGGCTCCTATGACACTGTTTCCATTGCAAATAATTACCAAAAAAAAAAAAAAAAAAAACTTGTAGTATTAGGGACAGTGTTCCCTTTGTAATTACAGAAGGGCAATTTGTTTAAAAGCGTCACTGACATCATGTATGCAATAGCTATTTTATTTGTCATTTCAGCAAAATGCAACAGATAGATCTTTGCCAAAGGAGGTAGTATGTGTCATTGTAACCTTTTACATTATTTAAACACACATAATGAAGCCAAGTAGACTTAGGCAGTCTAAAGACCTTCTATAACACCACAGGGAACCTTGTTTGTGCAGAGAATACTGAGCTTGAGATAGTCAGGATAGGACATTTGTTATATACTGTTTCCCCTTTCAAATAATTTTGATGACTTCCTTAAAACATGGCAGGGCTCTCCTCTTAAGCTATTTCTTCAGAACACAATCCATTAGGTAAACATGAGCAGTGAGCCCTTTAGAAACATAGAGCTTTAAAAGACTTAACTGAAATGGCTAATTAGTAGAAAATCACATTTCAAAAGCCACCATAAGAGTGACAGCTACATCAAGAGCTTGCTCTTCTCTGTAACTCTGAAACTATTCTTTGTATTGTTGGATAGCAGTATATCCCTGACATATTTTGTTGTTGTTCAGTAGCTAAGATGTGTCTGATTCTTTGCCACCCCATGGACTAGCATGCCAGGCTTCCCTGTCTGACACTGTCTCCTGGAGTTTGCTCAAACTCATGTCCATTGAGTCGGTGATGCCATCCAACCATCTCATCCTCTGTCTCCCCCTTCTCCTCTTGCCCTCAATCTTTCCCAGCATCAGGGTCTTTTCCAATGAGTCAGTTCTTCCCATCAGGTGGCCAAAATATTGAAGCTTCAGCTTTAGCATCAGTCCTTCCAATGAATATTCAGGGTTGATTTCCTTTAGGATGGACTGGTTTGATCTCCTTGCAGTCCAAGGGACTCTTGAGTCTTCTCCAACACCACAATTCAAATGCATCAAATCTTTGGGACTCAGCCTTCTTTATGGTCCAATTCTCATATCCATACATGACTATTGGAAAAACCATAGCTTTGACAATATGCACCTTTGTCAGTGAAGTGATGTCTCTGCTGCTTTTTAATATGCTGTCTAGGTTTGTCATAGGTTTTCTTCCAAGGAGCAAGCATTTTTTAATTTCATGGATTCAGTCACCATCTGCAGTGATTTTGAGCCCAAGAAAAGAAAATCTGTCTCTCACTGTTTCTACTTTTCCCCAACTATTTGCCATGAAGTGATGGGACCAGATGCCATGATCTTAGCTTTTCGAATGTTGAGTTTTAAGCCAGTTTTTTCACTCTCTTCTTTCACCCTCATCAAGAGGCTCTTTAGTTCCTCTTTGTTTTCTGCCATTAGAGTGGTATCATCCTCATATCTGAGGTAGTTGATATTTTTCCCGGCAGTCTTAATTCCCCTTGTGATTCATCTAGCCTGGCATTTTGCTTAATGTACTCGGCATGTAAGTTAAATAATCAGGGTGACAATACATAGCTTTGATGTACTCCTTTCCCAATTTTGATTCCCAATTTTGAACCAGTACATTGTTCTATGTCTGGTTCTAACTATTGCTTCTTGTCCTGCATACAGGTTTCTCAGGAGACAGGTAACGTGGTCTGGTATTCCTGTCTCTTTAAAAATTTTCCACAGTTTGTTGTGCTCTACACAGTCAAAGGTTTAGTGTAGTCAATGAAGCAGACATAGATATTTTTTGGGAATTCCCTTGCCTTTTCTATGATCCAATGAATGGTGGCAAATTGGTCTCTGGATCCTCTGTATTTTCTCAATCCAGTTTGTACATCTGGAAGTTCTCAGTTCACGTACTGTTGAAGGCTAGCTTGAGGGATTTTGATCATTACCTTGCTTGCATGTGAAATGAGTGCAATTGTACAATAGATTGAACATTCTTTGGCATCCCTTTCTTTGGGATTGGAATGAAAACTGAACTTTTCCAGTCTTGTGGCCACTGCTGAGTTTTCCAAATTTGCTGGCATATTGAGGGCAGCACGTGAACAATGTCATCTTTTAGGATTTGAAATAACTCAGCTGGAATTCCATCACTTCCACTAGCTTTGTTTGTAGTAATGCTGCCTAAGGCCCACTTGACTTCACACTCTAGGCTGTCCGGCTCTAGGTGCGTGACCACACCATTGTGGTTGTCCAGATCATTAAGACCTTGTTGTATAGTTCTGTGTATTCTTGCCACCTCTTCTTAATCTCTTCTACTTCCGTTAGGTCCTTGCTGTTTCTGTCCTTTATTGTGCCCATCTTTGCCTGAATTTAGAGATGCCTTGATATCTCTAATTTTCTTGAAGAGATCTCTAGTCTTTCCCATTCTATTGTTTTCCTCTATTTCTTTACATTGTTCACTAAAAAGACTTTCTTATCTCTCCCTGCTATTCTCTGGAATTCTGCATTCAGTTTGATATATCTTTCCCTTTCTCTTTTGCCTTTCACTTCTTTTCTCAGCTATTTGTAAGGTCTCCTCAGGCAACCACTGTGCCTTCTTGCATTTCTTTTTCTTTGGGGTGTTTTTGGTCACTGACTCCTGTAAAATGTTACAAACTTTCCATAGTTCTTCAAGCCCTCTGTCTACTAGATCTAATACCTTGAATCTGTTCGTCAACTCCATTGTATAAACATAAGGGATTCGATTTAGGTCATACCTTAATTGTCTAGTGGTTTTCCCTACTTTCTTCAATATAAGCCTGAATTTTGCAATAAGGAGTTGATGATCTGAGCCATAGCCAGCTCCAGGTCTTGTTTTTGCTGACTGTATAGAGTTTCCCCATCTTTGGTTGCAAAGAATACAATCAATCTTATTGACATATTTAATTGTGAATATATTTTTCCCAAGAAGAGGACTTCATTGGGATTCTATCATCTAAAAAAAATATACTATCACAATAGATCAATTTTTTTCCAACTGATATAAATTGAATAATAGCGTATTGGAAATCTTTTTCTCTCTAGGGAATCACATGGCATGTTAGCCTTATAAAGTCTCTGAGTTCTGCAATAAAGAAAACTGTTTAAATTTCTTTAGCTGAACAGCTACATTTTGAGAGAGCATCACTGTTTTTCATCACTGCTAGAACATCCTTCAGGGCAACTGTAGTGGATTCTGAGATGTGCTATCTACATATGTCTTTCAGGGTTGCCCTAGCTGTGAGCTCCTTTAAGGTTTGCCTCAGTCACAGAGAAACTTACCCAGTGATGTTCCCTTCCCAGTGGTCAGGAGGGAGGCTGGCCCACATTCAGTTGCATACTGAGGTAAGAATGTAAAGGCCTAGCCATTTTGCCCAAATGTAAGATAGCACTGACTAGCACTAAGTACTTCAGAGCTCCCTGTAGCGTTGGATGGGGTATGCGTGCTGTGTGTGCTAAGTCACTTCAGTCATGTCCGACTCTTTGCAACGCTATTGATCATATCCCAGTGGGTTCTTCAGTCCATGGGATTCTCCTGAAAGAATACTGGAATGGGTTTCCATTTCCTTCTCCAGGGTGAATGAAGTGTTGTTTGGTCTAAATAACAGTTTGACTTTTCTTCTTAATCCTGCTTCCAGTCCTTGCCACAGGGTTAATCCCAATAAATAGCTTAAACACCAAGCTCCATCTCAGAACTATTTCTAAAAAACCCCATTTGTGAACTTGTTACCAGGAGTAGTCTGAGAAACAAGGCAGTAAGATGAGATTTGGAAGCAAGATAACTCACTGCCCGGTGGGCAAGGAAGACCCCATTACTAGTAGTAAAGAAATCACAGAGGGCTCCTGGCACCAGATGGAAGTAGAATTGTTCAAATTCTCACTGATTGTGAATTGGGATGTTGTATAGATGGGAAGGATGCAATGGCTAGTGTGATTCATTAGGTGCTTGAGAATTTCAGAGAAAACAGCATCTATGTGGATGATGGGAAGGGGTAACTATTGCTAAGCACCCCTGGTGCTGCAAAAATGAAAACAGAAAACTATGGTTTGTTACCCAGAAATTGAAAGCCATTTTTGAAAGTCAGAGGGACTTCTCAGTAGCCTATGAAGATGCTCTCATCTTCTGAAGTGGGAGAGAAGAGAAAGTGGAGTACCACTTCTAGGATTTAATAGTCACAGTGGCTGAGCCCCAGAGGGTGTTCAAAGCTCAACCAACACAAGTCTGTTCATTACTCCATGGTCAGAATGTAGGTTGGGAAATGTATAGCTTTTGATGAATGATGAATATCACTTAACTGTGGTCACTGAGCCAGATGAACAAGAAGTAGCTAGCACACTGGAGGCTTTGGTGGAAGACATCGGAGCTCCAAAAGATAGAAGGTAAACCCTATGAAGATAGAGGGGCTTGCCACATCAGTAATATGTCTGGTTGTTAATGTGTGTTTGGAACATCTGATATGAGTAAAAGACAAGTTATGAGACACTAAACATAACTTCACACTGTGAGTGGGTCCAGCAAGTCATATGGTGAGGCAGGCCCATTCCTATCATGAGAAAGAGTGGCTTTGATATACCTGGGATGATGCACTTTTGTTATGATTGGGCACAAGCGAACTGGTAATCCAGTCTCCTGTGTCATTCCCAGTGGTCCTCAAAGCTCCTTTTTCAGCTCACACCTGTAATCCTATGAGAGCTTCCTTCAAGTGTGTCATCTTGGTATATGACTGCAAACCGAAAATGAATGGCAGTTGCACAGGCCTTTAAAGAGGGAAAATAATCTCAGAGGGTAGAGTGGAGCACCAGGGTCTCAAACTGTATAAAAGAAAAATGGCTTAAGGTTAGAGTATATAAGAATTCATGAGCCGTTGTATTAATGAAAAGTCTGGCTAGCTAGCCAGGAGCTTGAAAGAAGAAACATTAGAATTTGGAAACGAGGTCTGAGCTAGTGGTATGTGGAAGAACGTGTTTGGACAAAACATGAAATGGAGTCTTTGTGCAATGTGTTAATACCAGCAAGAGGCTGTCCTACCATGTCAAGAAGGGAAATGTTCCAAATGCATGTGTTCTGTATGAGTAGGAGAGGAGAAAAATAAAATCCATACATACTTCTCACTTTATTTTAGTTTGATATACCATTTATTTGATTATAAGCTATTTATAATTTTATAATACAGTGAGTATAAAATAAGCATGTTGGGTAAGAGACATAAGGGAAGAAAAATATTCTTTGAGCAAAGACCCTACAGAAAGTATACAGCAGTATGGAGGGTGGGGGTAGTGTAGGGTGAGAATCAATGATATAATCTTGATTTAAATAAGACAGAGCAAGTAAAATGAACAGAAGCCACTGCACCTAAATGCAGAACTTCATTTACATAGAAACAGGAACAGTTTCATGTTCAAGAAATGTCAGTTTTCTATAAATACGGAGGTTCAGTCATTACCACCAGAATTATTCATTATACTATGATTCAAAACAAGATGAATATACCGGGCCAACATTAGAACTCCAATCCACAAAGTGGCCTTTCATGTTTTGTCAAAACTGGGTTTGTCCATCCAAAAATAGAAGTTTGCTGAGTATGTGATAAGGTCAGAAAGTAAAAGGAAATGAACTCATTTCTTTCCCAATACAAGTGAGCAAGGACTAGTCATTATAAACATTTGGAATGTTTAACTGACTTGCATAGATTACCATTTCCTTAAATATTTTAAACTTTAAAATTTGGTAATGGGAGAATATTGGCATCTGAGTTTTCCTTCCAATTGTTTCTCTCTCTTCACCCCTATCTTCAGCCACTTCTCCTTTCTATTCTTTACTTACCTATATCACATCCATTCTTTAAGCCCTGTGTGAGACTTTAAAGTCTTTTCTGATGACTTGCTTTTAGGATTTTCTTGGGGACTCTGTGTGTGTGTGTGTGTTCAAATATACATATATACTCTTATTTATCTTGCTCAAGGTTTAGTGGACTTTTTCAAATTGAGATCTCATCCCTAACTTCAATTTCAGGATATTTTTGTCTATTGATCCTTTCATAATTTCTTTATCATCATAACCTCTATTCTCTCAATCTGGAACTCCTCCTATAAGAAACATTATATACATCTTGAATACCTGCTCCTAGTCTCTGCATTTTCTCTCATGTTTTGTCTCTTCTCTGTTTGACTCACGTTTTCTTCCAGATCACACATTTTGTCTTCAGTGGTGATCATTCTAGTGATTTAGTTCAGTTACAAATACATTGTTGTTGTTGTTCAGTTATGTCTGACTCTTTTGTGACCCCCCATGGACTATAGCCCTCCAGGCTCCTTTGTTCTAGGCAAGAATACTGGAGTGGTTTGCCATTTCCTTCTCCAGGGGATCTTCACAACTCAGGGATAGAACCTGTTACTCCTGCATTGCAGACGATTCTTTACCACTGAGCCACTATAAATATATGTTTATACTTAATTGCCAAACCCCTTTTCTTATTTTCTGTCATTCTGTCATAGCATGACAAACTTCAGTATACACTGAAGTTCCAAAGAATTGTTTCTAAAGTCTTTGAGATCTCAATTATCTCTGTTTCTTCCAGGACTAGTCTTTCTCTGTGTTCACTTTGTTCTTACTTCATGATGTTGGTTTTTCTCAAATGAGTGGTAGTCCTTATTGGTTTGTTCATGTTCATACATGAACTGGGTTAATGGAGTCAGGTGGCATGGTGTTTCTTTGAAGTTATCCCATTCTTTTCTTCCACTGACTACTACCTAAATGGAAGGACTCAATTCAATTCTGGGTATGAAGACATCATGTTTCAACTAACAGTCTACTATTTAGCTGCACAGTCATGGAGTTTCTTCAGTTTTAGATCTCCCCATTGCCAGATGAGAAATGTTTCTACTAGCAAAGAAATTCACTATGTTTTTTCCTTCACTAGAGCTGCCTGTCGCTTCCTCTTTTTTCTTTTCTCACTCTCATAGGAATTTTAAGTAAGCCCACAGATTAAGTCTGAGCCCTCCTCAGACAGCATGGCTGCTTTACATTTTGGATTTTACTCTGGATAAGATTTTTCTTCAGTCCGTTCCTCAGTATGTGTGTGTAGAGAGAGAGACAGAGAGACCAACTAGCACAGATACTTTAAATATAGTTCCTTAATAAGTAGCTCTAATGCATTGCTCCAGGAATCCGTTTTGGTTTTTGTCTTGTTTTGTTTCATGTGTTCACTTTGAGCTTGATATTTCCCTGAGTCTGTGATTATCTTCATGATGATTTTCATCTATTCATGCTTTATGCAATGGTTTACCCAGTTTCATTAGGCCCAGTCCATCTGCTTTTTATGTCTCAGGATTCTTTTACAATAGCTTAGATTTTCTTATTTTCCATCTGTTGTGAACCAAGTCTTTTCTTTAAGTTGGACTGAATTTACTGAATATAATTCTAATTGGTTAGCATATTTATACATTCAAATTCAGATTTGAAATATGTTCTTCAACCACATAGAATGAGAGATTATATTTAAAAACAAATGGTTGTTTTGAAGAGTAGCTTTTCATAATGAACTATTGTAAATTGAACTAATATATCAGTAAATTATATATATATATATATAACTTATTTTTTCGTAAATAAAATGTCAAGAAAGGCATAAAGATTCCATATCAAAGGATATCTAAAATTCATACTTTGAAAATCAGATTTGACTATAAGGAGAACTTTTTTGACACAGGCTTCATCTTAATCTAATCTTAAAATGTATATCCTGACTATTTATGTTACTTACCTTATTGACTAAAAAGAAAATAAATGCAAAAATTATACTTCTTTCTATCCACTAAGATGTTAATATCTGTGTATATTTGAAAACAGTAACAAGGAGGCAACTTTTTAATCTTTTTTTATGCAGAATTAGATCTTGGCTGTAGCTTAAAGCTACATGAATCCTCAGGTTGTTCATTACTGGTTAAGATGTTTCCTCTCCCAGGGGCACTTGCATTTTAATAGAGAACTCTTGTAGCACAAAAGCCTTCCAGACTAAAAGAAATTAATCTCTAAAAGTGAAACTTGAGATATTATGGGAACTCTTGGGGCAAAGAAGAGGAGGGAATTTTTAAATGGCAGTCCTTCCTACAACCTTCAAATTACATCATACCTATCATAAAACAAGGTTTAGTAGGGAAAAGCAGGAAATCATATAACTCCATTTTTTTCATAGGAAGTAAAATTTGTTTCCAACATTCAAAAACACTAAAGGACTATCAGAATGTACCAAATCATTTACATATTTTGAAAAACATGTACCATGACTCTTGATATAGTAAATCATTGTATAAAGTGTTACTTAAATTACCCAGTCCAAATAATCTCCTTTCTCTTAATCCCTACCAAGCAAAGAGTTGATTCAGATGATTTGTACAAAGTATACAGTATTAAGGGGCTTCCCAATTGGCACTAGTGGTAAAGAACCCACCTGCCAATGCAGGAGACAAGAGATTCCCTGGGTTGGGAAGATCCCCTGGAGGAGGGCATGGCAACCCACTTGGTATTTTTGCTTAGAGATTCCATGAACAGAGGAGCCTGATGGGCTACAGTCCACTGGGTTGTAAAGAGTCGGACACAACTGAGGCGACGTAGTACACACTCACACATACAGTACTAAAGGACATCCATGCAGGGATACAAATAGAGTGCCTGGTAGAGTGTCAGAAATTTTTGGAGTAAATAATATTGATGATGATAACCCCTGAGTTGAGTGAATTGCCAAAATTCTAGATGCCCATAAAAGAGACTGAGGCCATAATATACATCCAAAATGTATACTAAAATTGACCTCTCCAACTGAGACACAGTGGGTCAGATAAATGATATAGTTAGGTGATAATTGGCCCTGAGTGATCCAGTAATTTTTCTTTTCTCTCTTACTCCATCACCTATAAGATGAATGAATCTTGGTTTTCTTTTCCTTCTAAATTTCTTGTACAATCAACTTCTGAACCTACAATTATGTAAATAGAAATGGTAGATAGCACCCTCAAATTCTAGAACTGATGGAGACCATAGAAAATGAGCTCCTTGCCCTCTGCCCACCATTTTGCTTAAAGAAATGAAAGGAAAAGTTGATCAAAGAAAAGAAATAAGATTTCTATTTCCAGCCAGTTTCAGTTCAGTCAGAAGAGATCTAAAATGAATTTGGACCTCCACACAGGTCAAACTAGAACAATTGTTTAATGACGATGTGGACATGCTATTTTGCAAGGCAGGTTCCATTTTCTTTCTTTCTTCTTCTTCTTTTTTTAAATAATATAGTTATCTTTAAAAAGAAGTTAAAAACTGAGAAAGAGATTTTTAGTTCTAAACATATAGAAAATATCTACTAGAGTGTTTCAATATTCTATTCATTAAATAGGAAGAAGGCAACATATGAAATGTCATGTACCATCAAGTATTTATATAGACAAATATTCTGGTCATCTTAAGCAATCTCCTCTCTGAACTCTCTGAGTCTTGACTACTTTTAAGTTTATTTTGGTGGAAGCAATAACTGATTTCATTCAACCTCGTAGTCATTTTCTTAGAAAAGTATCCCCTTCATGAATGAATAAAATCTTTGATCAAAGCAATTAAAGAAAGATTTTAGGATTATCTTTTTTCTTTTTCTTTTTTAGCTTAGAAGAATTATTATCTATCTGGCTTTTAAAAAAAAAATTGTAAGAAACATTACCCCAGACTGCTCTGGAATAACACATGTCACAGATAAAGAAGAAACTCTTTAAGTCATGTGTCACAGAAAGAGCAGATGTGCCCTCAAGGAAGAAAAAAAAATCTTGTTTTCATGCAATTATCTTTTTTAATGAAAATAAATGAAGGAGAAAAACTCACAAGACCTTATCAACATCAGTATCTTCTCTCTTTCTCCCTCTCAAACAGTTTCCCCTGAAACTAAAGTAGCTCTTTAACCTTCTCAATTCTTGAATCACCTACTAAGTAAGCACTCATCACAATAAGTACTGAAATCTGAAAAGAATCTTACTGATTGGTTTCAAAAGCAGCCATTCAACCCCACAAGAGTAACTTTTTTTAATTAAGAACTGAACAGTAGGTAGACTACAAGAAGATGGTAAAACAGATAAAGGAAGCTTTAGAAATGCAAAGTGAATCTTAGATAATAAGTGTGAGAAGGCATTCTAAATATGATGGCCCCAAATGTATTTTATGCTACAACTCAAGAGATCAGATGAGGAGAAAATCAGAACGTTATAGTCCAGAATAAGAAATTAAGATCCTTGGATCAGAGAAGGGACTAAAGTATTTCATCATTGCACTCTTGTTCTATTTATGTAAAAAAGAATAATGGGAAAATTGCAGTGGGTTGTTGAGAAGTATAGAAACAGCAGAAGCCTTGGACACCAGATGGCTGACATTATGAGAAATTCAAGTGTCAAAACTCCAATGAACCTAACCTAACCTACCCATGAGTGGAGTGGGTGGTGAAGTGCTGGGGATTATACTTTTCATTTTTTTCTATATATTTTAAATACTCCTAATTGGTTTCATTTATTCTCCCACTAGGAAATTTTTCCCCTCTCTAGAATACTTATTAATATTCCACCAATCTTTATTCCCTATTTGTTCTTGGAATCCTCCTCCTGGTTTTCTCAGGCAATGGTGTCTAAAGCAAGGAGAAGGGTAATTAACAGAAATTCATTTCTCACCTGTTAGAGGCTTTGGGTAGGTATTGTAAGTAAGGAAATGAGGTGCTATTAGCCTGACCTGAGGACTAACATAATTTTTTTTTAATGTGAGATATGTTTTAAATTGTTAAGAATAATGGAAATCAGAAGAAAGAAAAGGAGTCTAGTATGGTTATGAAACACCAGTCAGTGTCAGAAGATGGACTTGAGCTTTGTTTGAAGGGTAGGAGAGACATATACGGGAAGAAGAGGGACAGGAGGGTGAAACAAGGAAGGAGAAGAAACAAGACCAAAGGCACAGGAACAGGAGTGTGAAGCATTCTTAGGAAGATAAAACTGAACCTACAAAAATATAAACCAGATCATGGCCCTCTGCCACTTAAGTCTTTCCAATGATTTTCCATCATAAGAATTAAATGTAAATTCCTTCCATAACTTTCAGCATCTTGCATGATTTGTTGTTGTTCTTGTTGTTCAGTTGCTAAATCATATCCCACTCTTTGTGACCTCATGGACTGCAGCATGCCAGGCTTCCCTGTCCTTCACTATCTACTGGAGTTTGCTCAGATTCATGTCCAACAAGTTAGTGATGCCATCCAACCATCTCATCCTCTGTTACCTGTTCTCTTGCCCTCAGTCTTTCCCAGCATCAGGGTCTTTTTCAAAAAGTTGGCTCTTCGCATCAGGTAGCCAAAATATTGGAGCTTCAGCATCAGTCCTTCCAATGAATATTCAGGGTTAATTTCCTTTAGAATTGACTGGTTTGATCTCCTTGCCGTCCAAGGAACTCTCGTCTTCTTCGGCATCACAATTTGAAATCATCACTTCTTTGGTGCTCAGCTTTCCTTATAATCTGATCCTCCCTGGTAGCTCAGATGGTAAAGAATCTGCTTGCAATGTAGGAGACCTGGGTTCCACCCCTAGTTTGGGAAGATCTTCTGGAGATAGGAATGGCTACCCACTCTGGTATTCTTGCCTGGAGAATTCCATGGACAGATGGGCCTTGTGGACTATAGTCCATGGGGTCTGTCTGGACTGAGAAACTAACACTTGGATGGTTTAGTTGCTATCTACTCTTCAGATATTGCTTTCTTCCTTGTTCATTTTAAGTCAGGCTGTTGTCACCTTAAGCCTCTGAATTATCTTTTTCCTTCAATGGCATGCCCTTCCTTCTCCCTATCTCTGCATGGCTTGCTCCTTGATATCATTCAAGTCTCAGCCCAAATGTTATCTCCTAAAGAAGCCTTCTTTGACCCCTTCCTCCAGATCTTCTCTACTGCATTTATTTCACTTTCTTCTTAGCAGTTATCATTCCTGATAATTACTAGTTTATTAACTTGTTGAATGTCTCTCCCCACCCCAACTTCAGATGCAGGTAGATTATTGCCTGACTCTGTCTGTGGAACTCCTAGCATGGGTTCTAGCATGGTGCTACACAAAGTATCTAGGCTGTGAATTGTTACCAGTTTACCAAAATGTTGTAGAAGGAAATGGCAGCCCACTTCAATATTCTTGCCTGGAGAATCCCAGGGATGGAGGAGCCTGGTGGGCTATCATCTATGGGGTCACACAGAGTCGGACACGACTGAAGTGACTTAGCTGTAGCTGTACCAAAATGTGGATTGACAAACTGCCTCCTTCATCAAGAAGGTTGTTCTGCTAAGAAAAGTCAGCTAAACAAAACAATGTATCTAGTGTCGCACTCAATTTATAATCTGGAACAAGCTTCCCATCTGCTCATGGACCCTTAAGCAGTCCCTGGACTGTCACAGTCTGAAGCCATACTTTGAGCAGTACTGGTATAGCTTCTTAGAGAAACTGGCAAATTCTCTTCCAGCAAAGCTAGAAGGTGACAAAATGTGAATGGCTTACTAAAATATATAATAATTTTGGTGATGTATTATAATTTTCATGTGGACATCATAATCAGTGATAATTTGTTAGAATGAAGGAAGTGCTTGCATTTAGCTAGTGAGAAGTTGGATGAGGTCATCAGAAAAGTTCATGTGGCTCTACCATCACCAATTAGAGCCAGGAGGAACCTGATCCTGGGGAAAAAATGAAAAATGCCAATTCGTTGAATCAGTTGGTCAAACTTAATAACAGAAGTCATTAGAGATGGGATTTTTCACATAGGACACACTAAAATGACTCAAGAGAATGTTATTTTGTCTTCTTCCTACAAGAGATCAACTTGCTACTACTGCTGCTGCTAAGTCACTTCAGTCGTGTCCAACTCTGTGTGACCCCAGAGACGGCAGCCCACCAGGCTCCCCTGTCCCTGGGATTCTCCAGGCAAGAACACTGGAGTGGCTTACTATTTCCTTCTCCAATGCATGAAAGTGAAAAGTGAAAGTGAAGTAGCTCAGGTTGTCTACTTGAAAGTTACACAGTCGTGTCCGACTCCTAGCAACCCCATGGACTGAAGTCTACCAGGCTCCTCCATCCATGGGATTTTCCAGGCAAGAGTACTGGAGTGGGGTGCCATTGCCTTCTCCAGAGATCAGCTTACTATGTACCAAATAGAAGATGGACACTACACTCAAAGAGATTAGGATGCCTGGGAAATACCTTTTCTATACTCCAGTAATTAGAAGCAGTGGAGATTTACAGAAAGGAAAATCTAAAGTTTAAGATTTCAATGTCCTTAAAGTACAATTGTTATAATAGCCTACATAGACGGAGTGTTTCCTATGTATCAGACATTTTGGTACACCTGTTATGTCAGGTTAACTCTCTCAATAGTCCTTAGGGTAGACACCACTGTTTCATTTTAACTGAGGTTTAAAGAGGTAGCAAGTGGGAAAAAAAATCAGTATTTTTGAACACAGGGAGTCTTAAATGAGAGCTAATGCTCTCAATACCTAGGCATAAGGCCTTTCTTATGTAAGAAGTTCAACTTCAAAGATTCACTGCCCCCCCCAAAAAAAAGCTAGAAAAAGGGTTCAGAATAATTTTAAATATCCAGATATCTTTGGTCCAGTCACAGGTGAGACCTGATATTGAATATACTGGCATAAATGCTATAAAATGATTTTTTACTACTGGACTCTACAATTAGGGGTTCCTTTCTTTGAATCTTGACAACTTTTCAGATTGCCAAGTTCTCCTAATAAGAAGGCAGGAATAGACACTTCACAGAGTTGAATCTTACTGAATCAGAATCTCTGAGGTTGGAAATCTACATTTTTTAAAAAAGCTTTCCAGGTGAGACAAGTTTAGAAACCATTGCCTCAAGCTAAACTCTTATTAAGAAGTAGTTAGGAGGAGTACCTGACCAGAAGAAAAGAATATATAGAACTATGCAAAACTTGGTAGGACCTAGGGGGAAAAACAGGACTGTTAGTAGGCCTGGACCTGCCCTCGGTGGGTGGGCAAACTGAAGCAGGGGTCCGATCCTCATATGGGGCAATTGTCTGAGTAAGAGGAGAAACATTTAAGGCTGAGAGTAAAACAGCTAATCTGTGGCAGCCTAAATGGAATGAGAATCAGACAGTCCTTGCCGCAGCCATACATATCCTGGACAGGGACAAGGGTCCCCTGGAAGGTGAAATGGCTAGGTTTGGGAGTGTGGAGCGATCCTGGGGTGAGGGCTGCTGTTGACTGCAGAGACACAGATTGAGGGGAGGTCAGGGAGGAGATTGTGGTGGGAAATGCCTGTGGAGAGCCGGACAGCTATGGAAGCAAGATGCTGCTGCTGAGTCACACATAGGGGGTGGAGCCATCACCATAGCCTCTCTCCCCCCACATGCCAGCATCTGCAGCTGAACAATAGAGACGCTGGCCCATCAAACGCCTGACACACTGAACTACAGAGTAGGACCCCAGTCAGGGGGGCCCCTCTATGTGCCTGAAGTGCCAAACAACAGAGAAGGACCCCAGGCAAGGGAGCCCTCTAAGTGCCTGAATGGGCGGAGCTATGGAGAAAGAATGGCCAAAGAGACCTTTTGATCCCCAGCTGCAAAAGGCTCGATAAAAGACTGATAGGGCCATAACTCCTGCGGTGGAGGCAGTCTGTGTCCCAGCACACTTGGTGCCACCAGGGTCCCCACAAGCCAAGCAGCTGCTCTACCTTCATGCTCAACTCGAACTGGGGCAGAGCTGCCACAGACAAAAAAGTCTTATGTCTATGCGCACAGGGTCGGTTCGGTCATGTCCGACTCTTTGTGACCCTGTAGACATCTGGTCCCATCACTTCATGGGAAATAGATGGGGAAACAGTGGAAACAGTGTCAGACTTTATTTTTGGGGGCTCCAAAATCAATGCAGATGGTGACTGCAGCCATGAAATTAAAAGACGCTTACTCCTCGGAAGGAAAGTTATGACCAACCTAGATAACATATTCAAAAGCAGAGACATTACTTTGCCAACAAGGGTCCGTCTAGTCAAGGCTGTGGTTTTTCCAGTAGTCATGTATGGATGTGAGAGTTGGACTGTGAAGAAAGCTGAGCACCAAAGAATCGATGCTTTTGAACTGTGGTGTTGGAGAAGACTCTTGAGAGTCCCTTGGACTGCAAGGAGATCCAACCAGTCCATTCTAGAGATCAGTTCTTGGTGTTCTTTGGAAGGAATGATGCTAAAACTGAAACTCCAGTACTTTGGCCACCTCATGGAAGGAGTTGACTCATTGGAAAAGACCCTGATGCTGGGAGGGATTGGGGGCAGGAGCAGAAGGGGATGGCAGAGGATGAGATGGCTGGATGGCATCACTGACTTGATGGACGTGAGTCTGGGTGAACTCCAGGAGTTGGTGATGGACAAGGAGGCCTGGCGTGCTGCGATTCATGGGGTCGCAAAGAGTCAGACACGACTGAGCTACTGAACTGAACTGAACTGAACTGAGACTGCAGCCTGTCAGGCTTCTCTGTCAGGGAGGGGAGTTCTCCAGACAAGAATACTGGAGTGTATTGGCCAATACTGGTTGACATACCCTCCTAGAGCACTATATTTACTGCTTCCCTAGCTGCCAACTCCCCTGAGTACCTGGTGCTGTCAGAACCCCTTTGACCCAAGCAGCTGCACCACCTCCACACCTGGCCCTCACAGGGGCAAACCCAGGTCCTCCAGGGCAGCCTCAGAAGCAAACCCCAGTGGACAACCCACATGTAGATGTGGAAATAAAACCACAATTGAAACCCAGGGGCAGTGTGCCTAAGGAAGAAGACCCAAAACCTTCCCACCAGCTGTACAAGCTGTAGATTAAATCCACACGATCAACTAGGAGACTCTGTGTCTATGAAATATATAAAAGGTCACTGAGAGCTCCCACAAAACAAAACACACTAGTTCTGATAGCTGTGGACATTGGAGGCAAGAATACATAGGAGTAGGACCAGATTAGAATCTGAGCTGCCCCCACAGCCAGTCCAGAGATGAGCATAGTGTCAGAGGGCATCCTAGGGAGGTGAGGTGGACTGTGACTCCAAGTGAGGGAAAGGACTCTGACAGCAGTGACTCAAGAGAAACATTTATTATGTTTATGTTTTGTTCTGTAGATTCATTTGGATTTTTCTTTTCTTCCCCCTTTTCCTCTGCTCTGTTGTAGTTGTCTATTTTATTGGCACTATGAAATCTAACTAAGGCTTTGAGCTTTTTTTTTTTTTTCAGTCACATTTTTTATTGCTACTATAAACCTCTGCCTGTATGTCAGGCTTTTGCAGTTCTGTGGAGTTTTCCTTTTTTGTTCTTTTTTCCTCTTTTTTTAATTTTAATTTTTTAAAAACCTATTACTATTTTTCTACATTTATTCCTTTGTTGCTTTTCCTCTGTTCTTTTCTGTTTGCAGTTAATCTTTAATGTATATAAATCTTCTTTATCTACCTCTATTTAATTTTGCATATCTATTCTCTTTCTTACTTTTCCTTTCAACATATTTGTTGGTTTTATTTTCCTTGCTTTATTCCCCAATTGGCACCTTGCTCTTCTTTTGTTTTCTAGTTTGTGCTGTTGTTAGTTTTGTTCTGGTAGATATAATTTTTGGTTTCCTTTGCTTGCCAGGTCAATCTACTGTACTTTATTTTTGTTTGAATCTTTTCACTTTGCTCATGGGTGTATATGTATCTGTGTATATTTCATTATTTTAATTATCATTTGCCTGATTTTGTGACTCTCATTTGGGGTTATTGTTTTCTCATTTTGGGATATTTATTTTAATCTCATTTAATGCCATAACAAATGACTTGTGGAATCTTCGTTCCTGACCAGAGATTCAAGCCCTGAGCCATTGGAATGGGATCACTGACTCCAAGACCCTAGACTACTAGAGAACCAACCCTAGGGAGTATCAAATAGTGAGAACTCACACAAAGGAAACCACTTGGATACAAGACCCAGCATCACCCAAATACTAGTAGCACCCTGTGCAGGATGCCTCATCTAAACAACAAACAAAACAAAAATACAAACCCAATCATCAGCAGACAGGATTACTACTTCATTCAGCCTTGCCCATCAGAGGAAAAACATACAAACAAACAAAAACTCAGCACAAATCTTAACCTATATGAAGCTTACACAAACCACTGGACCAACCTTAGGAGGGAAGAAACCAAAAGGAAGAAAGAATTCAACCTTGAAGCCTGGGAAAAGGAGACCTCAAACACATAAGTTTAAAAAAGAAAGAAAAGGCAGAGAAATACTACACAAATGAAGGAACAAACTAGAAACACAAAAGTCCAAATAAGTGAAAAATAAATAGGCAAACTACCTGAAAAAGAATTCAGAATAATGATAGTAAAGATGATCAAAAACCTTGAAAACAAAATATAGAAAATGCAAGAATCAATTAACAAAGACCTTGAAGAATTAAAGAATAAATATATAGAGACAAACAACACAATTACTGAAAATAAATAGAAGGAATAAATAGCAGAATATCTGAAGCAGAAGAATTAATCAGTGAGCTGGAAGATAAAATGGAGGCAATAACTTCTGAAGAGCAGAATAAAGTAAAACGAATGAAAAGAGCTGAGGATAGTCTCAGAGACCTCTAGGACAATATCAAACGCACTAACATTCAAATTATAGGAGTCCCAGAAGAAGCAGAGAAAAAAAAAAGGGTATGAGAAAATTTTTGAAGAGATTATAGTTGAAAGTTTCCCCAACATGAAAAAGGAAATAGTCAGTCAACTCCAAGAGGCATAAAGAGTCTCATACAGGATAAACCCAAGGAGAAACACACCAAGACATACTAATCAAACTAACAAAGACTAAGAACACAAAGAAAGAATATTAAAAGCAGCAAGGGAGAAGCAACAACTAAACATAAAAGGGAAACCCCATACATTTAACAGCTAATCTTTCAGCAGAAACTCTGCAGGCCAGAAGGGAATGGCAGGATATATTTAAAGTATTGAAAGGAAAAGATCTACAACCAAGATTACTGTACCTGGAAAGGATCTCAATCAAAATTAATGGAGAAATCAAAAGCTTTTCAGATAAGCAAAAATGAAGATAATTCAGCACCATCAAACCAGCTTTACAACAAATGTTAAAGGGACTTATACAGTCAAGAAATACAAAAGAAGAATAAAGATCTACAAAATCAACCCCTAACAATTAATAAAATAGCAATAGGAACATATATATAAATAATTACTTTAAATGTAAATGAATTAAATGCTTCAACCAAAAGACACAGACTGGCTGAATGGATGAAAAAGCAACACCCATTATATGCTGTCTACAAGAAACCCACTTCAGACCTAAAGACACATATAGACTGAAAGTGAGAGAATGGAAAAATATATTCCATGCAAATGGGAAGCAAAAGAAAGCTGGAGTAGCAATCCTTATATTGGACAAAACAGACCTTAAAATATAGAATATTATGAGAGATAAGGAAAGACACTACATAATGATCAAGGGATAAATTCTAAAGGAAAACATACCAGTTGTAAATATCTATGCACCCAACATAGGAGCACTTCAGTACATAAGACAGACACTGACAGACATAAAAGGAGAAATTGACAGTAACACAATAATAGTAGGAGACTTTAACACCCCACTCACACCAATGGACAGATCATCAAAACAGAAAATTAATAAGGAAACACAAGTCTTAAATGATACATTAGATGAGATGGATCTCACTGATATCTTCAGGACATTCCATCCAAATGCAGAAGAATACACCTTTTCTCAAGTGCACATGGAACATTCTCCAGGATAGACCACATCTTGGGTCACAAATCAAACCTCAGTAAATTTAAGAAAATTGAAATCATATCAAGCATCTTCTCTGACTGCAACACTATGAGACAAGATATCAATTACAAGAAAAAAACTGTAAGAAACACAAACACATGGAAATTAAACAACACGTTTCTAAATAACCAACAGGTTACTGAAGAGATCAAAAGGGAAATCAGAATATTTCTAGAAACAAATAACAATGAAAACACAACAACTCAAAACCTGTGGGATACAGCAAAACAGTTCTAAGACAGAAGTTTATAGCAATGCAATCCTACCTCAAGAAATAAGAAAAACATGGAATAGACAACCTAACTTTGCACATAAAACAACTGAACAAAGAAGAATAAAAAAAAAAACCCCAAAATTAATAGAAGGAAAGAAATCATAAAGATCTGAGCAGAAATAAATGAAAAAGAAATGAAAGAAACAATGGTAAAGATTCATCAAGCTAAAAGTTGTTTCTTTGAGAAGATAAAGAAAATTGACAAGCCTTTAGCCAGACTCATCAAGAAAAAAAGAGAGAAGAATCAAATCAACAAAATTAGAAATGAAAAAGAAGTTACAGCAGACAATGCAGAAATACAAAGAATTATAAGAGACTATTATTAACAATATATGGCAATAAAATAGATAACCTGGAAGAAATAGATTCTTAGAAAAGTTCAATCTTCCAAGACTAAACCAGGAAGAAATAGAAATTATGAACAACCCAATTACAAGCATTGAAATTGAAGCTGTGATAAAAAAATCTCCCAAAAAAGAAAAACACCAATACAGTATATTAATGCATATATATATGGAATTTAGAAAGATGGTAACAATGACCCTCTATGTGAGATAGCAAAAGAGACAAAGATGTAAAGAACAGACTTTTGTACTCTGTAGGGGAAGGCGAGGGTGGGATGATTTGAGAGAATAGCTTTGAAACATGTATATTATCATATGTGAAATAGATTGCCAGTCCAGGTTCGATGCATGAGGCAGGTTGCTCAGGGCTGGTGCACTGGGATGACCCTGAGGGATGGGATGGGGAGGGTGGTGGGAGAGGGGTTCAAGTTGGGGGACACATGTACACCCATGGCCGATTCATGTCAATGTAAGGCAAAAACCACTACAATATTGTAAAGTACTTAGCCTCCAATTAAAAAAAAAAAAAAAAGCCCAGGACCAGATGACTTCACAGGAGAATTCTATCAAACATTTAGAAAAGAGCTATGCCTATCCTTCTAAAACTCTTTCAAAAAACTGCAGAGGAAGGAACACTTCCAAACTCATTCTACGAGGCCACCATCACCCTGATACCAAAACCAGACAAAGACAATACAAAAAAAGAAAACTACAGGCCAATATCATTGATGAATATAGATGCAAAAATCCTCAACAAAATTTTAGCAAACAGAATTCAGCAACACATCAAAAAGCTCATACAGCATGATCAAGTTGGGTTTATTCCAGAAATGTAAGGATTTTTCAATATACACAAATCAATGTGATACACTATATTAACAAATTGAAAGATCATTTCAATAGATGCAGAAAAAGCCTTTGACAAAATTCAGCACCAATTTATGATTAAAACTCTTCAAAAAAATGGGCATAGAAGGAACCTATCTCAATATAGTAAAGGCCGTATATGATAAGCCTACAGCAAACATTATTCTCAATGATGAAAAACTGAAAGCATTCCTCCTAAGATCATGAACAAAACAAGGGTGTTCACTTTCACCACTATTATTCAACATAGTTCTGGAAGTCCTTGCTACAGCAATCAGAGAAGAAAAAGAAATAAAAGGAATTCAGATCGAAAAAAAGTAAAGGTCTCACTGCTTGCACATGACATGATACTGTACACAGAAAACCCTAAAGATAGTATCGGAAAATTACTAGAGCTAATCAGTGAATTTAGCAAAGTTGCAGGATACAAAATTAATATACAGAAATCACTCACATTTCTCTATACTAACAATGAAAAATCAGAAAGAGAAATTAAGGAATCAATCCCATTCACCATTGCAACAAAAAGAATTAAATATCTAGTAATATACTTACCTAAGGAGACAAAAGAACTGTACCCCCAAAATTATAAGACACTAATGAAAGAAATCAACGATGCCATAAACCAATGGAGAGATATTTCATGTTCCTGTGTAGGAAGAATCAATATTGTGAAAACGACTGTACTACCAACTGCAATCTACAGATTCAATGGCGATCCCTGTCAAATTACCAATGGCATTTTTCACAGAACTAGAATAAAATATTTCATGATTCATATGGAAACACAAAAGACCCCGAATAGCCAAAGCAGTCCAAAGAAAGAAGAATAGAGCTGGAGGAATCAACCTTCCTGACTTCGGATTATTCTACAAAGCTACAGTCATGAAGACAGTATGGTACTGGCGGAAATATAGACCAATGGAACAAGGATTAAAAGCCCAAAAATAAACCCATGCACCTATGGGTACCTTGTTTTTGGCAAAGGAGGCAAGAATATACAATGGGGCAAAGACAGTGTCTTTAGTAAATGGTGCTGGGAAAACTGGACAGCTACATGTAAAAGAATGAAATTAGAACACTTCCTAATACCATACACAAAGATAAACTCAAAATGGATTAAAGACCTAAATGTAAGACGAGAAACAATAAAACTCTTAGAGGAGAACATAGGCAGAACATTCCGATGACATAAATCAAAGCAAAATCCTCTATGACCCACCTCCTAGATTAACAGAAATAAAAGCAAAGTAAACAAGTGCGACCTGATTAAACTTAAAAGCTTTTGCACAGCAAAAGAAACTATAAGCAAGGTGAAAAGACAACCCTCAGAATGGGAGAAAATAATAACAAATGAAACAACTGACAAAGGGTTAATTTCCAAAATATACAAGCAGCTCATACAACTCAATGCCAGAAAAACAAAAAACCCAATCAAATAGTGGGAAAAAGACATTTCTCCAAAGAGGACATACAGATGGGTAACAAACACATGAAAAGATGCTCAACATCGCTCATTATTAGAGAAATGCAAGTCAAAACTACAATGAGATATCACCTCACACAAGTCAGAATGGCCATCATCGAAAAGTCTACAAACAGTAAATGCTGGAGAGGGTGTGGAGAAAAGGGAATGCTCTTGCACTGTTGGTGGGAATGTAAATTGATACAGCCACTATGGAAGACAGTATGGAGATTCCTTAAAAAACTGGGAATAAAAACACCATACAACCCTGCAATCCCACTCCTAGGCATATACCCTGAGGAAACCAAAATTGAAAAAGACACATGTATCCCATTGTTCAGTGAAGCACTATTTACAATAGCTAGAACATGGAAGCCACCTAGATGTCCATTGACAGATGAGTGGATAAAGGAATGTGGTACATATACACAATGGAATATTATTCAGCCATAAAAAGGAATGCATTTGAGTTAGTTCTGATGAGATGGCTGAACCTAGAACCTATTATACAGAGTGAAGTGAGTCAGAAAGAGAAAGATAAATATTGCATTCTAATGCATATATATGGAATCTAGAAAAATGGTACTGAAGAATTTATTTACAGGTCAGCGATGGACAAAAAGGCATAGAGAATAGACTTATGGACACAGGAAGAGGAGAAGAGAGGGTGAGATGTATGGAAAGAGTAACATGGAAACTTATATTACCATACGTAAAATAGATAGCCAATGGGAATTTGCCGTATGGCTCAGGAAACTCAAACAGGGGCTCTGTATCAATATAGAGGGGTGGGATGGGGCGGGAGATGGGAGGGAGGTTCAAAAGGGAGGGGATATATGTATACCTATAGCTGATTCATGCTGAGGTTTGACAGAAAACAACAAAATTCTGTAAAGCAGTTATCCTTCAATTAAAAAAAGTAGTTGGGAGCCTGTTCAATGCCAGACTGATACTGGTATCATGACAGTGGGGAAAAAAATAAGGGAAAATAAAAGTATTAAGTAGAAACAATACTTTCTACAGATTTTCCCAGGTGCAGCTGTATGGAGAATTCTTTTTAACATTGCCTTACCTTGTTAAGGGTTGTGAGGGACTTTGCAGCAAACTGACCCAATGAAGTAAATTGAAGTGTTACAGCACCTTCCTCTGATTCGACTTTGTCCCTTGGAGGAATGAATGTCCTGGGGATAAACAACCTGAATGAATACAATATCATCCTTTGGACAGACTGCTAAAAGCCAACTTTAAGCATCATTATGTGTTGATCAGCACAAACAATGTCACATTAAAGTGAATAGCCATGACTTCCTGAGCAAGTTGTTCTTATCAAAATCACATATATTAATGATATTTTTCCCTAAAAATGCACTGCTATTCTGCTTCATGTTTTGGTGTGTCGCTGTGACTCTTGCACTAATAAAGAAAGCAGAGAAATGGAACTGCGTAGCAGGGATCCTTAGAATATGAACTGATACTGGGAAACTCTCAGAAAGCAAGTAGTTCTCAAGTCAAGGATCAGTTTCATGGGTCTTCTATAAGCCCATTTTTGGCTTTGTGCATAGCTTGAGTTCATATGATCCTGTGGTCACTGGTCACATTTATCTACTGAACTATACTGATGCTATGAGGATCATAATAGCTTATATTATATTGTCAATATCCATTTTCTTCAAGTATTTGATTCAAGTTCATTTAATCTAAAAGTATTTAGGAGGAGCAGCAGGACTCTTGAGAGAGTCAGCATAATAATTATTACATGATTTATTCCTTGTCTTTAGAGCTAGGTACAGTGCAGGACATTTTGAGTCACTTCCTTTAGATAATGGTGATGCTAATAATAATACTTCACATTTGGTGAAAGTAAATCTTCAATTGGAAGTATGAGAGGAACAGTCCAGAATATCTATTTTTTCCACTGAGTTTGAGTATTTACTCAACCTTCCTCTGTTACCTAACTGATAATTATAAAAATAGAAATTAGAGGAGGCTGATGCCAGCTGTTTGCCTGGGTTGGTATATATTCATTGGAGGATTGTGAGGGTTGTTTATTGAGAACAAGTCTATAGCTTTTATCTGTTTAATTTTTGTAATGGTAAGAATCAAAAAAATCTACTTAGAAGATTTTAAAATCATATTATTTGCAATGCACATGTAAGGGAGCAAGAAGAAATTAATCTGTCAACAGTTGTTAAGATAACACTAGTATTTACACATATGGAAGGAGTGAATGAGGATGGTTCCATTCAATAAATGTGTGCACCGTCATGTTGCATGATATTGAAAGTACAAAACATGAGATTCATTACAATTAGTGGGGCTAAATTCAGATGTTGCTACTCAGTACCAATAAAAGTCTAGGTGCTTATCTGAAATTCATGTGCACAGTCTGTGCTCCCTAATCAGCAAAATGAGAGAAAAACCCCAATCAATTTCTCTTAAAAATGCTGGTTTATTTGCTACAACACTGATGAGAAACTAGAGCTGGGTACTTCTACCAAGCGAGAAAGATGGAGGAAAATAATGGATAAACATTTGTAAACTTGGCAAGTTTGTTTGGGGTTTGGTGCAAGTGAAATAATTTTTGATCATTTCTCATTTCATCCAAATAATCTTTTTAGTCTGGGTTATACATTTAGGGGGGATATAATCTACAAAATGCTCCAAATCACTTAACTTTCCTTCACCCAGATGAATTTAGTGTGACTGGAAGGCTCTGAACAGGAAATGATGGTTTCTAAATTGTGACTGGTTTTATCAGAGGGTAAATCTTCCCTCTGAGAGAGAACTGGAGATGGGAGGCAGGGTCTCAGCCAGCAGCAATGACAGACTCTGTGTCACAACACTGGCAGCATAAATATGCTTTTTACAGGATGCATCTCCTTTCTCTTTTCCCCTAGATGTGACTTTTCCTAACAGACTCCCTTGGCTCAGATGCCCATAGTGAGGACACACACAAGAAAGGAAAACTAAGACTTTGAGCCACTTCATTAAATGTTTAATTATTAGTGATGAATAGCTCCTTGGTTTTCATAGCTTCATATAGGATCAGGGAAGATTTTGGAGGTGATAGGTTTCTATTCCTTAGATCTGATCTCTTCCTAAGCAAGCATTCCTCCTAGAACTTATTGGGTAGTGAAACAGGGTCAAGGGTAAAAACTAGCATGAAGGTGATTTATTCCAGTAAAACTTGGGCCATGCCTCCCTGTCATACTGTCACCTGTCAAAATGCCACTGGTCCTTTTATTTACTTTTTTCAGTACCTACTCCTGGATCATTAATCTTTGGAATTGGCATTTTAATTAAAACCTAAAGGGAGGTGGTTGGCATGAATTCATGCACATGTGTAAGCATACATGTGTAAATGCATATAGTTATGTGTTGTTTGGAATATGTATGTGTACATGTATGTTCACACACTTAAAATATGGACATCCTTCCAAGTGGCATTATATATTATGCACTCAGAGTTTAAGTCTCATTTGTGGTCTTGGAAAATATTGTAATCACATGGAGATGCAGCTGAGATTGCAATAGAGGAGTGTATATTTTACAGGAGACCTATTGAAAATTCTGGTAAGGAGAAATATTTATTTCAAAAAGTGAATAATATATCTTTTGTAACTTTTATGCAAACTTAGGTATTTATTGATTACATTTATTTTAAGCAAGAAAACTGTAGACAGTAGAAGAGATTCTGGTCAGACAAAAGAAAAAATTAGATCTGAGGATGTTCTTACATAGACCAAACCCTGGAAAACCAATGACTGTCTCTACCCATGTGAGACCCCAGTTATATTTATCCACACAGAGCCCTCCTTCATTAGGATGACAATATTGCTGATTTTCTTCCCATCTTCCTTATTAGTGACATCTCCCAACTTGGGCCTGATTTCCCCGCTTCTGCTGCCCACTGGATAACCAGTCAGATCTCTTCCATCTGTCACTTTGTTGGTTATGCCTTCTTCTGAAACAAACCTATCTCCATAAACTCCAAACCACATCAGAAGTCTCCTTTCAAGGAAACGTCTTTAGTTAACTGTCATGTTGGATAATGTTAATTGCTACATAAGGTTAGATGAGGTATTCCAAGGGGAATTTCCTTTTGACCAGAGCAAAGTCATGAACAATACTAATGAATGTCTAATGGAATGTCAAGTTCCAGTAACAAAATCAATGAGACACATAAAGGAAAAAAATTAATCTCTATCTCCAAGGAGCTTGTACTCTTTGGAGGTTATCTCCCAACAGTGTGAAGAAACCTATGAGGTTCTTGTAACATTGCAAAAAAGTATGTGGTTGGGAAGATTGTGTTCTGATTTCTATAAGCTGAAAGGCCAAGTTGACTTTTTCCACTGTGCAGACTACATATCATTAATGTTTATCCCCCACTTGTGCCTGCTATCAGAGGCCCTTGTTGAACAAGCCATAGTCACCTTCACATGTTATCAGAACAAATGAACCTGGAGAGGAATAAATTAAAAGATACAGTTATGATTGCCAAGAAAGTGGCAATTGGGTCTTCATCAGCAAATCGGTCTTCTGGACAACAAAGTATTACAGAGTTAAGGATATGTAGGAGCATCACAGAAATAGGTAACTCAGAAGAGGCAATGAAATAATTGATAGATCTTGTTTTGCTGGGTGTTTCTGAGTTAAATGTGCAAGAATCAATAGCTGCTTATTACATTCCCTCAGTATCCATTCTCTGTCTCCCAGAGATGCATAGTGTTTGGTGACTGTGGCATCTTGGCAATCATAACCTCTTAAAAATGTGCAAATAGGCCTACTTTGGTAAAGAGTGTGGAGAGTGGAGTGTATCACAGGCTGTGAGAATGACTTACCTGGGAATGGGAGGTGACAAGTGACTGTGGGACTCATAGGTTATAGGAGAGTAAGAGAAAAACCTTGTATAAGTCCAAGGAGGAGACTGATAGGCTCCCTGCTCCATTAGCTTGCTAGGGCTGCTGTAATGAAACATCACAGACCAGGTGGCTTAAAGCACAGAAATGCATGTTCTCACAGTTCTGAATCTGTTTGATTTCTTCTGAGGCCTCTCTCCTTGGTTTGCAGATGGTCCCTCTCTTGCTATCTCTCCATGTGGTCATCCCCCAGTATGTGGATGCCCCTGGTGTCTTCAGGTGTCCAGTTTTTCTTGTCTTACAGGTCACTGGTCAGATTGAATTAGGGCCCATCCTAACAGCCTCATTTAACTCAATCACCTCTTTAAAAGCCCTATGTCCAAATGCAGTCACATTCTGAGATACTGGGGCGTAAGGCTTCAGCAGATGAATTTGGGGGGACACAGCGCAGGCCATAACACCTACTTTACCATGTATTCCACAGAGCTGTTACCTAATTTAGGACTTAGCCTGGTCTTGGTTACTCACAGCCCATCAAAGCTCCTATATTAGTGTTTTGTTTTTCTTTTCCTTCTTTTTCAACTTTTTAGCAATACTGGCTATAAAAATGATACATCTGGAATATAATCCCATCAGTTGCCATTTCCTCCCGTATGCTACCTCAACTTCCAGTTATGTTAAGCTATTTCTGATAAATACTGCAACTGAAATTCCAATACTTTGGCCACCTGATGTGGAGAGCTGACTCACTGGAAAAGACCCCGATGTTGGGAAGGATTGAGGGCAGAAGGAGAGAGGGGCCACAGAGGATGAGATGGGTGGATGGCATCACCGACTCAATGGACATGAGTTTGAGTAAGCTCTGGGAGATAGTGAAGGACAGGGAAACCTGCTGTGCTGTAGTTTATGGGGTCGGAAAGAGTTAGACATAACTGAGCAAATGAACAACAACAAATAATGTAGTGTCCCAGTCTATATTGTCTCTTCATTTTTCATCTATTAGAAATACTATTTCAGAACCAATGGACAATACAGAAATCTCAGAGATACTAGGAAAGACTAGAATAGGATATTCATTCATGGAAGGAGATGGATACATTTTTATTTTCCAGAATCCATCTTAGGTGAAGTACTCTGTATATTTCGCTGGAAAATGCTATTTAGAGTGAAAAGGAAGCTACAAAGTCATTCTTGAGCAATAAAAAACTATATTGCTAAACCATAAATCACAAGATCCAGGAAGGCTAAGGGGTGAGGAAGTCAGGAGAAGGGAAGCAGAGACAGGTGAGATGGGAGAAGGCTGTGTCTTAAAAAGTGGGGGGGGGATGGTCTAAACAATCAGAAGCAATCAGAAAGGCCTCATGGAATTAAGGGGGCCCTTGAGTCTGGTTTAATAAATGAATAGGAAGCAGCATATAATTTTAGGATATGATAAATCTAGAAGGAATGTGTTGTTATATTTGGGAAACAGTGAGAACTCAACTATCTGAGAATGGAGCATCCTTCTGTAAATTTAAATGAAACCAGTTGGCATCTTCAGTTTGATATCATTCCTGGTTAGGTTTCCTAACCTTGTGATCTTTGCTTAACTCAGAAGAGCAGGAAATGCAGAAAGGAAAGAAAACTCGAAGAAAGCCTTTGTCTAGAGCAGAGGTCCATAAACTTTTTTGGTGGGTCGTACAATCCCTGGTACAAGCATGCAACTCAGTCAGAGCATGGAAGCAGCCATAGACAAAACATGAGCAAGTGGGCATGGCTGTGTGCCAGTTAAACTTCATTAATAAAAGTGTCCTCAGCCCATAGTTTGTGAACTCCTGGTATGGAGAGAAAAGACATGCTATTATAGGGTAGGTGTAGGAGAGGAAGGAAGACACTTCCAGAGAGTGACTGCCAGGCACAAAACTAGACACCCTCATTAATAGGTCTTTTTGAAATTCTGTGAAGTAAAAGGAAGAAAGGAAACTGTGGTAGGAATATGATGCATAAGTGATTTTTAAAAATTTAGAAAGAGATGTGTGTTGGGACTTCCCTGGTGGTCAAGTTGTTAAGACATTGCACTCTCAGTGCAAGGGGTGTGGGTTCCATCCATGATCCGGAACTGAAATCCCATATACCATATGACTTGGCAAAAAGAAATGTGTGTAAATATAGGAAAAAATTAAGAACCAAATGAAGAGACCAAGCCTATTTAAGAAGACTAAAAGGGAGAAGAAAAACCAGAGTATGTAGGTCAAATTGTTCAGAGAAATATCAAATATCAGGTCAGAAAGGGTACAATAGAATAGAAATGATAGATGATGATATAAACTCACTGAAATAAAAGAAAGGGCCAGTAAAGGGACTTGAGTTCTTAATTCTACTGGGGTGAATTTTTTTGAAGCAGGAGCCTATTAGCCTCATTAAGCAAGGCCTGATTTTTCTTTCAGCAGCTGCCTCAACTTTCTTACTCTGTCTCTAGTCAGTTATCCCAGTGCTGAGAGGCAGATGCGAAAATGAGAAATGATGAGGGTAGGTGGGCATCTGTTGCTGTTTCTATGCCCCTCCCCAGCATCAGACCCAATTGACATCTCTCCTGATTTCTGAAAGTTCAGTCTATTCTGGTGAGGTATGGACAATCCCATAGGCACAGCGTGGTGTCTAATCTACAGAGTATTAAGGCTTGAAGGTGCCATTAACGCAATGTCCCCAGCTGATATAATGAATGCAGCCAGCAGGGGACTCAGAGAATTGAGTTTATCAAGGGGACTGAAGTAGTCTTATTATCTAGTTTAACAATTTGAGGATCACCAAATCACATATCATCATCACTCCCTTTCTGCCAGTGTTTTCCTCTTCTCTTTCAAGACCTGCCACTGAATCATTTCACAGGATGCTTTAATGACAGGGAATACAGGATTCACTGTGGTTTCATAATAAAGCTGCAGCTGATGGGCTTGTCTGAGGAATTACAAGGTCTCTTTCCCAAGCACAGAGAAATGAATACCACATCAAAAATAGTCCCTAGATTTTAAAAAATAAAGGATGCTTGCATACAACTTGCAAGAACCAAATCCTCTTTCAGTGTTTTTTCCAGAGTGATTTCTGAGCCCCAAGAAGATGCCCTTTGAGTGAAGTGAATGTGAGGTAAGGATTAGCTTGGTCGCGATTTAGTTGCTAAGTCGTGTCTGACACTTTCACAGTCCCATGGACTGTAGCCTGCCAGGCTCCTCTGTCCATGGAATTCTCCAGGCAAGAATACTGGCGTGGGTAGCTATTCACTTCTCCAGAAGATCTTCTGGATCCATGAATTGAATCTGGGTCTCCTGCATTGCAGGTGGATTCTTTATCGACTGAGCCACCTGGGAAGCCCCAAGGATTAGCTTAGGGTAGAACTAAATGTTCCCGTGGCCTCCATCTTCAGTCAGCCCAGGTGACATCTTATTCACAACCATGTGCAACCAGTATCTGGCTCAGTGCTTCACCTTTAAGAGATGCTCAGTAAATGGGAGGTAGGCTAGATGGATGAATAATTACAAATTTTCTTTGTGCTTCTCAGGTCTTGGGAGGAAGCTGGTTAATGTCCTCTTGTTATTTCATCTTCACTTTGCCAATCAAGATCGGGATGCATTCCAAAGAGGGATTTTTATTTAGCAATGTGAAAACTAGGCAACCTACTCTCTTATTTTCAATCAAAGTTGAACCATTGCTAAGGAAGTGTTTTGGATTGGTAGACAGCTGGATCCTATTTCTGTATGCCAGCCTACAACCTATGACCCTGAAGCTTGAGTTATTTTTTAGAGAGGCTTGTTAATGTCCATGCTGTGGCCAGTCCCAATCACAACTTTAATTACTTTATAATCACACAAGTACCACCATGTGATTTGATGTTTTCTCTCACTGAGGAGAAGTGCAGACATAACCTCTTTATCAGACTTTCCTCGAGCTCCTCCTCTGTCATTTCTCTGCTTTCTCTCCAGGTAATTAAAATCTATGAAATTCAGAACCAAATCCCATAGTTAAATAATTTATCATATAGTTAACAGACAAGCTATACTCTTCACTTATGGAAGGTACAATTAAAAACACATAAATCTTTAATTCATACAATATTTAATTGGTAGATTTGAATCCAATTATGGTACTAATGTACTTATCTCCCAATTTTAACTCCTATATTATTTTTCATTAAAAATGTTAAGAGAAAAAAAAATCAAATGTTAAATGAACAGAAATTGTCATTCAGTTTAGTTCATTTCAGTCGCTCAGTCATGTCCGACTCTTTGTGACCCCATGAACTGCATCATGCCAGGCCTCCTTGTCCATCACCAACTCCCGGAGTTTACCCAAACTCATATCCATTGAGTTGGTGATGCCATACAACCATCTCATCCTCTGTCATCCTCTTCTCCTCCAGCCTTCAATCTTTCCCAGCATCAGGGTCTTTTCAAATGAGTCAGTTCTTTGCATCAGGTGGCCAAAGTATTGGATTTAAGTATCAGGAAAAACTGTCACTGAACCTAGCAGGTGGTATCTGTTACACACACACACACACACACACACACACACACCATTATTCTATACTAAAAGCTTAAGCATATATCCAGGCCAGAACATTGGAAAGTATCAAAATATATACTTTTTAAATCCATAATGAGATAAACATGAGTTAATACTGATAACATCATAAAAGTGATACTCCTAGAAAAGATAAATATGCCCCATTGCCCCCAAGACACAGGATTGCTCAGCTTAAAATGTTAAATGCTGCCACTTAGCATCTCCTCCCCATTTTTTGGTCTTGTTCCCTTCACAAGAGTTCTTTCACATCGAAGAAAAAATGAAAAAAATCAAAGTCATTGGTAAGATCAAGTCCCTGATATGAACCATGAAAGTTATCTTTGTCCCTTTCTGCTTCAGTATATCACAGGAGAGGGCTGTAGTTACCATTTACAGTCTTAATCAAATGAATATAAAAAACAATAATCTCTTCTCCTCTTTGTTTTATTCCTTTTCTCCAATTTCTACACTTCCTAAATTTATTTAATTAACCCGAGAAATAAAAAAAGATATTCTGTACTGGAATGGAGACTGTGCACGGTTGAAATAAGATGGGGTAGAAATCATGCTGTCCCAAGGAAAAATGAAATGATCTCACTATTCTATGTCCATCTATGGTTTTACCTGGGGACAGTGTTTTCTAGTGTTTATGTGCTAATGGATCCCTGAACTGTATTAGAATGTTATTGCCTGCTACTCGATTCACCTTTCAGGGCTTCCACTCATCTGTGTTTCCTAAGGGTTCAGTGTTGCAAGGAACTGCAAGTATTTTACTTATATACTTCCAAGGGGGAGATGACCTCCACAGAGCCTGGCAGTGTCATCGCTTGGTTTCTGTTTGAAATTTTTCACGGAAATAAAGCTTGCTTTTCAGTTCAGTTCAGTTCAGTTGCTCAGTCGGGTCCGACTCTCTGTGACCCCATGGACTGCAGCACACCAGGCCTCCCTGTCCATCGCCAACTCCTGGAGTTTACTCAAACTCATGTCCGTTGATATGGTGATGCCATCCAACCATCTCATCCTCTGTCATCCCCTTCTCCTCGTGCCTTCAATCCTTCCCATAATCAGGGTCTTTTCAAATGAGTCAGATTTTCGCATCAGGTGGCCAAAGTGTTGGAGTTTCAGTATCAGTTCTTCCAATGAATATTCAGGACTGATTTCCTTTAGGATGGCCTGGTTGGATCTCCTTGCAGTCCAAGACTCTCAAGAGTCTTCTACAACACCACAGTTCAAAAGCATCAATTCTTCAGCACTCAGCTTTCTTTATAGTCCAACTCTCACATCCATACATGACTACTGGAAACACCATAGCTTTGACTAGACAGACCTTTGTTGGCAAAGTAATGTCTCTGCTTTTTAATATGCTGTCTAGGTTGGTCATAACTTTTCTTCCATGAGCAAGTGGCTTTTCATTTCATGGGTGCAGTCACCGTCTGCAATGATTTTTGAGCCCAAGAAAATAAAGTCTGTCACTGTTTCCACTGTTTCTCAATCTATTTGCCATGAAGTGATGGGACCAGATGCCATGATCTTAGTTTTCTGAATGTTGAGTTTTAAGCCAACTTTTTACTCTCCTCTTTCACTTTCATCATGAGGCTCTTTAGTTCTTCTTCACTTTCTGCCATAAGAGTAGTGTCATCTACATAACTGAGGTTATTGATATTTCTCCTGGCAATCTTGATTCCAGTTTGTGCTTCATCCAGCCCAGCATTTCTCATGATATACTCTGCATATCAGTTAAATAAGCAGAGTGACAAAATACAGCCTTGACGTACTCCTTTCCCTATTTGGAACCAGTCTGTTGTTCTATGTGCAGTTCTAACTGTTGCTTCCTGACCTGCATACAGATTTAAGAGGCAGGTCAAGTGGTCTGGTATTCCCATCTCTTGAAGAATTTTCCAGAGTTTGTTGTGGTCCATACAATCAAAGGCTTTGGCATAGTCAATAAAGCAGAAGTAGATATTTTTCTGGAACTCTCTTGCTTTTTTGATGATCCAGTGTATGTTGGCCATTTGATCTCTGGCTCCTCTGTCTTTCCTAAAACCAGCTTGAACATCTGGAAGTTAATGGTTCATGTATTGTTGAAGCCTGGCTTGGAGAATTTTGAGCATTACTTTACTAGCGTGTGACATGAGTACAATTGTGTGGTAGTTTGAGCATTCTTTGGCATTGCCTTTCTTTAGGATTGGAATGAATACTAACCTTTTCCAATCCTGTGGCCACTGCTGAGTTTCCCAAATTTGCTGGCATATTGAGTGCAGCACTTTCACAGCATCATCTTTTAGGATTTGAAATAGCTCAACTGGAATTCCATCACCTCCACTAGCTTTGTTCATAGTAATGCTTCCTAAGACCCACTTGACTTTGCATTCCAGGATGTCTGGCTCTAGGCTGGTGATCACACCATCGTGGTTATCTGGGTCATGATTTTTTTTTTTTTTGTATAGTTCTTCTGTGTATTCTTGCCACCTCTTCTTAATATCTTCTGCTTCTGTTAGGTCCATACCATTTCTGTCCTTTAATGTGCCCATCTTTGCTTGAAATTGTTCCTCTGGTATCTCTAATTTTCTTGAAGAGATCTCTAGACTTTCCCATTCTGTTGTTTTCCTCTATTTCTTTGCAATGATCATGGAGGAAGGCTTTCTTATCTCTCCTTGCTATTCTTTGGAACTCTGCATTCAATTGGGTATATCTTTCCTTTTCTCCTTTGCTTTTCACTTCTTTTCTATTCACAGCTATTTGTAAGGCTCCTCAGACAACCATTTTAAAATGCCTTTTTGCATTTCTTTTCCATGGGGATGGTCTTGATCACTGCTTCCTGTACAATGTCATGGACCTCCGGCCATAGTTCTTCAGGCACTCTGTCTATCAGATCTAATCCCTTGAATTTATTTGTCACTTCCACTGTATAATTGTAGGGGATTTGATTTAGGTCATATCTGAATTGTCCAGTGGTTTCCCCTATTTTCTTCAATTTCAGTCTGAATTTGGTGATAAGGAGTTCATGGTCTGAGCCACAGTCAGCTCCCAGTCTTATATTCGCTGACTGTATTAGAACTTGTCCAACTTTGGGTTCAAAGAATATAATCAATCTGATTTCAGTATTGACCATCTGGTGATGTCCATGTGTAGAGTCTTCTCTTGTGTTGTTGGAAGAGGGTGTTTGCTATGACCAGTACAATCTCTTGGCAAAACTCTGTTAGCCTTTGCTCTTCTTCATTCTGTGCTCCAAGGCCAGATTTGCCTGTTACTCCAGGTATTTCTTGATTCCCTACTTTTGCATTCCAGTCCCCTATAATGAAAAGGACATCTTTTTTGGGTGTTATTTCTAGAAGGTCTGGTAGGTATTTGTAGAACCATTCAACTTCAGCTTCTTCAGCATTGCTGGTTGGGGCATAGACTTGGATTACCATGATATTGAATGGTTTGCCTTGGAAACGAACTGATCATCCTGTCGTTTTTGAGATTGCGTGCAAGTACTCCATTTCAGACTCTTTTATTGACTGTGATGGCTACTCCATTTCTTCTAAGGGATTCTTGCCCACAGTAGTAGATATAATGGTCATCTGAGTTAAATTCACCCATTCCAGTCCATTTTAGTTCACTGATTCCTAACATGTAGATGTTCACTCTTGCCATCTCCTGTTTGACCACTTCCAATTTGCGTTGATTCAAGGACCTAACATTCCAGGTTCCTATGCACTGTTGCGCTTTACAGTATCGGACTTTACTTCCATCACCAGTCACATCCACAATGGGTGTTGTTTTTGCTTTGGCTCCATCCCTTCATTCTTTCTGGAGTTATTTCTCTACTGATCTCCAGTAGCATATTGGGCACCTACCGACCTGGGGAGTTCATCTTTCAGTGTCCTATCTTTTTGTTTTTTTCATACTGTTCATGGGATTCTCAAGGCAAGAATATTGAAGTAGTTTGCCATTCCCTTCTCCAGTAGACCATGTTTTGTCATAACTCTCCACCATGACCCATCTGTCTTGGGTACAGCACACTTGGGTGTGGCGTAAGCCCTCTTGGAGGAGGTCACCATTAACCTCACCATAGAGCCACCAGAACTTACACAGGACTGGGAAACAAACTCTTGGTGGGCACAAGCAGAAAGTTGTATGCACCAGGGCCCCAGAGAAAGAAGCAGTGACCCCAGAAGAGACTGACCCAGACTTGCCCATAAGTGTCCAGGAGTCGGCAGAGGTGTGGATCAGTCGTGGCCTGCTGCAGAGCTGGGGGCACTGAGTGTAGCAGGGCATGCATGGGACCTTTTGAAGGAGATCACCATTATCTTCATTACCTCCACCATAGTTTGGCCCAGGTAAATAACAGGGAGGGAACATAGCCCCACCCATCAACAGAGAATTAAAGATTTACTGAACATGGCCCTGCCCATCAGAATAAGACCCAGTCTCTCCCTCAGTCAGTTTCTCCCATCAGGAAGCTTCCATAAGCCTCTTACCCTTCTCCATCAAGAGGGTAGACAAACTGAAAAGCACAATCACAGGAAACTAACCAATCTGATCACATGGACCACAGCCTTGTCTAACTCAGTGAAAAAACTTGCTGTTAACAGGTATCAAATTGCACTTGTGGAAGACTTCAGTTTTAAGGAAGAGCATTCCTGGATTTCCAGCTCTTATCCTGGATCAGGATTCTGGTTATGGAAATAAGGACAGAGTTTTGTTATCCTGCTGCAAGGATTTTCAATTTCTGTGGTCTTGACACTTTGTGCACAGGTTGCCGGGGGGGGGGGGGGGTTGTAATTCTTTTTGTAGGGGGCTGTCCCTTGTTGTGATACACACAGTGCTTGAAGAACTATGGCCGGAGGTCCATGACATTGTACAAGAGGCAGTGATCAAGGCCATCCCCAAGGGAAAGAAATGCAAAAAGGCAAAATGGTTGTCTGAGGAGTCCTTACAAATAGCTATGAATAGAAGAGAAGCAAAAGGCAAAGGAGAAAAGGAAAGATATGAGCATCTGAATGCAGAGTTCCAAAGAATAGCAAGGAGAGATAAAGCCTTCCTCTGTGATTAATGCAAAGAAATAGAGGAAAACAACAGAATGGGAAAGTCTAGAGATCTCTTCAAGAAAATTAGAGATACCAGAGGAACATTTCAAGCAAAGATGGGCACATTAAAGGACAGAAATGGTATGGACCTAACAGAAGCAGAAGATATTAAGAAGAGGTGGCAAGAATACACAGAAGAACTATACAAAAAAAAATCTTCATGACCCAGATAACCACAATGGTGTGATCACCAGCCTAGAGCCAGACATCCTGGAATGTGAAGTCAAGTGGGTCTTAGGAAGCATCACTATGAACAAAACTAGTGGAGGTGATGGAATTCCAGTTGAGCTATTTCAAATCCTAAAAGATGATGCTGTGAAAGTGCTGCACTCAATATGCCAGGAAATTTGGGAAACTCAGCAGTGGCCACAGGATTGGAAAAGGTTAGTATTCATTCCAATCCCAAAGAAAGGCAATGCCAAAGAATGCTCAAACTACCACACAATTGTACTCATCTCACATGCTAGTAAAGTAACGCTCAAAATTCTCCAAGCCAGGCTTCAACAGTACGTGGACCATGAACTTCCAGATGTTCAAGCTGGTTTTAGGAAAGACAGAGGAGCCAGAGATCAAATGGCCAACATACACTGGATCATCAAAAAAGCAAGGGAGTTCCAGAAAAATATCTACTTCTGCTTTATTGACTATGCCAAAGCCTTTGATAGTGTGGACCACAACAAACTCTGGAAAATTCTTCAAGAGATGGGAATACCAGACCACCTGACCTGCCTCTTGAGAAATCTGTATGCAGGTCAGGAAGCAACAGTTAGAACTGGACATGGAACAACAGACTGGTTCCAAATAGGGAAAGGAGTAGTCAAGGCTGTATTTTGTCACTCTGCTTATTTAACTGATATGCAGAGTATATCATGAGAAATGCTGGGCTGGATGAAGCACAAACTTGAATCAAGATTGTCAGGAGAAATATCAATAACCTCAGTTATGAAGATGACACTATTCTTATGGCAGAAAATGAAGAACTAAAGAGCCTCATGATGAAAATGAAAGAAGAGAGTAAAAAGTTGGCTTGAAACTCCACATTCAGAAAACTAAGATCATGGCATCTGGTCCCATCACTTCATGGCAAATAGATGGGGAAACAGTGGAAACAGTGACAGACTTTATTTTCTTGGGCTCTAAAATCACTGCAGATGGTGATTGCACCCATGAAATGAAAAGCCACTTGCTCCTTGGAAGGAAAGTTATGACCAATCTAGACAGCATATTAAAAAGCAGAGATATTACTTTGCCAACAAAGGTCTGTCTTGTCAAACCTATGGTTTTTCCAGTGGTCATGTATGGATGTGAGAGTTGGACTATAAAGAAAGCTGAGTGCTCAAGAATTGATGCTTTTGAACTGTGGTGTTGTAGAAGACTCTTGAGAGTCCCTTGGACTGCAAGAAGATCCAACCAGGCCATCCTAAAGGAAATCAGTCCTGAATATTCATTGGAAGGACTGATCCTGAAACTCCAACACTTGGCCACCTGATGCAAAGAACTGACTCATTTGAAAAGACCTTGATGCTGGGAAGGATTGAGGGCAGGAGGTGAAGCGGACGACAGAGGATGAGATGGTTGAATGGCATCACTGACTCAACGGACATTTATTTTAATAAACTCTGGGAGTTGGCAATGGACAGGGAGGCCTGGTGTGCTGCAGTCCGTGGGGTCGCAAAGAGTGGAACCGGACTACGTGACTGAACTGAACTGAACTGTCCCTTGTTCTGTGGAATAACTGCCCTTTCCCACTAGGTGGCAGTAGTACCCCTCCATCTCCCATACCCACTCCCTCACCAGCACCTGTAACCTTAAAAAATGCCTCTGGGCATGTTGTGGCTGTGTATGTGTGGCTGGGTGGGGGGAGCGGGGGGTTGGGAGGTGACGTGAAAGTACCTCTGGTTGAGGACCACTTTCTGGAGAACGAGAACATAGCTAGTTTGTGGCAAAGCTTGGCCTCAAACCCAGGGCTTTGAGGGTTTTAGAGGGCTTCTACCCTCTTACTATTTCTATATTAATATAGACTCTCATTTAAAAGAAAAGGCTTTTAGCTATAAAGAGGACAGAGATTAGGATCCTCTGTTCTAAGTGGGCGTGTATGAAATCACCTGTTGTCACTCAGTGGACTTGCTTCTACATGTTCACGATACCATATGCTCACCAGATTGGGGCATTGAACTATAATCTGTATGAGTTTTGTCTTTTTATTAAAACTCTGTGACCTTATATTACATAATGAAAGAGTTTAAGATATATCACCACATCACCCCTGCCATGGCTTGGCCTGGCCTGCTACATTTTGGATAGATACTCTGTACATAGCTTCTAGTTGTACATTTTGCTAATTTCGCACTCTGCTGTCCTATTCCCCCGTATTAACTTTTAAAATATGAATAGGTTTTTTTTAGAATTTTGTTGTTGTTGTTTTTTTTTTGGTGCTTTGATAGACAAATTTGCTTAATTTTCTAGTTGTCTTCCCATCCATATTTTCTTCCTTTTATTTTTAGTGATCAGTTTTGTGAAATGTAAGGTTTCTCAGGAACCTGAATATCATGCCATTACTGTTATGACTTGTACTTTAAAAAAGTAAAATAGTGACAAAAAGCTTATAAAAATAACCCTAGATTTCTGTCCCCAAACTTCAGAACCTTTTCTTTATCCGCAGTGTTCTAAGATTTCATGATGTGCCTTTTTGTGGGTTCTTTTTCATTCATTTCACTGGTCACTCAGTGGGTATTTTTAATCTGGAATTATATGCCTTTCACTTTGGGAATTTTTCTCATATCATTTCTTTGATAATTCTCCTTTCACCATTTTTTCTAGAACTTCTATTAATACAATGAAAGTGGAAGAAGATTTAAATGAAACTTCCTTAGTTATATAACCCAAACTATAAAAATAGAACTGAAAGTAGGCTGATGCCAGGTGTTAGCCTAAGAGTTGGCATATATTTGTTGGAGGTTTATAGAAAGCAAGTCTTGCTGTTATTTGTTTAAAATTTTCAAAAAGCAATATAACTTAGATCATTTCAAAACTACATCATTTGCATAGTGTGTTTGAAGGAAGTTAGACTATTAAGAGTTACTAGGAAAGGATAAAATTAGATTATCTATATGGGGAAAATGAATGAGAAAGTTGGACTCAGGGATTATGCTCTTTACCAGCCAGTGCTGCCACCCCCTAGCTGCTGGCAGTGTGGGCTAATATCTCATAACATCTCCTTCTCCAGAGAACTGTCCTGACTAACCAGGAGCTGCCTCTTCTGGCAGCTATGCACCTACTCAGGGCTCAGAACTCAGACAATAACTGATAGTCATGAGGGTAAACAGGCTGGATGTTTGTTCAAATAGGATTAATTTAGTAGGGCAGTGTGTAGTCTGTGTTTTTCACTGGAGACTGAAGGAAGTCTCCAGTTAAGACTGGATTCTTGTGTAGGTTACTTGTTCTTTCCTGTCCTGGTTCTCCCCTCTCTCCCAAAAGCTCTCCCTCAATCTATCACTAGAACAAGAATCCCCATCTCAGGCTCTGTCTCTGTTACTGAACCAGACTTCAGTCCACTTGCCCTCACAGAGTAGAGCCAATCTACTGATACTAGGCTGTGGTGAAGGAGAGTGCAGCATTTATTGCAGGGCGCCAAACAAGGAGTCCAGGGCAGCTGGTGTTCAAAAAGTTCTGCTCTCTTGATGGCTTTCAGGGAAAGGCTTTTAAGGATAGGGTGATGGTGGTGGGCTCTGTTGTGGGGTATGTTATCAGCTCATGGACATTCTTTTGATTGGTTGGTAGTGAGGTAATCAGGTAATGGGGAGTCAAAATCATCAACCTTTTGATTCCAACCTCTCTGGCATCTCTGTGTTTATGGTCAGCATACAATCAACTTTTTCCACCTGGTGGGGGGTTTCAGTATTTGCAAAACAGCTCAAAGGACACAGCTCAAAATATTATCTATAGCCCTTGTGCTATGCTTAGTCACTCAGTCATGTCCAACTTTTTGCGACCCCATGGACTGTAGCCTTCCAGGATCTTATGTCCATGGAATTCTCCAGGCAAGAATTCTGGAGTAGGTTGCCATGCCCTGTTCCAGGGGATCTTCCCAACCCAGGGATCCAACCAACCCAGGTCTCCTGCATTATAGGTGGATTCTTTATGTCTGAGCCACCAGGGAAGTCCAGAGAAGGAACTAAATATCCTTGACTTTGATGGCTAAACTACTATTATTTTATCTTCCTTGACTGTTTTCCTTTCTTTCTGAATTTTCTCACTTCTCTGATTAAATATATTATTTGGAACTTGGGGAAGGCCTGGGAGGTGAAATTCTTCTCCAGACAGGAGGCAGGTAGAGGGCATGGTAGGGATCTGACCTGGGAAGGCCCCATAAGGCCCTGCTCTCGGTTACACTTCCAGTGTAGCTTATCCAAAACAGAAATTACACTTCCAAAATCAGAGTGCTCTCTCCCCAACCACCCTGTATTCCCAATTATCCTTGTTTATAGTATCCTGTTCTTATTACATGAATGTGACATTTTAAAAGTCTTGCCTTGTTTCCTGAATCATCTCTATTTTTTTTCTTTTTATCTGTCTGCTTTGGTCTCTCCTTTACAGTAAAGGCTTTCCTCAAATGTCTGACGATTTTTGTCTATCCATTTCTACTTAAAGTAGGAATACCAAAACACGGTTTGGAAGCTCTGTGTAGATGATGGACTTGTCTTTGCTGGACATCACTTGTAAGAAAGTTTAATGGCCACTGGTTTATCACTAGATATGTCCAAATATTTTATCCTTGAATAGTTCAATTTCTCTGGGGAAGGGATTCCCTTCTTTCTTGCCAACATTGTATAAGCTTGGTTTCCTGACAAGTTTTCTGGAACAGTACTGGAAAGGTGCACAGATTCATTATTCAGTGAGCTTTCATTCATCCCCTTGTTTTAATCTAACTGTTCATCCTTGCCCATTTTAAAGTGTTAGGGCTTCATTAATGGCTCTGATGGTAAAGAATCTGCCTGCAGTGCAGGAGATCCAGGTTCTATCCCTGAGTCAGGAAGAAATCCCTGGAAAAGGTAATGGCTACCTAATCCAGCTGCTCATCCTTGCCCATTTTAAGCTTAATATATTTGCCTCCAGAGCATCTCTGGTTCCATTTTTCTAGAAAATAAACCAAACTATCTTCCTGGCAAGAGTCAGGGAGGAGAAAAAATGACCAGATGTCTGATTCTTAATTGCAGGGACTTTCAGATAGGCTCCCTGCATTTTTTTTTTTTTTTTCCCTTATCACCTAAATTGTTCTTCCTGGATAGCCTTGCTTTTTATCAGTCCCATCACCACTCATGGAATAGATCTTTCTACAATATTTTATTTACTTAACAAAAACTTATATAATGTTTACTAGATTCAATGGCACCCCACTCCAGTACTCTTGCCTGGAAAATCCCATGGACGGAGGAGCCTGGTGGGCTGCAGTCCATGGGGTCTCGAAGAGTCGGACACGACTGAAGCAACTTAGCAGCAGCAGATTCTAGAGCAGGTCTAAGAAAAAAAAGAAAGTGAAGTCACTAAGATCAGATCAAATCAATCGCTCAGTTGTGTCTGACTCTTTGCGACCCCATGAATCGCAGCACGCCAGGCCTCCCTGTCCATCACCAACTCCCAGAGTTCGCTCAGACTCATGTCCATCTAGTCAGTGATGCCATCCAGCCATCACATCCTCTGTCATCCCCTTCTCCTCCTGCCCCCAATCCCTCCCAGCATCAGAGTCTTTTCCAGTGAGTCAACTCTTCGCATGAGGTGGCCAAAGTACTGGAGTTTCAGCTTCAGCATCATTCCTTCCAAAGAAATCCCAGGGCTGATCTCCTTCAGAATGGACTGGTTGGATCTCCTTGCAGTCCAAGGGACTCTCAAGAGTCTTCTCCAACACCACAGGTCAAAAGCATCAATTCTTCCCCACTCAGCCTTCTTCACAGTCCAACTCTCACATCCATACATGACCAGAGGAAAAACCATAGCCTTGACTAGACGAACTTTGTTGGCAAAGTAATGTCTCTGCTTTTGAATATGCTATCTAGGTTGGTCATAACTTTCCTTCCAAGGAGTAAGTGTCTTTTAATTTCATGGCTGTAGTCACCATCTGTAGTGATTTTGGAGCCCAGAAAAATAAAGTCTGACACTGTTTCCCCATCTATTTCCCATGAAGTGGTGAGACCAAATGCCATGATCTTTGTTTTCTGAATGTTGAGCTTTAAGCCAACTTTTTCACTCTCCACTTTCACTTTCATCAAGAGGCTTTTCAGTTCCTCTTCACTTTCTGCCATAAGGGTGATGTCATCTGCATATCTGAGGTTATTGATATTTCTCCCAGCAATCTTGATTCTAGCTTGTGTTTCTTCCAGTCCAGCGTTTCTCATGATGTACTCTGCATATAAGTTAAATAAACAGGGTGACAATATACAGCCTTGACGTACTCCTTTTCCTATTTGGAACTAGTCTGTTGTTCCATGTCCAGTTCTAACTGTTGCTTCCTAACCTGCATAAAGATTTCTCAAGAGGCAGGTCAGGTGGTCTGGTATTCCCATCTCTTTCAGAATTTTCCACAGTTTATTGTGATCCACACAGTCAAAGGCTTTGGCATAGTCAAGAAAGCAGAAATAGATGTTTTTCTGGAACTCTCTTGCTTTTTCCATGATCCACCGGATGTTGGCAATTTGATCTCTGGTTCCTCTGCCTTTTCTAAAATCAGGTTAAACATCAGGAAGTTCACGGTTCACATATTGCTGAAGCCTGGCTTGGAGAATTTTGAGCATTACTTTACTAGCGTGTGAGATGAGTGCAACTGTGTGGTAGTTTGAGCATTCTTTGGCATTGCCTTTCTTTGGGATTGGAGTGAAAACTGATCTTTTCCAGTCCTGTGGCCACTGCTGAGTTTTCCAAATTTGCTGGCATATTGAGTGTAGCATTTTCACAGCATCACCTTTCAGGATTTGGAATAGCTCAACTGGAATTCCATCACCTCCACTAGCTTTGTTCATAGTGATGCTTTCTAAGGCCCACTTGACTTCACATTCCAGGATGTCTGGCTCTAGGCTGGTGATCACACCATCGTGATTATCTGGGTTGTGAAGCTCTTTTTTGTACAGTTCTTCTGTGTATTCTTGCCATCTCTTCTTAATATCTTCTGCTTCTGTTAGGTCCATACCATTTCTGTTCTTTATTGAGCTCATCTTTGCATGAAATGTTCCGTTGGTATCTCTAATTTTCTTGAAGAGATCCCTAGTCTTTCCCATTCTGTTGTTTTCCTCCATTTCTTTGCATTGATCGCTGAAGAAGGCTTTCTTATCTCTTCTTGCTATTCTTTGGAATTCTGCGTTCAGATGTTTATATCTTCCCTTTTCTCCTTTGCTTTTCACTTCTCTTCTTTTCACAGCTATTTGTAAGGCCTCCCTAGACAGCCATTTTGCTTTTTTGCATTTCTTTTCCATGGGGATGGTCTTGATCCCTGTCTCCTGTACAATGTCACGAACCTCATTCCATAGTTCATCAGGCACTCTATCTATCAGATCTAGGCCCTTAAATCTATTTCTCACTTCCGCAGTATAATCATAAGGGATTTGATTTAGGTCATACTTTCATGGTCTAGTGGTTTTCCCTACTTTCTTCAATTTAAGTCTGAATTTGGCAATAAGGAGTTCATGGTCTGAGCCACAGTCAGCTCCTGGTCTTGTTTTTACTGACTGTATAGAGCTTCTCCATCTTTGGCTGCAAAGAATATAATCAATCTGATTTCGGTGTTGACCATCTGGTGATTTCCATGTATAGAGTCTTCTCTTGTGTTGTTGGAAGAGGGTGTTTGTTATGACCAGTGCATTTTCTTGGCAAAACTCTATTAGTCTTTGCCCTGTTTCATTCCTTATTCCAAGGCCAAATTTGCCTGTTACTTCAGGTGTTTATTGACTTCCTACTTTTGCATTCCATTCCCCTGTAATGAAAAGGACATCTTTTTTGGGTGTTAGTTCTAAAAGGTCTTGTAGGTCTTCATAGAACCGTTCAACTTCAGCTTCTTCAGCGTTACTGGTTGGGGCATAGACTTGGATTACTGTGATATTGAATGGTTTGCCTTGGAAACAAACAGAGATCATTTTGTTGTTTTTGAGATTGCATCCAAGTACTGCATTTTGGACTCTTTTGTTGACCATGATGGCCACTCCATTTCTTCTGAAGGATTCCTGCCCACAGTAGTAGATATAATGGTCATCTGAGTTAAATTCACCCATTCCAGTCCATTTCAGTTCGCTGATTCCTAGAATGTCGACATTCACTCTTGCCATCTCTTGTTTGACCACTTCCAATTTACCTTGATTCATGGACCTGACATTCCAGGTTCCTATGCAATATTGCTCTTTACAGCATTGGACCTTGCTTCTATCACCAGTCACATCCACAGTTGGATATTGTTTTTGCTTTGGCTCCATCCCTTCATTCTTTCTGGAGTTATTTCTCCACTGATGTCCAGTAGCATATTGGACCTACTGACCTGGGGAGTTCCCCTTTCAGTATCCTATCATTTTGCCTTTTCATACTGTTCATGGGGTTCTCAAGGCAAGAATACTGAAGTGATTTGCCATTCCCTTCTCCAGTGGACCACATTCTGTCAAATCTCTCCACCATGACCATCTTGGGTTGCCCCACAGGCATGGCTTATTTTCATTTAGTTAGACAAGGCTGTGGTCCTAGTGTGATTAGATTGACTAGTTTTCTGTGAGTATGGTTTCCATGTATTTGCCCTCTGATGCCCTCTTGCAACACCTACCATCTTACTTGGATTTCTCTTACCTTGGGCGTGGGATATCTCTTCACGCCTGCTCCAACAAAGTGCAGCCATTGCTCCTTACCTTGGATGAGGGGTATCTCCTCACCGCCGCCCTTCCTGACCTTCAATGTGGGATAGCTCCTCTAGGCCCTCCTGCGCCCGCGCATCCATGGCTCCGGGTAACTGAAGTCACTCAGTCGTGTCCAACTCTTTGGGACCCCATGGACTGTAGCCCACCAGGGTCCTCCATCCATTGAATTTTCTAGGCAATTTTCTAGTTCCTCTTCACTTTCTGCCATAAGGGTGGTGTCATCTGCATATCTGAGGTTATTGATATTTCTCCTGGCAATCTTGAATCCAGCTTGTGTTTCCTCCAGTCCAGCGTTTCTCATTATGTACTCTGCATATAAGTTAAATAAACAGGGTGACAATATACAGCCTTGACAAACTCCTTTTCCTATTTGGAACCAGTCTGTTATTCCATGTCCAGTTCTAACTGTTGCTTCCTGACCTGCATACAAATTTCTCAAGAGCCACAATGATCCTATGAAGTAATATTGTTATCCCACTTTATAAATAAGGAAACTGAGCACAATGTAACTGTCCCAAGTCACATAGCTACAAAATAGCAGTGCCCTGCTTTTTTGAATCCAGGAAATTTGGTGCCATGTTCTGCGCCACCATGTGACTATTTCTCTAATGTTAGGTTACTTGTCACTTTGCCAGACCCTAATATGGCTTGGGATTACAAATATCGGAGTTTTATTGAAGGTAGAAATTCTATTTCCAACCTTATTGTTTTGGAACAAATCTCAAAAAGGGGAACTCACCAGGTTTTTTTTATTTATTTTTGTGGTTAAAATTTTACATTAGGCATAGTTCTTTTCCTTAAAGTTCTAACATCTAGGTAGAAAGATGATAGTATTAGAACACTATAACTTGGGGAAAAAAGAGAATGAATTACAGCTGCATGGTAAGATTCTGGGGCTTTTGATAGACTCTCTCAGTCTGAGCAAGTCATCTGATATTCTTAAATAGCTTTATTGAGTTATAATAGTTACATAAGTAAATTATAAATATATATTTGAAGAGTAGGATATGGTGAATTTGACTCAAACCATCATCAAAATATAGATAATGATTATATTCATCACACCAATAGCTTCTTTGTGCCCCCTTGGCAATCCATCCCTTGAATCACCCCCAACAAACTCCCTACTCTTGCAGCTCATCCCCAGGAAACAGATCTTCTTTCTGTCACTACTAATTAGTTTACAGTTTTAAGAATTTTATAAAAATGTATTAATGGAATCATAAAGAGTGTACTTTCTATTGCCTGTCTTTGTTTTCTCAGAATAATTATTTTGAGAGTCATCCATATTTTTATTTTTACGTGTATCAAAGATTTGATCATCTTAATTGCTAAGCAGTGGTCCCTTTTATGGATATGCCACATTTGTTTATACATTCATCTGTTGATGGAGATTTGACTAGTTCCCAATCTTTAGCTATTATAAATAAAGCTGCTATGAACATTTGTATGTAAGCCTTTTTTATGCCTTTATTTCACTAGGATAAAATCCTGGAAGTGGAATAGATGGAACATATGGTAGAAACACATTTAACTTTATGAGATTGCCAAATTGTTTTCCAAAGTGAACATATTATTTTACATTCTCATCGGTAGTGTAGGAGCATTCCAGTTTCTCTATAACCTCATCAATATTTGGTATGGTCAGTCAGTTTTAGACATTCTGATAGGTTATTTTATTAAGGTTTTAAGTTGCCTTTTCCTAATGATGTATGAAGTTCAGTACTTTTTCATGTGCTTATTTACCATATATATGCTTTTTTGGGTGAAATATTTAATTTTTTTGCCTAATTATTATTTTTTTTCCTCATTGTTGAGATTTTAAAATTGTTCCTTTTGTATTCTGGACACAAATCTTTTATCAGATATATGATTTGCAAATGTTTTCTCTCTGTATGTGGTTTGTCTTTTTGTTTCTCTTAATGTCTTAATATTGAAGTCAAATTTAAAACTTATTTTATTGCTTACACTCTGGTATTTTATGTAAGAACTTTCTGTCTAACCCAAGTTCATGAGATTCTCTCATATGTTTTTCTAGAAGCTTTAGGTTGTACATCAAGGACTATGATCCATTCTTAGCTTATTTTTATGTGTAGTGAGAATGTGGATCAAAGTTCCATTGAATGTGGATCAAAGTTCCATTCTTTTGCATATGAATGTCAATGTCAACTTTGGTAAAGGCTCTATTGAATTCAATTGTCAAAAATCCATTGAGCATATATTTTAGGGTGTATTTGCCAACTCTATTCTGTTTTATTAATATATTTGTTTATGTTGTACCAATACCTTACTCTTTTGATTATTAAAGTCTTATAAGTCTTGAAGTCAGATAGTGTAAGACCTTTAACTTCATTCTTTTTCAAAAATATTTTTATTATAATAGATTCTTTGTGTTTTCATATAAATTTTAGAATCAGTTTGTTGATTTCTGCTAAAAAAATCTCTCCTGATTTTGACTGAGATTGTGTTGAAACTATAGATCAACTGGGGAGAACTGACATAGTAACAACAGTGAGTCTTTTAATCCATGATTTTCCCTTGAAGTCTTCTTTAATTTTTGCCAGCAATATTTTGGTAGTTTTCAGTGGTAAGATTTGATAGTTATTTGGTCAGAATTATTTCTAAGAGTTTCATACTTTTCAGTGTGACTGTAAATGATGTTTTTCATTTTTAATTTCCAGTTGTTTGTGGCTAACATATAGCAACTAAAATTGATTTTTGTATTGATTTTATATTTTGCAACCTTTCTAAATGTACTTATATTTTAGTAGCTTTTGACGTATGTATTCCATAGGACTTTAACATAGACAATCAAGTAGTTTGTGAATAAAGAAAGTTCTGCTTCTTCTCCTACTGTCACTTTAACCTCAACTGTTGTTCAGTCCTAGTCCATAAATTAAGAAATACAGAAACTGATGTCCAAGCAGAATGAATTCACCAAGTTCATTTTATCTTTGAAAGATAGATTCAGAACTGAATTGGAGTCTCCTGACACCGTATCTACTATATTCACACAAATTATTAATGTCTTTAGGAATAAGATTCTCACTCAAGCTGTCCTAAATAAAAAGGTACTTACTCTCTTCTCATCCCAAGAGATATCAGAAAAGATAGCTTCTAATACTCATCTTCAAGTATATTTCTGATAGTTAATTGCCCACCTTAAAGTACATTTCTGAAACAAATTTTGGGGAAATCTCATAAAGGACTTTATTTTATCTAGTCCCAAGCCCCATCTTAGGCTCTAATCGATCTCCCTACCCCCTCTTTTTTTTAAAGGTTTCAAGGAAGTGGGTTTCATCCCACCTTCATCTCCTTTGGAAATTGCTAACACCTCTGTACCTTTTGGGGTCTTTCTCTTACAAGCCTGCTTGCAGAATATGAAACTATATTTTTGCTTTCTTCTTTCTTAATGTCCTGAAGATAAGCACACAGGCCCATTTTATTTTAAGGAGCTCAGTGCTAATCACTATGGGGAAACAGATGGTAATAGCAAAAATAGCATTACCAAGAAAGTTACAAAGGTTCTAGAAATTTAAAAAAATTTTATGATTATATTCTCTGACTCATGGTTTTTGGCTCCCTGTAAAGAGATAATGATCAGTCTTTGGTTTACTGTTTTCATTGTTTACGGTTGGGCTCCTCACCCGCTTCTAACAAAGGAATTTTCTTTTACACTCTTTACACATGACATTCTTTCTAATCAGAGGATGCAGTAAATCTAAAGATTTAATAAAGAGAAGCATTGTATTTCCTCAAGTGGGAAGTTCATATCTCTGCAGCTTTTCAAAATTGGTGACAGTCATCATCCTACCCAAGAAGTGATTGCTTAGAATATTTCTACACTAAGACTCTGGGTATACACAGTTGAATTCACACCAGGAAGTCCTAGTAAATAAAATTCAAATTCAGAGTCTGATTAGGTGAGGTTTCCAGAGGCTAGTAAAACTGAGAGGGCAACTCTTACAGTTCCCAGAAATTAGTGAGTAGGTTTTAGGGTTTTTCTGTTTCGTGGAGTTCAGAGAGCAGGTCAGAATAGGGAGACAGTCCAGAGTTAAGAAAATGTCTACAGAGTAGACAGTGCGGGGATTAAACAGATCACTGGAATTGGAAATGAAGTCAGTGTTATCTGACTTGTGTCAGATAAGAGAAGGCAGTAATAAGGCAGCAATACTAAAAGCTGAGCCAGAGTGGTGCCTCTAAACTGAACAGGAGCTAAGACAGAATTCCTTTGGTGTCACTGATTATAAAGGGGAGTTTCAGAGAGTCAGGTCAGCAGCCTGGAAAAGTATTCTTGAAGGCTCTTGACATTTAGCTACATCTGGTCCTGACTTTTCTTTCATCTGGTCTGCCTTTAAGATGATATCCTTTGTCAATTGTCCACATGTTCTCAGCTCAATTGAACCTATTGTGTAAGTTCATAGATGCTTACAAGTGGCATAAACACTGAATGATCCTCTAGTGCAGCCCCCTCACTTAACATATAATGAAAAAGATATACATTTATGAAAAAAAATATGAGACAAGAGTGACATTGTGATGGTCCATGAGGTATGGGGGAGAGCACACAAACAGATGTCAACAGACCTTGAGGAGATTCCTGCTTAAGTCCTCTCTACATTGTGTGGTTTCATCGTCTATAACACTTGTGTTTCTTGGGTAACTGCATAGTTTGAAGATAAAATGAGATGATGCTTGTGGAAGTTCTTTGCAAATTGTGAAGAAAAACAAAGCCCAGGACTCAGACAACACTTTTGATACACTTTTGATATCACAGACTGGGTAGTTATCAATACCAGGAACCAGAATTTGGAGAATTTGTGAAAGATTATTTATAGGTACATATAAGGAAAAAATAAATGACCAGCAAACATCATAAGCTAGGGGGAAAAGGACACAATGATATAACAATAATGATAATGATTACCACTGGCTGAATGAATACAATTTTCTCATCTCATTGCATTCTCTCAGTGACCTTTATTTACATGATTATCTCTATTTTATGAATGAGGTGGCCATGACCCCAAGAAACTAGGGAAACTCTCCAAGGTCACACAGGCAGCTGAGGCAGGGTTGGGACGATCATTTTGATTATAAGTCCATGTGCTTCACTAATCACACTGCCCTGCCTCTTTAATAAAATAAAATCACTTGGAAGATGTTTAGGGACAACATTTTGGAAAGTGATGGTTTCTGTGTTCAGCCTGCTACTTCTGAACAGTCAGTAGGCCTTCATAACTTAACAAGAGATTAAGGCTTCATAACTTAACAAGAGATTACGGAGAGGTAGGTGGGTACTTAGCAAGGTGAAGCCCTGGGAGAAAGTGAATGTTTCAAAGAACAAAGTAGGCTTTCCAGGGAGATCTCAGTCAAGACATGAACAAACTATCCAATTACCTGTCATTCACAAATTTAAGGAGAAAACAAGAGATTTCCTCTGACCTACTGTTTGGAAAATAGGGTATGAAGTTGCCTCAATAAAAGGGGGCAGGAGAGCCTTTTATTTTACTGATAATTCTTTAATGAGGGCTGCAGAGGCACTGGTCCCAGTGTCAGCAAGTAAAGCTAATTAAACTTGGAAATGGCCTTCCTGGATTGGAGCAACCAAGAAAACCACTTCTTTCTCCCAAACTATCGACTCTCATGCAGGAATATTTCATTAACATCAGGGTTCTGATTATGTAAGAGCCAAGGATTTGCTGTCCAGGAGAATTTTGAGATTCCAATGAGAGTAAAATTAAGAGGAATGAGAAATTCCTCTTAATTTTATGCTGTGTTTACATTGGCTAATAGCAGAAACCAGAACTATCAGATTTTGACAAAAACCAATTTAGACTCCATCACTAGATTTATTAAAGGAAAATCAAATTGAATCTTCTGGAGGTCTGGGGGACCTAGCTTGGTGCTCACATCTCAGAGTGGTTGTGAATATTAAAAGATTAAATGAATGGTTCTGAATGGAAGGCTGTTTCACCCTCTGGTCTTCCCAGTGGTAAAGAATCCACCTGGCAAAGCATGAGATACAAGAGACTGGGGTTCAATCCCTGGGTTGGGGTGATCCCTTGGAGTATGAAGTGGCAACCCACTCCAGTATTCTTGCCTGGAAAACTCTATGGGCAGCAGAGCCTGGCAGACTACAGTCCATGGGGCTGCGAAGAGTCAAACACAACTAAGCGGCTGAACACACACTTCTGTCCTTAAGTGTTGCCAATATTTGCCAAGATACCCAAGTAAGAACGGAAAAATTCTTGATTTCTCCCTCCTTACTTTCCATATCCAGTCAATGATTGTTTCCTTTTGTCTCTGTCATATGCTATGTCTGCTCCTTCTTCTCCAACAGAAATTATTCACTTACACATCTTGTTACCCAGGATAGACAGTAAGTTCCTTAAGTTCAGGAATATGTCTTATTCAACTTTATAACCACAAAACTAAGAAGCAAGGCCACCTATGTCAATATGACTTAACTGTAAAGATAACACTATGAACAAATGAATAAATGCTGTTGTAATTCTGGCAAACTTACTTATTCAGACAACAAGTTTGTTCATCTGTGCAAATAGTTCTTGGCCAACAGTCTTCTCTCTGGGGCAAACAATTCACTTATCAAACAATTCTTTTTTCATCAAGAAATTTAAATTTTTATATTCACCAGTTTTAAATTATTGTTGTGCATTTTGTCCAGTTTTAACAGCATCCCATCTTGAAAGACTCACCTTAAATCATTTGAATCCAATCTCCAAAACCCTATAAATACCTTTCTCTAACTTCTCTTTTGAGACACTAAGACCATCAATGTGGGTTGCCACCTTGTTGCAGGAACATTTAATAAATTCAGCTTTGCCTGATGAACAAGTTTCTCTGGTGGTTTCTGTGAAGGAGTCAACAAATATAGTTTGTTGGAGTAAATAAATATAGTATAGGAGTAAATAAATATAGTTCATGGCACATAATGTGTTTTTTCATTAAGTGAGTAGGCAGAAATTTGGGTAGTGTGTTGTATATGAGAAACATAGAAGGCAAAGGTGGATACAATACTGGAGGGACGCTACGTGACCTGGCAGAAGTATTTCATAGTTCTCATGTGATAAGAGAATATTGATCTTATTAACAACAGTAAACCCAGGGGCTGAAAGTGTATGGCATGTTTCATTTCTCAATCTGAAATAATTATATCCATGAATTCTCAGTAATCCTTATTTTCACTTTACCCTGGGCCAGAGTTCTTCTTGTGCTCCTAATCCATTTCCTACTTTATCCATCTGTCTCCTCCTAATAGCTCTGCTTCTAAGAACCTAATTGCTTAAGTGTGCAGTCAGGATTAGGAATTTTTATGATTCACTTGTATTCATTAAGTTGTTACGTTTAATAGGAGATGTTTGATCATGAAAATACCTTAATATTTGGAATAAATGAAGGAATCAATATGCTTTATTGAATGAGCCAAAAAAGAGGTTTACAGAGGGTAGGGGAAAGAAAGCAAATAAATTATATATACATGGATTCTTGATATTTTGAAATGAATTGTCATGAGACCCTAAAACTCTGAATTCACAAAAACTAACATGTTTTGCTATTTCCCCTATGAGTTGTTTACCAGGTAAAAAATAGTGTGCAAAGCAAATCCCTACTGAATTGCAGATGCTGACTTGATGAGCAGTCTGCTTGGCTAACTTCCTAGCTAAAATAGTCCCCTTCCAACCTTATTCTCCATACAGATCCCCAAATCTTAGGCATCATAATTCAAATCCATGCCTCTGCAATAAACTCTGTTATACCCTGAGTTTAAACTCTGTTAAACTGTTATAAACTTTGAGCAATAGTAACTGTTGAAATCTGAATATTGAATCTAGGAATGATAAGGTTCTACTCTTTGAGATGTGCTCTTATTTACTCAATTAGCTGATGGTAATCTTTCTGAAATTAATATTCTGAATTTAAAGTGTTTTTATTTTCACCTTGATACAATAGGCATGATGCTGGACAGAGTAGGTGTTCAAGTGTTTGCTGAAGATATAAATTAATTTCCCTTGGTGAAGTGAAATATAGAAATGACAATACATTTCCTCCGGTCACAAGAGGAGCCAATAGTGGTGTCTGATGTGGTGACCACACATAGGTTTTTCCTAGGAAAATCCCTATTATACCTGTTTTCCCATTCAATCTATCTTGAATTTTTGGAACAAAAATATCCAAATTTGGATGGTAAATTGTAAGATCACTTTCTGTCTACCTCTGATCTTATCTCTCAGAAATTTGAAACTTATTAATTGGTTGTTTTCATTTTTGTTTGGAATTTTTTTTTTCCTGAAGTTGAGAAGGTAGTCTTTCTCTGAGAATTACAGAGTACTGAAAGTGAACTCATATTGTAAGAAGTTCTCTCAATCCAGTTGGCACTTTGCCTCACAATTCAGACTCTGAGTATTTCATACCTGTGAATTGCTAGAGTATTTAAATTAAGTCATTTTGAGTAACAGACTTTTTGTACATTTGCCAATCTTCCCTGCAGATATTTTAATAAATTATCTTTCCTTGTTCTCAATCAGGTTAAGGGAATGGAACTGGCTTTCATTTTTAAGAATCTTAGATCTCAAGAGATTGTCAGTTCATGAAATTGGCCAATCAGTATGTGGACATATATGTTAGTTTCTGCAGGTTGTAACAGAGAAAGAACAATGAAAAGATCTTGCAAGAAAAGTGTGATCCTGCCCACATTTTCTATTCCTAGAGGGGAAAACTTCTATACTTTCAGTTTATGCTGAGGCTCAAGATTAGCCTGCAAAGGCCAATGGAAGATAAACATTTATTCATTCATACATTCAGTGATATTTATTTAGTATTTGCTATGTTAACAAGCACAATTTCGGTTTCTAGCAGACACTGAGATAGATAAAACAGAGTATCAGGTTTCTAGCATCTTTTGATATATGGATGGGGCTGAAAAGCTAAGTTTCTGTTTTCTCAAAGGGAAACAAATAAAAGGAAATAACATTTTAGAGCTACACAATTTTAAAAGGTCTCATGTTCCTAAATTTTCAAATAATCTTCTGTTGATCCTCAAAGGTACCTATGGAAAGCAAAATCATCTCTCCTGAGGGGTTTCTCTTTATATAGACTCATATTAATTTAGCAAAATATTGTGGCTTAGTAATTATTGTCAATTGCATTTTTATTGCAGAGGAGGAAAAACAAAACTTTTTGTCTAATAGTGGAATACCAAATAATTCTTGAAATGGAAAATGACTTTTCAGATACCATTTTAGTGTCATTATGACTTTACCAAAGACAGTGTTCATCAAGCCAAGTTATTATTAACACTCTCTAGTGTAGTAAATCCAGATTCCACTTGGTCACTTACTCCAGCATATAACAGCTTTTAATGGCAGTAAATATTTTTTAGGAACAAATGTTAAATCTCCTTCCCCATGTGAATGCTACATCTGATTCTCTTGCTTTTGGCTCAGTCAAGATAGAGATAATCTGGTTGCTCTCCTAGGAGCGTTAAGACTTCCATTAATTAAACGATTGGCACATTTGTTGAGGTTCATAAGACTCTAAATTATACCTTAGGAAATAAAACATGCTTGCAATAAAAAGGAAAGAAAAACTTCCAAGCTATAGAAAGGCCAAAAGTATGGTCCAGGCCAAAAAATATATTGGGAAGAGGGAGCTAGGAAAAGGATCTTGGAGAGTATGAGACTCTTAATAGGCATTGAAGCAGAGTAGCTAAACAGAAACTGAACAGAAAAGAGAAGTCATGGAAGTGAGGAAAGGCATCATGGACAGAGTTCCATAAAAGAGTGATTTTTAAGGCAAAATTCAATTTTAGTTATTCCTAATATCAGAGATCATATGCTACCTAAGAATATTTATTAAATAATCATAAGAATAATATTCTTATTAAAGAAAATGCCAAAATATTTAAGATAGGAAGAACAACCAAATTTACCTCTAATCATGCTATCCCTTCCCACCCATTATTGGTGTTTTAAGGTAGTTAATTCCAGACTTATTCTGGGCATTTTTAAAGCATGGTTTCAACCACGTTTTATCATGTTGATCTTTCAATTTAATGCAGTAATAAGCATTGTCTATGTTAATATGCATTTATTTTATTCCATTATGTGCATTTCCCATAGTTTTATTGGATAATTCATATATAGTTTTACCTTTGAATAAAATCCCACTCATTATTATTATAAATCATTTTGCAGTTACCATCTTTGTTAACTGCATCTTTGTATATAACACATTTTTTCAGCATTCAGTCACTTCGGTGGGAAATATAGAGGAATGAACAAAACACAGACTTTGGAGTTCAATCTAATTTTGATTTTTATTTCTGCCACTTATAGCTTGTGATTTTAGGCAATGTGTCTAACTTCTCCTGAGCCTTGGTTTCCTAAAATATAAATTGAGCATCACTAAGCGACTTAGCAGCAGCAGCAGCATAGTTACTCTGTAGTACTATATTAAAAATGAGAATTAATAATTGCAAAGTGTGAAGTGCTTAGAACAAGTGCTGGAGTGAATGCTCAATTAATGATGGTTATTATTTTTAATATTGTTTTTAGTATTAATCTTGATATCATATGGATCCCTTGAGGATAATGGGGATTACTAAGACTATCTCGGAAGGTAGGGGGATCCTGTAAGGAAAACATGAAAAATAAATTCGGAGATATTCATAGCCTGGTTTAGTAGGATCTGAGTGTCTGTTCAAATCCTGCTTCTTCACGTAAGAGGGAGCTCCTCTTAGTTCCTCTTCTAGGAGTTGTTTATGATTCTAAACAAGATAGTATTTTAATGAAAGCAATATTTTCAAGAAATCAATAATTCATCTTGCTTTTTCTCCAGGTTAAATAACCCCAATATTATTAACCTTTCCCTAACAGACTTTATGCTTTGCAGACAAATTCCTTTGAATTCTCCCGGTGGCTTTTCCACTTGGTAGATATGACTTATATTTAAGTCTGTGATGTGACTCCTCCCCAACCCAGTCCTGACCCTAATACAGATAACTACTAGTTTGGAACAGAAAATTAAAAATTTGAATTTGCTAACATCAGAAAAACAAAAACAAAACCTCTATAATTGAATCCTGATTCCATATCTTAGTCTAGCAAAATTAATTAAATGTCCAAGACTTGAAAGGAGACTGTATAAAATACTTTGGTAGGTATTTTATTACTGAACTCTTAATATACACATACTCATGTAAGTCCTTCAAAGATTTATTCTCTCAATTACCAATCAAAGGACTCGTAAAGATAGAGGCAGTGGACCAGGCAGGATGAGAGCTGCCTAGGAAGACAGATGCACTCTCTGCAGCATCTGAGCTTTAAACAACCTTACCTGCGGCTCACTCCTGGACCAAATGATGGCTGACAAAGCTGCTCAGGATGACCCATTTAGACTTTTAAAAAGCTGCAGTTCCCTCTTCTTAGGATTAATTAAGATTTAGACTAAATGGGTTGCTTCTTAAATCTTATTTGTAAGAAGTTAGAAACTAATTCTTTTAAGGCAGGAAAAAAAAAAAAAAACTAGCAAAAAACCTAAGCAAATACAATATTTAAAAAGTCATTGAGCCATTCTTTGTTTCTTTTCAGGAAAAAAGAAACAGTTAAATAAAGGACATGACCTTACTCAATTGTGGGCACTTTTATTGAAATCCATAAACATTGTGACTGCCTGCTTGGAATTGGATTTATTTCACTTCTTTCATGGGCATGAATGGCAGTTGTGAAGGGCATTTGTTTGTGGGATTTTCTAATATTCCTAAAGAAGGCTTTCAATAGCATTGCACTATCTATATTGATTTGCTTTTCCACAGATATATCAAAACCTTCACTGAAGTAATTAAAATAATATTTACAATATTGTTTTACTATGTATGATAATGTATCATGCTCATGCTCAGTCACTCAGTCATGTCTGTCTCTTTATGACCCCTTGAACTGTAGTAGCCCACCAGGCTCCTCTGTCCAGGGAATTTTCCAGGCAAGAATACTGGAGTGGGTTGCCATTTCCTCCTCCAAGGGATCTTCCCAACCCAGGGATCAAACCTGCATTTCCTGTGTCTCCTGCATTGGCAGCCACTGAGCTGGGAAGCCCCTTATGATAATGTAAACATTAACACACTATAAGCTCAGGAAATTAACATATACAAGTCACATAAAATATCTCCAAATAAAAACACTTTTTCATTTTCCTAATACTGAAATATGACTACATAATTCTCTTCTTAAACTCATCTTCCACTGAAGGTATGTCCTAGAACTTCGGACAGATATGTTTTCCTGCCCTCCAGTATATCCTGCCATCTATTATCAATTATTGGTAAACAAATATTTGAAAACACTTAAGGGGATTTCCATTTAAAGTTATCCAATGTTGAATTACCTTATAATGCTCATCTTTAATACAGTAAAAAAAAAAAAAAAAAAAAAGTGAGGAAGAAGGGAGCAGAACAGGGCACAGGCTATGTCAAGGGGGAAAGGTAAAGGGAGGGGGCAGGTATTTGAGGATTGGAATTTGATGTTTGATGTTTACAAAGAGCCATAGCTAGGGGATATGCCAATTCTATATATCCGTGTTTAGTAACCATTTAAAAAAAGTTATTACCTCCTGAAAAATTTTTTTTTTTTGCCTTTTAAGGCATTTTTTTTTTCCTATCTCTGTCTCCTCCCTATAAAATTTTAGTATCAAAGATATACTGAGTATCTGCTTTTTTTTTTTTTTTTTTTACTATATATACATCTGTTTTTTAAACTTAAAAAGAGTAAGTTTCTTTTTTCTTTTTCCCTCCCACTTATGTTTACTCCATTGGGAGTGATATTGAGAATCCATGCTCTACGTAAGCTTCTTGTGAGAATTCATGTTCTGTGTGCTTAAGAAATAATTTGAATACTCAGTGTGGCTCAACAGAAGTTATGTATATCATAAAGAACTGGCAAAAGTCAGGGCTATTTGAATGGAAAAGATGAGAGCCACTGTCCTTCGTTTTGGGTTTATATAGAGGAGGAAACCCCAAGGTTCTTTTGGCAGAAACTACCATGTACCACATTGTCAGCATGAGGTCAGCTTTGAGTTAATCTCCTGTCCATGGAGTGGGACTTTCCTCCTACCGTGAAATTCACTCACTGATTCCACTAATGCTCACTCGTCAGCTTCTATGTTGGATGTTAAGGTGGTATTTATCACCTGGCTGTGGAACGTATCCATAAAATCAGAAGTGTGTCATGTACTAGTACCACAAATACAATTTTTCAAATAATTCTACTCATTAGGCTTTTGCTGGTGTCTTTTAATATAATCAAGGTCAATTATTGTATCTTTTTAGTAGTCTTACATAGCAATTTAAAAAGTTAGACTCTCAATTTGAGGGTTCCTTCATGAGCGAGAGGCATGCTTCAGAGTCCGTGTCTATTATGAGTTGAATTGCAACCCCACCCCACCCCGCAAAGAGATACGTTAGAAGCCTAACCCTCGTTACTTGAGATAGCACCATTATTTGGTGGCAAGGTCTTTACAGTTCAAATGAGGTCATTGGAGTGAACTCTACCTAATCCAGTATAACCAATTTCCTTATAAAAATCTGGGCAGTCTACTAGTCTTCTTGGACTGCTGAAAGAATATACTAGAGACTGAGTGGTTTAAACTACAGAAATTTATTTCCTCACAATTCTATAATCTAGAGGTTCAAGACCAAGGGGCCATCAGAGTAGGTATCTGGTGAGCCCTCTTTTGCAGGCTTTACTCACTATGTCCTCCTGTGGCTTTTCTTCTGTGTTCATGCAGGGAAAAACAGATATTTCTCTATTCCTTGTCTTTTCAGTCCTATCAGATTCTCATCCCTATGATATCATCTAACTTTGATTACCTACTTTTTAGGGCCTTTCTCCAACTACAGTCACAACATGAGTTAGAACTTCAACATATGAACTGGTGGTTGAGGGAACACAATTAAGTCCATAAAGACACGAAGACACACAGAAAAATGATGATGTGAAATGACGCAGGGAGAAGATGGACAAGCCAAGGACAAAGGCCTGGAATATGGCACTAAGCTTTAGATTTCTATCCTCCAAAACTGTGAGGGAATACATCTCTATTGCTTAAACCATCCAGCTTGTGGGATTTTTGCTACGGCAGCCCTAACATGTTAATGCAGCATGCATCCCATGGTCTGGTCTCATGAAGCAGACGTGGTCTAAGTTAGCCTCGTGGTCAAAGTCAAGCTCAAAGGAACAAAAGAAAAGTAAGTTGAGCCCAAGTCTTAGGAATCAAATTGTGAAAGCTTTTATCAAACCGATAACTGGTCCCTCATTCTGCTTCTGGCAAATAAATTCAGACTTAGCTGTTCCTATGAGGTACTGTTCACCTTCTGGCATTCTGGAGCAGTTATTATGAGGACAAAGGAAACTGTGGAAGCTTAAATGGAAAAATCAGATGAGGGTCATCAAAGTCAGGGTGGGGAAGAAAGGGTAGCCCAAAGTATGAGGCTGCGTGAACAGAGTGGGAATTACAGATAAGGTTGCTTTAAGGACACTAGTGAAGATAAAGAACCTTAGGAATGGAGAAATGAATAAGGATCCTGAAAAGTAATGAATTACCTAAAAGAGTTGAAGTGAGAGGAAAATATATTTCATTGAAAGTTTCCAGAGAGCATAGGGATCTGGCTGTGAGAACTGACCAGGAATCGGACAATGAGAGATTAACAAGTGAAACACATATTGCATATTCCCAGTAAAGATTATTTCTTTTGTTACCTTTCAAGAGCAAGTGTTCCTAGCTGCCCATGATGCCAAATTACCGGGATTCTTGGTCTCCCTTTAGTAAAGTGTGTTATTTTCTGCTTTAGCACTCTGTTTGGTTAAAAGACAACCTCTTTTACACAAAAACATGGAGCCAGAATTGACTGATGTGATAGTGTAGAATTAACAGAAAATGAAAACATACAAGGCTTCAGAGATTTGATGAGGAAACAATATGACTTTTAGCCATCTTAATTGCAACTCATTCTTTTCGTAGTAATTTTTAGAGATCTTTTAGAAGACTCCTAATTCTACTTTTCTATGTCTGGTAGAAAATATTACTCCCATATTATTACCATTTAAAAAAAATATTGCCAAAGATCCAGATATCTCCATATTATTGTGCTATGGGAAAGCACAGTTTTGGCCCTCTGTTTCAGCATGTATTTTTACCATTCAAAGTAGATTTCTTTTTCTATTGTGGTTGTTGTATTAGTATATAATGGAAGTTGTTTGCTTTTGCTAAAGCAAGAGAAAAAAAAATGGAAGGAAATCAACCATGATTTTTTTCAATGCTAATTTTTCCTGCAGAGATTGTTACTGATGATATGGCAGAAAACATATTGCTGTATTAACAAGGTCACTCAGTCACAAAATCCTATTAATGTGGAAAATAACAGAACCAAGCTGTGTGGTGACAAAGAAGACAAATTCTCACCTTGTATTCTTAAGATTCCTTGTTCACATTCACACGGAGGGCAGGGAAGCTGTGAACAGATTCAGGAGGTGTGCATGACTCTGTAAGAAATATAATTTATATACCATCAGTATCGACCATTTTCCAATTTTATTTGTTTTTTACTTTTGGCAAAAATAACCATAGCAAGCTAAGTCAAGAAATATTTTCTAATTTATGTTCATATTAAAGACTTATCTACAGAAGTATAAAAGGAACCTGCTGAGTAGAAAATTTCAAACCAAACATATACATTCATAATATCCCTGACATATTTACTTATTTTAGAAATAAAAGCACCAAATAGTCATTTGCATTTTGAATGATAGCAAATGCATTTCAGATTTAGTTGTCAATTTAATGAAGCCTCAAATATTGATTTTAGCAAAACAGTAAAGTAGGATATAAAATAAAAAGGATCATTATAACGGTACCCCAGAGGGAATAACTATGGTCACTTCAGTCAATGATAAACTCGTTTTAGTGGTGTGGACTAGACAAATAAAAATAAAGATTATCTTGATTTAGGTTAAGCTGGAAAAGAAATCTTGCAGGTTTATGGCTTCATAAATTGTTCTGAATGTTTAACATCCCATGAAGAAGAAGCAAACAATGAAGATACTTCACTCATGAATACAAAATCAGTATACTAAGACAAAAGCCTTGTAGTTCATATGTAGCGTCATTATCCATGTTTGCATGACTGAAGGGCCTTCTTTAATTATTCTCAAAGCATTTCCATGCGGACATTATAGACCAGTTAACTTTGTGTTTTAAACACCTACAACTCTGTCTGACTTAATGGCATTGTAGTTAACTGACACTTTTGTACACCAAGTTATTTGTTTTATGCTTTGGCTTTCTGTGGACTACAGATAAATTACACACATATTGAAAATACATGATTCTTACATAGAGTTGTAACAACTAACTGAATGCACCAAATACTTTCATTTCTCATTGAAAACAGGAGGAAATTAACATCAGAAAAAAAGAAAAAAGTTACTTGTTTTATTAACTATAGGACTGGCAAGCAGAATTACAAAAGAATTAAGTTTTATATCCATTTTTCAGTCCGTAATAAGCATGCTGTGGCAAGGTTCTCTTGAAATCCAGAAATAAATCAATCTTGTCTTTCAACTGATCTGAAAACTTCTCAATGAATGCAGCATCATGACAGGTCCCACATAGTTAAACCTATGTCAAGCCTCTATCTGAGTATTCTATTCAAATAGAATTTCTGGAATAGATAACTAAATAAATAAAGTAGAAGTTTGATACATGCTTGTCAATGGTTCATTTCAAAAATTCTTTGTTGCCTACTGTGGTAAGTTATCTTGGAATTTGGTTCTTATTTCCAGTAAATTCAGTTTACCCAGAGAGTAAGAGTTAGATACATATAAAAAGTCCAGATTAAGAAATAATATTATAGGTTTAAGGACAAATGATTGTTCTAAATGGATTCAGCCTAAGAAGAGAAGGATGGCATCACTATGACATGAAAAATGGACCATGAAGGACTGTGGAATTTGACTAGTTGAATTTAGAAGAAGACAACTTATGAGATAGAATTAGCATAAAGCAAAGAGTCAGAAAATAACAGTAGAGGTTCAGCAAATTAGAGCTGTTGGGGGAGTGTGTAATTTCCTGGGTTCTGTATCATCACAACAAAAATTTGAAGTGATGAACCAGCATTAAAGCCCTCGGATAGACTATGTCACAGCTCTCAGATCAGTGTTACAGCTCAGTTTTATTTAGAAAATAAAGGAAAATACATCCTCGAGGCATGAGGGCATGCCGACCCAAAAGACACAAAGAGAAGAGAGAGAGAGCAAGAGTGAGAGAGAGCGCGTGAGAGAGACCCCACCCCTTTGGCTCCTCTTTTTGTATGCCCCCCCACCCCGCCCCTCCCCGCCCCCCCCCCCCCCGCCCCCCTCGGGCCTGGCCTATGTAAATTGGGCTAGGCAAAAGTGCTGTTTGTTCTACCTGAGGTCCTCACTCTGGCCTTTGGACCTTCCTTTGTTCTATTTTTGTGGGCTGGAAACCTTCCTTGTCTTTTAGCCACTGCCATTCTGGACTCCTTTTTCCTATTCTAACTACTTAACATTCCCCCTTCAAAAAATGGGAGGCCCAATTCTTTGGGAATAGAAGTGTGGAGCTCCTTCTGGCTACTTCCCACTGAACTGGGACAGCAGGGGTCATTGGGCCTCCCCCTCTTGCTAGTCTCAGGTCTCAGAGTCTTTGTAGCCATGTCCATCTGAGGTTTTCCGTGGTCCGCTATAGTTTTACATGTCTTTGTTGAACTGGCACTGCATGTTGTAGCTTGTTGACCTGGGCAGAGACAAAACAGGTTAGACAATTGATAATACATGGAGCAATCATAAGCAGCATCAATATGGCATAACAAGGACTAGTAGGGGCATTGCTAAGTCACTTCAGTCGTGTCCAACTCTGTGCAACCCCATACACGGCAACCCACCAGGCTCCCCCGTCCTGGGATTCTCCAGGCAAGAACACTGGAGTGGGTTGCCATTTCCTTCTCCAATAGTAGGGGCATTAGCCAACTCCAAATCCCATGCCAGGATGTCCCAAGTCCCTTCTTGTTCAGGGATCAGGAGATCTATCTCCTGTCTGTTTTGCAGTATGACCCCTGCCAAGCTGTGGTGGCTCTTTAGAGGTGTCCTGAGATATCTTATCCCCAGAAACTAGATTTTGGGAGTGTTCATTAGAATGGCACTCATTTGTAGTTCTGAATAGATATCTGAGATCTCCCAGGGGCTCACAGGTATATTGAGTGTCCTGTTCTGTTTTATTCCACAGCTTGACTCGTGAGTAGTGAATCTAGGAGTCATGTCCTGGTACCTTGACTACTGTGGGGGTAGAAAGTATTACAGGGTAGGGGCTCTTCCATGTGGGCTGGAGTTGAGCCTTTAGGGACCATCTTTCCAGACTTTAATTAGGACTCGAGTCCCTGGAACATATAGTGGTGACTTCTTAGAATCTTTTGGGTCCTGGTTTACACCTTACAAGTGTATATCCTGTTGGAATTGCCCAATGGCCATGGTGTAAGACTGGAGGGTCTGAGCTCTGGATCTAGGAAGAGGTCATTGACATAAACAAACGGTCTCCCATATAGCATCTCATAAGGATTAAGACCAACCTGATCCTTAGGGGCAATATGGGTGTGGAGGAGAGCTCTTGATAAAGCTTCCTTCCATCCCAGGGAGGTCTCCTGGGTTATCTTTTTTATTGCTGATTTTAAGAATTGGTTGGCTCTTTCTAATTTTGCTGACGACTGAGGCCTCCAGGCACAATGGAGATAATAAATAATGTCCAATGCTTTAGAGACCCCTTGGGTGAACTTAGAAGTAAATGATGTCCCATTGTCACTTTATAATGACCTGGGCAGACCAAATCTCAGAATGATTTCATGGAGCAGTTTTTTTTTTTTTTTTTTTTTACCACCTCCTCAGCCTTCTCAGTCTGGGTGGGAAAGCCTTTAATCCGTCCTGTGAATGTATCTATCATGACTAATAGGTATTTATACTCTTGAGAAACTGGCATCTGGGTGAAGTTCATCCGCCAGTCCTCTCCTGGGTAGGTCCCACATCATTGGACAGGCTGGCCAGCTTGGGTCTTCGAGCTCCTTGGGGGTTGTTTAATTGGCATGTGGGACAAGAGGAGACCACTTGCCTTATAGTCGTTTGGAGGCCTATTCCTCTGAATGACCTTTCTAGTAATCTTTGGAGGGCCTTTTCCCCTAAATGAGTAGTGGCATGTAAGGAGTTAACCAACTTCCATTGGAGGTTCCCAGGCAGAAAAAGGAGTCCCTCCTTTTGAAACCACCCCGTATGATCTTCTTAAAAGCCCTCACTCTTAGCTTTAAGAGTCTCACCTTCAGTATATGAAGGGGTTGCTGGCAAATTAATCTGTGGAGCTATGGTGGCAATTCCTTTTAGGTCATTGTTCTGTAATCCTGCTCTCTTAGCTGCCTGATCAGCTGCTTGGTTCCCTTGTGCCACTTCTGTGCTCCCTTTTTGGTGTCTTTTACAGTGGGAGACTGAAACCTCAGTGGGCAGATGGACTGCCTCCAAGAGTCTAAGGATGATCATCATATTTGATTGGGGACCCTTGGGTGGTCAAGTGGCCTCTTTCTTTCCAAATAGCAGCATGTGCATGTAGCACCAGAAAGGCATACTTGGAGTCAGTGTAAATGGCTATTCCTTCTCCTTTCCCAGCTCTAAAGCTCAAGTCAGGGCTATGAGCTCAGCTAATTGGGCTGAAGTACCTGGTGGCAGAGGCTTAGCCTCTATGGTCTCAAAATTGAGCATATCCGGTTCTTCTTTTTCCATCCAAGACAAAGCTGCTTCCATCAGTGTACCAGATTTTCTCAGGATCGGTCAGAGGATCTTTTGACAATCCCTCTTGGGGTTTTGTCCAGTTGTCCAAGGTTTCTAGGCATGAGTGAAAAGGGAGAGAGCCCTCAGGGGTAGGCAAGAGGGTGGCTGGGTTAAGAACCTCACAAGAGGATATAGTGAGGCCTGGATTTTACATCAGCACTACTTGATAATCTGAGGATTCTTTGATCAGACATCCATAAATGACCACTCTCATTTAGGAATTGTTTCACTTGGTGACTGGTAAAAATATTTAGTTTGCCCCCAAAAGAGAGTTTTAAAGCATCTTCTATCAGGATTGCAAGAGCTGCCAGATTTCGAAGGGAGGGAGGCCAGCCTCAGGCAGTTGGGTTGAGCCTCTTGGATAAGTAAGCTACAGGCTCCGGCTCAGATCCCATGAGTTAACATTCCCAAGGCTATTCCTTCTCTTTCATGGACATAAAGTTGGAATGCTTTTTCTGGGTCTGGCAACCTCAAGGCAGGTGCTTGAGTTAAGGCTTGTTTTAGTGTAGCCTCTGCCTTCTTTTGAGGAGTTCCCCACATCACTGGGATTGAATCATCCCGTCCCTTTAAGTTTTCATATAAGGGCTGGGCAATTAGACCATAGTTGGATATCCAGACTCTACAATACCCAGTTATCCTCAGGAAAGCTTGCAATTGTTTTCGAGTCATGGGGGAGGGCAACTGGAGGATTCCTTGTACGCAATCAGAGGACAGCCTCCTGGACCAGTGAGTAATCTGAACTCCCAGGTAAGTGACCTTTGTCTCAACCATCTATGCCTTAGCATGGGAGATTTTATATCCCCACTCTGTCAAAAAATTTAGAGCCTGAATTGCATATTCTTGGGCAATCTGGAGATTGCTCAATTTTTCTCATCTGGAGAGCAGATTAGTAGGTCATCTATGCATTGTAATATTTTCCGATTAGGTCCCAGGTCCAGATCTAGGAGATCCTGGCTAAGAGCCTGTCCAAACAGGTGGGGGCTATCTCTGAACCCCAGGTAATAGTGTCCAAGTTATCTGTTGGTGTTTTTCTCCTGGAGCCTCTCACTCAAAGGCAAAAAGATATTGGGATTCTTTAGCCAGTGGTATGCAAAAAAATGCATCTTTGAGATCTAAGACTGTAAACCACTTGGCACTGGGTGGGATTTCTCCCAAGATTACATAGGGATTGGGTACTGTGGGATGGAGGGGGACTGCAGCTTCATTTATGATCCAGAGACCTTGAACCATTCTCCAGGTTCCATCCTTTTCTTTTACTGAGAGGATCGGGGTGTTACATGGCAAATTGGTGGGGACCAATAGTCCACAAGCAAGGAATTTATTTATTAGAGGCTGTAGTCCCTCCTGAGCCTCTCTTCTGAGGGGATATTATTTCTGGTTAGGAAACCAAATTGGATCTTGGAGGAAAATGATGACCAGTTCAGCTTGGTGGGCTCATCCAGGAGTCCCCTGGTCCCACACCTGGGGGTTAATTTTGTCCTCCCATAGGTTTTGGTCCCTCTCTATTAGAGAAGGTGTAATGGGTTCTTCAGTAGTAACCAGAAGCTGTAGGGCTCTAGGGGCTGGAAAGCTTCCCATCACAAGGGTGGTTCCCAGTTTAGTGAGTCTCTCTCTTCCCAACAAGGGAGTAGGTCACTCAGGGACCACCAGAAACTGGTGGGAAAATATTTGTCCATCTCAGCAACAAAGACGTGCTCAGGTGAATCCTTTAGTAGTTGTTTTTCCTGTAGCACCCAAAATGGTACAGGTTTGGGAGGAGAAGGCTCTGGAGTAGGAGGTCAGGACACAGTAGGTATTCCCTGTGTCAACCAAGAAATTCTCAGAACTATCTGCCACATCCAGTTGCACTCTTGGCTCCAGCCCCGTGATGGTTAACTGTGACAGGCAGGCTGGCTGGAGCAGGCCACTTCAGCCCTGTTAACCATCCTGAGGGAAGGCTTGGCACTTGACCTTGAGGCTCTTGGGTCCCGAGGGCAGAGTGCTGCCCGGTGTCCCAGTTGATGGCATTTGTAGCAAGCCATTTTAGGAGACTTGTCATGGTTTGGACACTCTTTGGCCCAATGCCCCACCTGTCTACAGATTAGGCATTTGCCTCATGCCTTGTCCTTCAAGGACTCGGGGTTTGCCATTGAGCTTCCCTGGAGGGTGCCCAGCATCTGGGCATCCCTTGTCTCTTTCCTTTTCTCCCTCTCCTGGGCCTCGACCTCCCTCTCCTGTTCTCTGTTATAAAAGGTATTGGTGGCTGGCTGGACCATCTCATCTAAAGAGGCAGCAGGGTCCTGCTGCTATAGCTGTTATAACTTTATCTTGATGTCTGATGCACATTGGGACAGGAATTTGTCTTTTAAAATCACCTGTCCCTTGTAAGAGTCTAAGTCCAGATTGGTAAACTTTTGGAGGACCTCTTTTAGCCTTTCCAGAAAGGCAATGGTGTTCTCGTTGGACTCCTGAGTTATTGCTGAGACTAGGCACAGTCCCACAAGTAATAGGCTTCCTTCTATTTCCATGGGTGGGCTTCCTTAGGGTTGAGTCTTCCTGAAGCTTATCCTACCCAGTACTGTTGCAACCTGAGAGCCAGGCGTCCCCGGGTCAGGGTGCAGATCCCCAGGCCAGCTGAGGCGTGACAGCCTCCTGGAGATTGAATTTCCAGGCAGGTCGAGGCATGTCAGCCTCCTGAGAATTGGGTCCCTGGGCAGGTCAAGGTGTGATGACCTCCTGGGACCCCCAAAGTGGAGTTGGGCACCCCCAAGGTCTCCAGCATGACCAGTGCTGGGTAGGATTGCTGCTGCTGCTGCTAAGTCACTTCAGTCGTGTCTGACTCTGTGCGACCCCATAGACGGCAGCACACCAGGCTCCTCCATTCATAGGATTTTCCAGGCAAGAGTACTGGAGTGCGGTGCCATTGCCTTCTCCGTGGGCAGGATTAAGGGGTTGTAATTTTAACTCATTGCCAGTTTGTTCACTGCAAATGGGAATAAATATCATGATGTAAAGCAATCCAAGCCTGTGCCCTGAGACTGGGAACCTGGTGAAAAAGTTATAAACCTTATCCTCTTATTGCTTTAAGAGATTGTAAGTCACTGATTTCCTCCCCTAGTCCTGCATAAGAGCAGGTTAGGGTGTCTGGAATGGTAAACATTTCATTGTCATAGACCCATTTTATGTAATAACAGAAGTAATGACAAAGGAGTGGGTTATCTGGCCCTGTTAGGGGCATTAAAGTATCTTAATAATAGGCTGGGTGGAGCAATGTTGCCTACAAGGGGGCAGGGTCCTGGTTGTAGGAGTTAGTAATTGGCTTAAGAACAAATTGGTAAGAGGCAACAGACCAGATGTTCCGTAAAAGTGGAGAGGAGATTTGATCCAGGGGTATGTTTGTAACTTTAGGAGAAGAGTGGTAAGGATTTGGGCCCAAATGGTCTGCAGGGCTGACTCCCAAAGTGGCAAATATTATCCCTGGAAGCCCAATTGTCTTTGAAGGGATGCCCAACAGATGGACTTCTAGCAGGCATCGTGTGCCTGTCGCCTGCCCTAGCGGGTCCACTGAGAGATGTTGTTGTTGCACATGTAGGAAACATGGAAGACGAAGGCCTGAATATCTGGAGGGACTGGATATTATACAGTATTTCCCTCCCAAGGGCCAGTTATTTTCTGGTTGTCCCTCCAGAAGATTGTAGAGGCAACATTGTGGGCCCAGATGGGGCTCAGGAAAAGAGCATGAAACAGGAGGGAAAGGGGGCAGGGCACAATTTTGGAAAGAATGACATAGCACAAGGGCATAACATAAACCGATTAAAATCAATTGGGTCTAAGATGACAAGTCAAATTCAAGTAAACCTTAATCCTCAATCTGCAAGCTAAATGACACACCCAGAGGTGACAGGACAGCTCCAAGCCACTGTCAAAAGATGGAGGAGTAGGTGGTTCCCCAATCCTGGGGATGATCCTCCCACTCATTAGCATATGAATTCACCCCACTCGAAAAACCTAGCCAGACCACATTCCATGGCCTAAGCACTTGCCCTCTGCAATGGCCTATACCCTGTAGAGTGTGTTTCTCTCTGAATCCTAACAAATCAACCTCTTGCCTATCGCTGTGTCTCTAACTGAATTTTTGCAATGAGACATCAGAGCCTGAGCTTCATTAGGTCCTGAAGCCAGGCATCATGGGTTTTGGCTGAGCTCAAGTCCCGAGAGAGAGGAGCTGAAGGACAGGAGGAAAAAGCAGTGGGAAATACGTGCCAAGGAATCCCCTTCATAGCCTGCTGGAAAGTCTGCTAAATACCTGACCTGTGCTCACAGTTTTCATTGGCCTGATCCTTGGCACAAAGAAGATTAAGGACAGAAGAACCCCCACCAGCTTGGGTAACAGGTACTGGGGCTCAGCAGATAGTGCCTTTGGGACATAACGAGGAGTAGCCTTTCCAGAGTCCCTCAATTTCACCCACTGCCACTCGCCTGTTTGCTGGGGATTCAAGGAAACAAGAAATGAGAGATTGTAAAGGAATTAAGATTTTGTTAGGCATATGTCCCTCCAGCCATAGGAGTGAGGACCTCCTACATTAACTGGATGTCTTCTGGAATCTGAGACTGAGCCACATGAGCTTTCTGCTGAGTTTGTTTTCCACTGTCCCAGTTTCCAGCATGCTGGGCTTCTTGCCACTTCCCCTGCACTTGGTTTTCTTTACATTCAGCTCCCACCATGGGAGCTTTCACCAAACTGGGCTCCTACTGTGCTTGGCCTCCTCCTTGAGCAGGCCGTGCCAGGGTTGTTTCAGCGACGTTAAATCAGAGTCACAGCACCATAGATGTTGAGGGAGTGTGTAATATCCTTGGTTCTATCTCATCACAACAAAAATTTGAAGTGACGGACCAGTATTAAAGCCCTCAGACAGACTGTGTCACAGCTCTTGGACAGATCAATGTTACAGCTGCGCTTTACAGCTCAGTTTTATTTAGAAAATAAAGGAAAATACATCCTCAAGATGTGAGGGCATGCTGACCCAAAAGACATGGAGGGAAGGGAGAGAGAGAGTGCGTGAGAAAGAGAGCGAGAGACCCCCAGCCCTTGGCTCCTCTTTTTATGTTTTTTGTTTTTTTCCGCTCCCTCTGGGCCTGCCCTGTGTAAATTGGGCTAGCTGTTTGTTCTACCTGAGGTCCTCACTGAGGTCCTCAGACTTTGTTTTGTTCTATTGTTGCGGGCTTTTCCCTTCCTTGTCTTTTAGCCACCGTCATTCCAGACTCTTTTTTCCTGTTCTACCTACCTAACAGAACCATACCCAGAGAGCTGAGAGTAAATAGAATTGGTTGAAATAGATATTAGTTTTTAAAATAAAAATATATTCAAATAAACCATGAATTAGAAAAACTGTACAACCGGTGAATAAATTGAAGAACTGGTTCTTTATGAAGAACAATATTGTAGATAAACCTTTTGCAAAGATAATTGAAAAAAAGGAGAAGAATTTTTAAAAATACTAGAATGAGGAAATGGATATAAATCAGATACAAAAGGACTTCTATGAAAATAAGATACCATCTGCTCAACCAGGAACAAATCAGATTATAAAACTGCAATAATAAAATGGAGACAAATTGGCACAAGGATAAACTTATGGACTAATAAAATTGGGGAAAATATTCATAAAGAAGTCTAGATACCAATATAAATTTAATACTTTATAAAGATGGCAATTCAAATCAATTAGAAAAATTATTCAATAACTCATGTCAAGCAACTGACTGATAAGTTAGGAGAAAGTTAGATATTTTTTCTCACACCATACACTGTGTAGGGACATAAGTAAAATCTTAAGAAAAATTTTAAATTGTTAAAAAAAATTATAGTTAAGTATACATTCTTGGTATGGCAAAAAGGCATTCTGAAAATGACTCAAATTCTACAATCAGCCACTTTATTTTAAACTTAAAAAATTATTAATTTTAATAATAAAAAAATTAAACTTTAATTTTATTTAAACAAGTAAGGAGACAAAAAGCCAATGAAATGTATTTAGAAAACAGCAGAATAAAAACTGCTTTGTATAAATGGTTAAGGAAGTAAAATCCATTCATAGCCTCTACTTTTTAGTAGCTAAAAATCTAAACTATGTGGCATTGACATGGTATACTTACACACATAAATACACACACATTTGTATTTGAATGTGTTTTTGGATGTGTGTGTGTGTATATGTGAGTGCGTGGATACAAGCATGGACATATAATATATACACACATACAAATATCTCTAAGAGTTTTTATTTACAGCCAAAAAAAAAAAAAAAAAGATTTGAGGAATGTTTGAAAGGATACCAGTTTAATCTCAAATTCCCTAGGAAGCTTGAGCAATAAAAGGTATGAATTCAAGTACTATGTGGTACAAATCATACTTAGGAGCCTTCTTCACTGTCACGGTTACCAAGCCTCTCAGATCAAACAGAACTCAGTTGGGTCCTTTCATTGCAGGTGCTGCTTGTGAAAATTAAACGAGACCAGGTCTGCGAGAGCCGAGCAGAAACTTCACTGTTGATCAAGGAATAAACAAAGAAGGGCTTACGCTCTAAAGACTCCTTCTCCCCGAGGGAAGGGAGGCCAGAAACTTTTACGAGGTAAGAGATAGGTGCAGCCATCAGAATTCTGGGAAAGGGGCGGCAATTTCTAGAATAGTTGGAGCATGCACTTTGGGCTTCTCTGCCAGGGCACTAATTAGAGGGAGGTCTTAGTGTGGTAATAAGGCAAAGACCTTCCCACACTTTTGGTCTCATCTGAGTAGGCGCTACCTTCCTGGTCAGGCCGCTTCCTTGGCTTGTTGGGTTCTGGGTGGTTCTGCAGTTTTGCATACGTGGCATCTGCCTTAATTTCTATTACACAAGCACAGTGGTGGGTATAGTCTAATGGACTGTGGTGCAGAAAAAAAAGAAGGTAGGTTAGTCTGTGTGGAAGAGTGGATCTCTTCCTGCTGACTGCCTTATGGCCTCTGGAAATGTTCTCACTGCCTCTGCTGAAAAGGCTTCACCTCTGTCCTTACTTCTTTGCATCACTTCGGATGAGCCAAACTTGCATTTTGGATCCTTGACCTGGCTACAAGGTAAGTGGAACAGCTACTTGATTGTAGCTTCTGTAGTGAGAGGCAGCCACGACAGTGACTCCTCGGTCAAAAACAGGAAGAACTGTGGATTTGCAGGCTTGCATGTGAGAGTGCTGTGAGTGTGTTTATGTCTCTTTGCTTAGGTAGCATTTGATATTATTTTGCCAAGTGTAAATCATATTGTCAATAACTTTGGGTTTAAAGTATGTTACACAGTGGTTAGCGAAGTATTTTGGTGTATACACCAATACATAATTACGTTGCATGCAAAAGATTTTTCTGTCGCTCAAGAATGTGTAGTCTGGGAGATAAAGCTAGCTTATGTGAAAAACATCTAAGGAATACTGTAAGACAGCCTATATTGTTTTGCAGTCATTGATTCAATTGACGATTGCTGGTGGAAATAGAGTGATTTAAGTGATTCAAAGAACTGAGAAGGCTTTATAGAAAAAGTACTATCTTCAAATGGATTTTGAAAGATGGATAATATTTATTACATATTGTCTACAAGTCAGTGTGTGGACAAATATGCTTGCACTAGTAATTATGAGTATATGTTCATCCAAGTCAAGATGCACTTGATTAGTGAGTTGGTTAGTAAACTGTGTTTAGCTCATTTCTTGGGTAGATTCAATTTTTCTCAAATAATCCACTGATTTTTGAACTAAAATAACTCCAGTTACTTATAAATAAACTTTTAATGAGGTAAGTGTACATAAAGAGTAGTGTACAAGTTACATGTATACATCTTGTTAAATATT